>NC_092371.1:78087363-78397556 GCF_030028105.1 Mobula birostris
GGTAACGGCAGGACGGCCAGACTTACCCAACAGAGGCAAAGACAAGACATGTCCCCCCGCAGGGCAACAGCAAGACAGCCTGACTTACCCCACAGAGGCAAGGACAAGAGACAAGCACCAAAGAACAACAGACAATACCATCTCTGCCCCGGGGTAGCTCCAAGTTTCAGTTACGGCCAGCAACCTCAGCTGGCTACAGAAACAGCCGGATCCATACCTAGCTCGGAGTGGCTGGCAGCCACTCAGTTGGCCCGGGAAACAGCCAAATCCATACCACAAAGACCACTCCAATGAGTGGCAACAAGGATCCATGAAGTAGTGGTCCTCCAACCAGGCCTAGAGATCACCAATGGTTTCATCAGCAGGTTGCTCCAAGGGGGAGAGACAAGACAATCCAGCAGCCCACACTCAATCCCAAGGCTACTTATATTGCAAGCCCAAAGATGGGAATCAGGTGATTTAGTCAAACAAGGGACAGCTGGAAGACTTGGAGTCCTGAGTCCACGGACCGGACCGTGAACCGGAATGCGGAGTTCACAGTCCAGACCATGACAGTATCTCTCCTTCTACGGGAGCCTCTGGGCGATTGAAGAGGCTCTTCAGGACTAAGGACAACTCGGGCAGGTGGGTGGGAGGTTTCGGCACTAAGGAATCCTGGATGGCGAGAGTTCATCTCCAGTGTTTGTGTCGCTGGGTCCATGGTTGGCTGGTTCGTTCTGTCACATAGGGTGCTGGGAACGGACACAAATGCAAGACACAGACACAGAAGTACAAGGAACAGGACTTGACTAGAGTAGGGACGTGAACGCAGACTTGGGCTAAGAAAAGCGGGATCAAGACTAGGAACCACGGACTAGGAGACAAGACTTGGACTCCGAGCCCAAGACTGGACAAGGACCTAGAACCTGGGTCTTGCCTTGGGCTCCGACCCCAGGACCAGGCAAGGACATGACATGGCTTCAGGACAGGACGTGGCTGGGGTCTAGAGGCCTGAGCTTGGGGACAAGACAAGGCTTGGACTCGATCCCAAGACTGGACAAGGACCCAGGACCTGAGTCTTGCCTCAGGCTCGGACCCCAGAACCAGGTAAGGACATGACATGGCTTGAGGCTGGGGTCTTGGGTCTTGAGCTTGGCTGCAGGCTGGGGTCTTCGGTCTTGAGCTTGGCTGCGGGATCCTCGAGGCTGGGGTTCTTAGAGCTCAGAGACAGACCGGGAACCAAACATCAACATAGAGCCGGGACTTACCTTCGACAAGCCAGGACTCATCTTTAACACGACACTAACATGAGCCAGGACTTATCCTGAGACAAGCCGGGACTCAACTTCTCCACACCAAGGTGGGACAGGTCCACCCATTGGGTAACAGCAGGACAGCCAGACTTACCCAACAGAGGCAAAGACAAGACATGTCCCCCCGCAGGGCAACGGCAAGACAGCTGATTTATCCCAGAGAGGCAAGGACAAGACAAGACATGACATGTTCCCTCGCAGGGCAACTGCAAGACAGCCTGACCTACCCCACAGAGGTGAGGACAAGACAAGACATGATCCCCCCCCCCCCCCACAGGGCAACGGCAAGACAGCCTGACTTACCCCATAGAGGCAAGGACAAGAAGAGACAAACAACAGACAGTTCCATCTCTGCTCCAGGGTAGCTCCAAATCTCAGTTCAGCCAGCAAGCTCAGTTGGCTACAGAAACAGCCGGATCCATACCTAGCTCGGAGTGGCTGGCAGCCACTCAGCTGGCCCAGGAGACAGCCAAATCTATACCACAAAGACCACTCCAACAAGTGGCAACAAGGCTCCATGAAGCAGTGGTCCTCCAACCAGGCCTAGAGATCACAAATGGTTTCATCAGCAGGTTGCTCCAAGGGAGACTGACAAGACAAACCAGCAGCCCACACTCACTCCCAAGGCTACTTATATTGCAAGCCCAAAGATGGGAATCAGGTGCCTTCGATTTAGTCAAACAAGGGACAGCTGGAAGACCCAGAGTCCTGAGTCCATGGACCGGACCATGAACCAGAATGCGGACTTCACGGACCGGACCATGACAGAAAGGGCATATAAGGTAGCAGAAGTGAGTGTGAAATTGGACGATTGGGAAGTTTTTAAAATCCAACGGAAAGCAACTAAGAAAGCTATAAGAAGGGTTAAATAGGGGGGTTGCTGAGTGGCATGGCTCATTGAAACCTACCGAATGTTAAAAGGAGTAGATAGGGTGGATGTGGAGAGGATGTCTCCTATGGCCGGGCTATCCAGAACTAAAGAGACACTATAATAGACGCAATGGTTCTGGCATGCCCACCAGAACTAGAGAGCACAGCCTCAAGTTTGAGGGGCAGCCTTTTAGAACAGAGATAAGGAGGAATTATTTAGCCAGAGGGTAGTGAATCTGTGACTGCTGCAGAGGCCAAGTCCGTGGGTATATTTAAAGCAGAAGTTGATAGTTTCCTGACTGGTCAGGGCATCAAAGGATATGGTGAGAAAACAGGCGTATGGGCTTTAACGGGATCCAGGATCAGCCATGATGGAATGGCGGCGCAGTCTCAATGAGCCGAATGGCCTAATTCTGCTCTTATGTCTTATGGTCCTATGGTGTAAAACAAGATTTTACTTGCACTTCCGCATAGGTAACAATAATAAACTAATTTACTAATTACTTACCACAAAGTCACATGATTGGTAGAAAAATACCAGTTAAGAAATCGTTTTTGGTCACTCACTTACAGGATGGACGCAAATGAGGTTGAAAGAATACAGAGAAAGTTTACAAGAATGTTGCTGAGACTTGAGGACCTGAGTTATACAGAAAGATTGAATAGGCTAGGACTTTATTCCTTGGAACGTAGAAGAATGAAGGGTGATTTGACACAGGTACAGTACAAAAAATTATGAGGGTATAGATAGGGTATATGCAAGCAGGCTTTTTCTACTGAGGTTGGGTGGGACTACAACTAGAGGTTATGGGTTAAGGGTGAAAGGTGAAAATTTTAAGGGAAACATGAGGGGAAGGTTTTTTCACTCAGAGGAATTTAAGAGTGTGGAATGAGATGCCAGTGCAATTGGTGCATGCGAGCTCGATTTAAATGTTTAAACGGTTTGGATAGGTACATGGATGGTAGGGGCATGGAGGACTATGGTCCTGGTGCAGGTCAATGGGAGTAGGCTGCTTAAATGGTTTAGCACAGACTAGATAGGCTGAAGGGCCTGTTTCAGTGCTGTCCTTTCCTATGACTCTATTGGGCTGAATCGTGCAGTAAAGTCTTTATCTTCAGGGTTGTCTGTGGCAGTTGCTGAGTCATGGCTGCAGTGGCTGCTGGGAAGTCAGTCAGTCCTTCCTTAAAGATCCTTCCACACTTCTCCTAGCAGAAAAGGGTAGCCATGGAGATGAGGGAAAATGTAGGGTGTAAGTGGGGAGGGAGTGATGAGGACTGGCAGCTCCAGTGAATCTGTGCACCTCTTTCCCCCACACGTCTGCCAGTCTCAATGGGTCTAAGCTACAAGTGGTCCTGAGCCAGGGTCATCTGTGGACTGACCATGGGACCAACAATGGCAGTCCAACGATGATTTCTAACGGCAATGATCAGTCAACAGAGTTCTGGGGAATTACCTAAAAATTTTTTCCCCTTTGTACCTTGATGCACTGATGAGGTGAAATTACCTTATTTTATTTTATTCCCCTCATGTTTCCCTTAAAATTTTTACCTTTCACCCTTAACCCATGACCTCTATTTGTATTGAGCGATACAGCACAGAGCAGGCATTTCCAGCCCAATGAGCCTTGCCACCCCCCGTTTTAACCCTAGCCTAATCACAGGATAATTTACAATGGCCAATTAACCTAATAACTAGTACTTCTTTGGAACGTGGGAGGAAACCAGAGCACCCAGAGGAACCCATGTGTTCACGAGGTGAACGTATAAACTCCTTACAAAATGGTGCCAGAGCTGAACTCCTAACTCTGGACAACCCCAAGCTATAATAGTGTTTTGCTAACCACTGTGATACTGTCTTGCCTCTGGAAAGATGGCATGCGAAACAAAGATTTTCACTACACCTCAGTACATACGACTATAATAAACCAATTTACCAGTTTAACGGCATGAATATCAATTGCTCTAACTTTTGATAATTTCTCTGTCACATGACCGGCAACAATGAATATAGAATTGAGTTAGGTTTTATAAAAACGATCCAACATTTATTAAACTCTGCTCAATTTATAAAAAATAAACAAACAAAAATCTTAACCGGAAGTAAACTGCTATGCAGCCATTTAACAAACCGCCACTCAGTACTAGTTCTTAAAGCGATAAATGCGAAAACAGTTCTTAAAGTGGTAAATTCAAACACAGTTCTTAGAATGGTAAATTCGAAAGTCCAAGGGATTTATGCAGTCAATTAGGAGAGACTTCCCTGAAGTAAAGAATTCCTCGAAGACACGACGTCACTGCTAATTCCAGCCGGATCCTGCCATGTCCGCAGGATTCACGACGACGGAAATAAAACGGTTTAAAGGCACTGATCTTTTTCTTCTGTGTACTAGATACTGCACAGCCTTTTCTGCTGCTTTTAGCAGAAGCTATCTCATGCAGATCACTCTTTCTTGAACGAATTCAATAATGGTCGATCCTATCCAAAACTGCTGAACAACTCCTTCAGGTTCCTGTCTTCACTCTCCAATATTACTGAAAAGATACATCAACAAACCTGGCAGCGATTGGTTAAACTGTTGGCCCAACACTTTTGTACCTTACAATAGAACGTTTAAATCAAAACTGTGTCATAAGGCAAATACGCAGCAGAGCGGAGTATTGGGCTGACGTTCTAACTGGAAAACTAACTGCGTCACCAGGGGTCTACACTTATATACCTGGTGAGAACAGGTCATCACATGACCTCCCATCGGCGGGAAAATTATATCATGAGACCTCCGCAAGACCATTACATCATCCTCATAAGACAATCACAAGATATCCATGATGTATGTAACACCTCCCTCCAAAAAAATACTTTGGTCTCGTTAGGAGCAAAATTTTAACAATTAACCATTTATTAAAAAAATGTATAAAATTTACAACATACACAATATACACAGTATCATCATACAGCACCCTACAAACTAATATACAGTAGGAGTGTTACAAATGTTAACTCCATAAAAAAATTTACATTGTACATTTAACATCTAGATAGACAATCAGTGATCACATTATTCTTACCTTTAATATATTTATCAAAATATTATACTCCTGTAACATCAAACTTTGTTGCTAAATTGGAGTTTGATTTATTTTCTTAACCATTTTCTTTAACTGAGCCCGGACCTACAACATAACCAAGGTAGGTCACTGTGGCATGACCAAATCCACTTTTAGCTAAGTTAATAGTTAAGTTAGCTTTTGAAAGTCTCTCAAATAGTTTCTCCACCGCAGTAATATGTGCTTTCCAAGTATTATTTCCTGTAACTAAATCATCAATATAGCCATCTGTATATTTTAACCCATGAATCACACTATTAATCATCCTCTGGAAAGTACCTGGTGCATTCTTCATCCCAAATGGGAAAACATTATATTCATATAAACACTTTCAGTGCACTGGATGAACTCAGCAGGTCGGGCAGCATCAGTTAGAAACGATGAGTCGACGTTTCGGGCCGGAACCCTTCGTCAGGACTGAAGAATGAAAGATGAGGAAGGATTTGAAGAATGCTTGTAGCTTCAGTTGAAAGACCAGTAATTTGAAAGACAAAGGGGTTATAGTCATATAACCTGGATGGGGTTACAAATGCAGAAATCTCTCTACCTCTATCTGTCAATGGAACACACCAATAACCTTTTAACAAATCAATCTTTGTAAGGAACTTTGCTTGTCCAACTTTATCTACGCAATCATTTACCCTAGGGATTGGATATGCATCAGTTTTTGTCACAGCATTCACCTTCCTGTAATCTGTACAAAACCGAATACTATTGTCTGGCTTAGGCACCATAACACACAGTCAACTCCAATTCGAATTAGAAGGTCTAATAATATTATTCTCTAACATATACTTAATTTCATGTTCAGCAAGTTCACATCTTTCCCCGTTCATCCGATACGGATATTGTTTTATGGGTTTTGCATCTCCAACATCTATATAATGTGAAGCTATGGTAGTTCTTCTAGGAACATCTGGAAATAAATCCTTATATTTAAAAATTAACTGTTTCATCTGCTCCCTCTGCTCTGGCTGTAAATGAGCTAACTTCTCATCAATATTTTCCAGAATTGTTGAATTTGGTAACCTGGCTGAAATAATATTGTATTTTAAATGAGTTTCAGATGAATCATCCATTAAATTTTTATAAAGATCAGACTCATTATTGACCACAACAGTCATAGTAGCAGCCTCTCTCTCATAATACGGTTTTATCATATTTATATGACACAGCTGTGTTGGCTTTCTTCGATCTGGGGTCTTTATCATGTAATCCACATCATTTACTTTAGATTTAATCTCATAAGTACCATGAAATTTAGCTTGTAATGGGTTCTTTTGCACCGGGTAAAGAACCAACACCTTATCTCCAGGCTTAAATGACCTCATTCTAGCTTCCTTATTATACCAAGTTTTCATCTTCTCCTGAGCCAGTTTTAAATTTTCCTTGGCCAAGCTACAAGCTTTATGTAATCTTTCTTTGAATTTCAAAACATAATCCAGCAAATTAGTGTGTACCTTTTTATTAACCCACTGTTCCTTCACCAAGGCCAAAGGTCCTCGAACTCTATGCCCAAACTCAAATTCAAAAGGACTAAAACCTAATGATTCCTGAACTGCCTCCCTTACTTCAAAAAGAAGTAAATGTACGCCTTCATCCCAGTCCTTTTCATTTTCCACACAATATGTCTTAATCATAGTTTTGAGGGTAGAATGGAATCTCTCCAAGGCTCCTTGTGATTCTGGATAATAAGCAGATGAGGTAATTTGTTTTGCTCCCAGTTTATAAACTACCTGCTGAGACAATCCAGACATAAAATTACTACCTTGATCCGATTGTATTTCCTTAGGCAACCGCAACTTTGATGTGTGTTGCAAAGAATTTTATAAGAGCCTTTGTAACAGTTTCGGCTGTTATATTCCTAAGAGGTATTGCCTCTGGAAACCTAGACACTGTGCACATAATGGTCAACAAATATTGATGTCCAGTTTTAGTTTTTGGCAATGTGCCTACATAGTGTACAATAATTTTGGAAAATGGCTCACCAAATGCTGGAATTGGTTGCAGTGGGGCCACTGGAGTAACTTGATTAGGTTTACCCTCAATTTGACACGTATGACACGTTCTACAAAATGTCGCCACATCTTTTCTTAAACTAGGCCGGTAAAAATGTTTAAAAACCTTGTTCATAGTTTTCTTTACACCTAGATGACCACCCAAAGGCATACTATGAGCCATAGTTAAAATCTCATTTTGATAAACTTTAGGAACAACTACCTGGTGATTAACTTCCCATTCCTCACTTGCTGGAATTGTAGGTGATCGCCACTTTCTCATTAATACTCCCTTTTCAAAATAATATCCTACTGGCACCTTCTCAATTTCACTATCTTGAAGAGCTTGTTCCTTTAATTTAACTATCTCAGGATCTCTACCCCGCTCTGCTATCATCTCCTTCCGAGATAAAGGCAAATCTTCCTGATCAAACTTACTACTAAAATCCTGCTCAAATAATGAAGGTAAGAAAGTTTCTGACACATCCTCAAAATTTACATCCTGAGTTGAACAGCCATGGGTAACAAACTCATCCTGTACATCAGTCTTTTTAGCCATAGTTCGGGTTACAACATAGGAAGAATCTGTGTTAGACTCTCTCTGTAGTTCCTCAGAATTAGGCTTTATTGTCAAATGTACATCAGGAAAAACTAGTTCACCTGCTAAGTCATTCCCTTACAATAGAGAAACATCATTCACAGGTAATCTGGGTTGTAATCCTACTTTAACAGGCCCTGACCTTAAATTTACTCTATGTAAATGTACTGGCATAAGGGCACTCCCAATTCCGCTTATATACTTTACCTCACCAATATCAGACTCAATGCTAAACTTTAGAACACTGTCTAACATTAGTGATTGAGAAGCTCCAGTATCTCTAAGTATTCTTATTGGTACAGGATTGGATCCTTCTTTCAAGGATACAAATCCTTCGGTTATAAAATGTTCATATCCCCTCTTAACTTGGTCAGACTCTGACAAAACTTCATTGGTATTTATCGAACTCTGTGGATTTACGGGTGTTTCAATATGCTGCACACAAGCATCTGGGACCACTTCCTTCTCTTTCTTTTTCAATCGGAAACAGTTACCTATTACATGTCCAGGTTTCTTACAATAATTACAAATAAGAACAAAATGTCTTTCCTTCATGTGTCTCTATTCATCCTTACCTTTCTCACTAACTTCAGATTTAATTTCTGGTTTACCTTGACTCCCTGTGCTATTTTTCCTTTTAAAAGTCCTACCTGGAGAAAATTTATTCTTATGAATTAAAGCATACTCATCAGATAATTTAGCAGACTCCTGCAATGCAGCAGCGTCCCTTTCATTTAACTATGTCCTCACTTCAACAGGAATGTTCCTTTTAAATTCCTCCAGTAAAATCAACTCTTTTAATTTATTATACTCCTCATTCACATTTTTAGAGGAAACCCATCTCTCAAAGCACACAGATTTCTCGTAAGCAAATTCCATGTAGGTTTTTCCCACAGGTTTCTTCAAATTTCTGAATCTTTCTCTATACACTTCTGGAACCAGAGCATATGCCTTCAATATATGTTGTTTGACATATTATCATAATCCAGTGCTTGCTCAGCATTTAAAGCAGTATAGACTTCTTGTGCCTTGTCTTTAATTACACTTTGTAACATCACTGGCCATCTCTCTTTCGGCCACTCTAAACTCAGAGCAACAGTTTCGAAATGCTGGAAATATTTGTCCACTTTTGCTTCACTAAATGAAGGAGCCAAAATAACCTCATGACTAGCAATAGACTGATCTTCCATACTTAATTTTTCCATCTCTAGCTCAAATTCCCTCTTTTTATTTGCTTCTCTTTCAGCCATTTCCACTTTAAATCATTCAAACTTTATCTGTTCAAGATGTAACTGCATTTCCAGTGTACTCATTGGAAACCTCCCTAACACCTCATCCTCAAACCTTCCCAAACTTATATAATACTCCGCGATTTTTCTCTGAATTACGGGCTTTGTAGTAACCTTCATAATTCCTTTATTATCCAACCTCCTAGCAATCTCCGATACAACTGTTTTTCTCGCCGTCACTAAAAACTCCGGTTCAGGCGAAGCGATAATATCGTCAATATACATTGCTGCCGAATACCACCACACACCAATCAAACAAAAGAATTGAGAATTTCCCTTTTCCAAATGAGGTTGATACTTAAACACGCACTTAAGCTCAAAATCGGAACAATCCCAACGTGCCCCCAAAGCATGTCACGTGACCAGCAACAATGAATATAGAATTGAGTCAGGTTTTATAAAAACAATCAAACATTTATTAAACTCTGCTCAATATATAAAAAATAAACAAACAAAAATCTTAACCAGAAGTAAACTGCTATGCAGCCATTTAACAAACCGCCACTCAGTACTAGTTTTTAAAGCGATAAATGTGAAAACAGTTCTTAAAGTGGTAAATTCAAACACAGTTCTTAGAATGGTAAATTCGAAAGTCCAAGAGATTTATGCAGTCAATTAGGAGAGACTTTCCTGAAGTAAAGAATTCCTCGAAGACACGACATCACTGCCAATTCCAGCCAGAACCTGCCTTGTCCGCAGGATTCACGACGACGGAAATGAATCGGTTTAAAGGCACTGACCTTTCCCTCTGGATACTAGATACTGCACAGTCTTTTCTGCTGCTTTTAGCAGAGGCTATCTCATGCAGATCACTCTTTCTTGAACGAATTCAATAATGGTCGATCCTATCCAAAACTGCTGAACAACTCCTTCAGGTTCCTGTCTTCAGTCTCCAATATTACTGAAAAGATACATCAACAAACCTGGCAGCGATTGGTTAAACTGTTGGCCCAACACTTTTGTACCTTACAATAGAACGCTTAAATCAAAACTGTATCATAAGGCAAATACGCAGCGGAGCGGAATATCTGGCTGACGTTCTAACTGGAAAACTAACTGCGTCACCAGGGGTCTACACTTATATACCTGGTGAGAACAGGTCATCACATGACCTCCCATCAGCGGGAAAATTATACTATGTGACCTCCGCAAGACCATTACATCATCCTCATAATCACAAGATATCCATGAAGTATGTAACATCTCCCCTTCCCTCTTTCTCCCTTTTTCCATTCCTCATTCCAGTTAGCATCACCTCCCTTCGATACTCCTCCTCCTTCCCTTTCTCCCATGGTCAACTCTCCTCTCCTATCAGATTCCTTCCTCTTCAGCCCTTTACCTTTCCTATCTACTCCCTCCCAGCTTCTCACTTCATCCTCCCTCCGTCACCCACCTACATTCCCCTCACCTTGTCTCACCTATTACCTGCCAGCATGCTCTCCTTCCCCTCTCCCCACCTTTTTATTCTGACTTCTTCCCCCTTCCTTTCCAGTCCTGATGAAGGGACTTGGCCTGAAACGCCGAATGTTTATTCCTCTCCGTAGATGCTGCCTGACTCGCTGAGTTCCTCCAACATTTTGTGTGTTTTACTCTGGATTTCCAACACCTGCAGAACCTCTTTGTGTTTACCAAGTTATGCAAATGATTTCTAATGGCAATGATCAGTCAACAGAGTTCTGGGGAATTACCTACAACAATGGTGCCAGTGAGATTAGGGGACAGTGGCATTTCCCCTTGTGTCCATGTGGGTGTTTTCGAAGTCAACTGACTGCTGTGCTCTTGGTATGTTCATGAGTGAAGACAAAAGCTGCAGACCTTTAGCAGAGACTCCAGCTTCTGCTGTCAGTCTGAGAAGTGCATCCTGCTCAGCAGTAGGTAGTGTGAGTTGAGTTGATGTTCTCCTCTTCTCCGTGGATTGTCACCTTGTCGCGGTGGAGAAGCTTGTGTGGTCCTGTGATCCCGAGAGCAATGCCGTCTGGAGCTATGCTCCTGGTAGGGTCACCCATGGTGGTAAGGTCGAGGGTGATGTCCCTGACAAAGAACAATCCAACCAAGACCTCAACGGTGGAACAGGCGGACAAAGTTACTTTGAACTCAACGGCTGTGAAGGCGTTGAAGGCTGCAACAAATCCATCAGCTCCAAATGTCATAGTTTCCATGCCATTGGAATCAGTTGGTTGCTTTGTGAAGTATCTTGTGCTTCTCGGAGTGCAACATCAAGTACACGTTAAACAAATACACGCACAGGCGTCTTCGCTCTGTGGGCCACTTCTTCAGAACGAAAACCATCATATTCAACCTCGAGGGATAGGCACGACGACGATGTTCTCCTACAGGGTTATTCCCTGAATGGAGAATGCCTGCACACATCTATGTTTAATGCGAGGAGGCTGATGTTGTGGTAGTTAATGGGTTAATCCTATGGGACTCAGTTAGCCACTCCCGCATGGGAGGCACTAGTATGGGTCAATGGTTCCATTTAATATCAGAGAATGTATACAGTATACAGCCTGAAATTCTTGCTCTTCACAGACATCCACGAAACAGAGGGAAGAAAACAAAGAATGAATGACAGAAAATGTTAGAATCCTAAAGATCCCCCTCTCCCATGCACAAGCAGTAACAAATCATCAAACCTTCCTCTCCCCCTGCCCCCCACTAGCTCCTTCAAAAGCACTAACCCCCTCCATCAATAGCAACGCCCCCAGAGACCATGATCTAGAATCCATCAAAAACTACTGCTCATCCCAACACTTCAACACCTCAGACAGGCTCCCTACTAATGAGGGAGAGAGAGATACCGCTCCTGCAACAGTGAGAGGGAGGCCGACAGCTCGCTGTTTCGATGTTACAGTCTGCCTCTTTGTTTGTCCGAGCTCCCTCCCCCCACCGACTCAAAAGACCAACAGACTCATACACCATCGAGAGAGCGAGAGATATTGGATGTATGGGATTGCAGGACCGTCGCAGCAGGAGGAGGAGCGAGGGGCTCAGGAGAGCGCTGAGTGCAGGGAAGCAGCTGAGGAGCTGAGGTGAGTGTGCTTTAAAAGGACTGTGGAGGGCAACTGAAGGGTTAAACAGAGTGTTGATTGGTTGATTAGAGGGAGTGAGAATTTGAGATAACTGGCAGGGACAAATAAAAGGAGCGGTAACTGAAGAGGAGCAGCCAGTATGCGAGTGGCTCAGGGTAGGAGTGGAGCTTTGAGGCTTTGGCTCAAGAGGCTTCGGCGAGCAGAGGCTGAGGACAAGCCTGCTCCCAGTGAGGTAAGGCCAGGTAAGTTCCTATAATTAATTTAATTAATTCAGTAGTAGATAATGGAGGCAGCAGTTAGGGCAGTCGAGTGCCCTGTATGAAGTATGTGGGAAGTCAGGGACAGCACAATCGTCCCTGATGACTACACCTGTAAAGGGTGCATCCAGCTGCAACTCCTGACAAACCAAAAACACAAAATACTCTGCAGGTGCTGGAATCAAAGCAACACTCACAACACGCTGGAAGAATTCAGCAGGTTGGGCAGCATCTGTGGAAAAGATCGGTCGACGTTTCGGACTGGAACCCTTCGTCAGGACTGTAGGGGGAAGGGGCAGAGGCCCTATAAAGAAGGTGGGGGGAGTGTGGGAAGGAGAAGGCTGGTAGGTTCCAGGGGAAAAACCAGTAAGGGGAAAGATAAAGGGGTGGGGGAGGGGAAGCAGGGAGGTGATAGGCAGGAAAGGTGAAGAAGGAATAGGGGAAAACACAATGGATAGTAGAAGGAGGCGGAACCATGAGGGAGGTGATAGGCAGCTGGGGGAGGGGGCAGTGTGACATAGAGATAGAGGAAGGGAGGGGGAGGGAGTTACCGGAAGTTGGAGAATTCTATGTTCATACCAAGGGGCTGGAGACTACCTAGACGGTATATGAGGTGTTGCTCCTCCAACCTGAGTTTAGCCTCATCATGGCAGTAGAGGAGGCCATGTATGGACATATCTGAATGGTAATGGGAAGCAGAGTTGAAGTGGGTGGCAACCCGGTTAACTGGCTGACAAACCAAGTTAGGGAACTGGAGCTGGAGCTGGATGAACTTCGGATCATTGGTGAGGCAGAGGCAGAAATAGACAGGAGTTACAGGGAGATAGTCACCCCTAAAAGTCAGGAGGCAGGTAGCTGGGTGACTGTCAGGAGAGGGAAGGGGAGTAGACAGAACGAGCAGACCACCCCTGTAGCTGTTCCCATCAACAATAAGTATACCACTTTGGATACTGTTGGTGGGGACAACCTACCAGGGACAAGTTGTAATGGTCGTGTCTCTGGCACCGAGACTGGACCCTCAGCTCGGAAAGGAAAAAGGGAAAAGAGGAGAGCAGTAGTGTTAGGGGATTCGATAGTTAGGGGGACAGATAAGAGTTTCTGTGGGAGAGATCGAGAATTCCGGATGGTCTGTTGCCTTCCTGGTGCCAGGGTCCACGATATCTCGGATCGAGTTCTTGGTATTCTCAGGAGGGAGGATAAGCAACCAGATGTCGTGGTCCATGTAGGGACCAATGACCTGGATAGGAAGGAGGAGGTGGTCCTGCAAAGAGAGTTTAGGGAGTTAGGTGGAAAGTTGAGGGACAGGACCTCCAGGGTTGCAATCTCAGGATTACTACCCGTGCCATGTGCTAGTGAGGCTAGAAATAGGAAGATAATGCAGCTAAATACGTGGCTAAGGAGATGGTGCAGGAGGGAGGGCTTCATGTTTCTGGACAAATGGGCTTTGTTCCAGGGAAGGTGGGACCTGTTCCGATGGGACGGTCTGCACCTGAACTGGAGGAGGACTAACATCCTTGCGAGAAGTTTTGCTAGTGCTGCTCTGGGGGTTTAAACTAGATTTGCAGGGGGAGAGGAACCAGAGTGTTAGAGCAGATAGTGAGGTGGAGGAGGATAAAGGTCATGTGAGGACTGCATGTATAGACAGTAGTCAAAGGTTTCTACGTGATAGAAATGTTCTCAGGTGCATCTATTTCAATGCAAGGAGCATTGTATGTAAGGCAGATGAGTTTAGGGCGTGGATTGACACGTGGGATTATGACATTATTGCTATTAGTGAGACTTGGTTGCAGGAGGGGCAGGACTGGCAGCTTAATGTTCCGGGGTTCCGTTGTTTCAGATGTGATAGGGGGGAGGGATGAAAGGGGGAGGAGTGGCATTACTAGTCAGGGAAAATATCACAGCTATGTGTAGACAGGACAGCCCGGAGGGCTTGTCTACAGAGGCCATATGGGTGGAGCTGAGGAACGGGAAAGGGGTAACCACACTAATAGGATTGTATTATAGACCGCCCAATAGTCAGAGAGAATTGGAGGAGCAAGTCTGTAGAGAGATAGCAAACTGATGTAAGAACAGAAAGTTGTAATAGTAGGGGATTTTAATTTTACACATATTGACTGGGACTCCCACACTGTGAAAGGGCTAGGTGGCTTGGAGTTTGTCAAATGTGTTCAGGAAAGCTTTCTAAATCAATATATAGAGATACTTACAAGAGACGATGCAATACTTCATCTCCTATTCAGGAACCAGACAGGTCAGGTTACAGAAGTATGTGTAGGCGAACATTTTGGGTCCAGTGACCATAATGTCATTAGTTTCAAATTAATTATGGATAAGGATAGGTCTGGTCCTCGAGTTGAGGTTCTAAATTGGAGAAGGGCCAATTTTGCAGAAGTGAGAAAGGATCTAGGAAGACTGAATTGGGATAAGTTGTTTTCTGGCAAGGTTGTGTTCAGTAAGTGGAAGGCCTTCAAAGGCGAAATTTTGAGAGTACAGAGTTTGCATCTTCCTGCCAGGATTAAACGCAAAGTTAACAGGCATAGGGAACCTTGGTTTTCAAGGGATATTGGTGATCTGGTTAAGGAAAAGAGAGAGATGTATAGCAGGTATAGGCAACAAAGAACAAATAAGGTATTTGAAGAGTATAGAAAATGTAAGAAAATACGAAAGAAGGAAATCAGGAAGGCAAAAAGAAAACATGAGGTTGCTTTGGCAGATAATGTGAAGGTAAACCTGAAGGGTTTCTACAAGTATATTAAGAGTAAAAGGATAGTAAGGGACAAAATTGGTCCTCTAGAAGATCAGAGTGGTCGTCTATCTGTGGAGCCTCATGAGATGGGGGAGATCTTAAACAGTTTTTTTGCATCAGTATTTACTCAGGAAACTGGCATAGCGTATGTGGAAGGAAGGGAAACAAGCAGTAGTGTCTTGGAACATATAGAGATTAAAGAGGAGGAGGTGCTTGCTGCCTTACAGTGAATAAAGGTAGATAAATCCCCCGAGCCTGACATGATATTTCCTCGGACCTTGAGAGAGAATAGTGTAGAAATTGCAGGGCCCTGGCAGAAATATTTAAAATGTCCTTAGCCATGGGTATGGTGCCAGAGGATTGGAGGGTAGCTCATGTTGTTCCGTTGTTTATAAAAGGCTCCAAAAGTAAACCAGGTAATTACAGGCCGGTGAGCCTGACATCAGTAGTAGGTAAATTATTGGAAGGTGTTCTGAGAGATTGGATATACAAGTATTTGGACAGCCAAGGGCTGATTAAGGATAGTCAGCATGGCTTAGTGTGTGGTAAATCGTGTTTAACGAATCCTGTAGAGTTTTTCGAGAAGGTTACCAAGAAAGTAGATGAAAGAAAGGCTGCAGATTTTGTCTACACGGACCTTAGTAAGGCCTTTGACAAGGTCCCACATGGGAGGTTAGCTCAGAAGGTTCAGACACTAGGTATCCATGGAGAGGTTGTAAACTGGATTCGAAATTGGCTCTGTGGGAGAAGACAGAGAGTGGTAGTGGATGATTGCTTCTCAGACTGGAAGCCTGTGACTAGTGGTGTGCCTCAAGGATCTGTGCTGGGACCATTGTTGTTTGTTGTCTATAGCAATGGTCTAGATGATAATGTGGTAAATTGGATCAGCAAGTTTGCTGATTACACTAAGATTGGAGGCGTTGTGGATAGTGAGGAAGGCTTTCAAAGCCTGCAGAGGGATCTGGACCAACTGGAAAAATTGGCCAGAAAATGACAGATGGAATTTAATGCAGACGAGTGTGAGGTATTGCAGTTTGGAAGGACAATTCAAGGTAGGACATACACAGTAAATGGTAGGGTACTGAGGAGTACGGAGGAACAAAGCGATCTGGGAGTTCAGATACATAATTCCATGAAAGTGGTGTCACAAGTAGACATGGTTGTAAAGAAGGCTTTTGGCATCCTGGCATTCATAAATCAAAGTATTGAGTATAGGAGTTGGGATGTTATGGTGAGGTTGTACAAGACATTGGTGAGGCCATATTTGGAGTATTATGTGCAGTTCTGGTCACCTAACTATAGGAAGGATATCAGTAAGATTGAAAGAGTGCAGAGAAGATTTACTAGGATGTTGCCGGGTCTTCAGGAGTTGAATTACAGAGAAAGATTGAACAGATTAGGACTTCATTCTTTGGAGCATAGAAGAACGAGGGGGGATTTGATAGAGGTTTACAGAATTATGAGGGGTATAGACAGAGTAAATGCAAGTAGGCTCTTTTCACTTAGATTTGGAGAGATAAATACGAGAGGACATGGCTTTAGGGTGAAAGGGGAAAGGTTTAGGGGGAACACTAGGTGGAAGTGTGGAACGAGCTGCCATCTGATGTGGTAAATGAAGGCTCACTCTTAAGTTTTAAGAATAAATTGGAGAGATACACGGATGGGAGAGGTCTGGAGGGTTATGGACTGGGTGCAGGTCAATGGGGCTAGCGGAATGAAGTTTCAGTACAGACAAGAAGGGCTGAATGGCCTGTTTTCTGTGCTGTAGTGTTCTATGGTTCTATGTTCTATGGTATTGTACAAGCAGCGTATTCAATAAAGTTCAGTTGAATAGCTTGCGTGGTGGCTGACTGGTGTGGTGTCTGCACTCTCTCTCATTATTGAACACAACAGCCACCACACAGTCCTTGCCCGATCAAGGTGAGTTTTCAGAATTGGGGACCCTTCACTGCTGCAGCCTTCCTCCACCTTCGGTGCTATTGTGTCATCGTCTTCCACCAGCTCCACCATTGAGATCTTTGGTTGCACAACCTTATGACATCATTTGGCTCCAAGGATTGTCAGTCTTACTGAGGGGAGCTGCTCGTGCCTACTCCTTAAGTCGTTAATCAACCCAGTAGTAATTACCTCCTTTGTATGAAGTGGCTGCAATGCATAACTGTGCCCCAGTTATTCTTTGAAATTATGTTTTTTCTTAATTCTCTCAATGGCATAGTGTTGGAAGCTCAAATACAATCTGAGGCTTAATATATGAGGAAGGTTTGATGGCTGTGGGCCTGTACTCAGAAGGATGGGGGTTGGGGAACAACCAGATACCGAAAGGCCTGGAGGGAGTGGATGTGGCAAGGATGTTTCCATTGGAGAGAGAGTCTAGGATCTGATGGCACAACCTCAAAATAGAGAGCAGTCCCATTAGTACACAGATTTCTTACCTGGGGCCCAGAGACCCTTCAGTTAACAGTAGGGGTCCATAGCATAAAAAGGTTGGGAAACCCCTAGTTTAGGCAGAGATGATGAGGAGGAATTGCTTCAGTCAAAGTCTGAATCTGTGGAATTCATTACCCCAGCAGGCCACGGAGGCAAAGCCAATGGGTGTTTTAACGCAAAGATTGATTGGTTCTTGATGGGTAAGGGGGATAAGAAGGTAACGGGGAGACGGAGGGAGCTTGGGATTAAAATATATCAGCCATAATCGAATGTCGGAGCAGAACCAATGGGTTAAATGATCTAATTCTGCTCCTATATCCTTTGATCTGGCTTAGCTTCAGATAGTTCACGAGCAGAAGGAGAAGGGTTTGCATCAAGGCCCAAGGCATAAGATTTGCTCGTTCCAGCCTTTAGTTGATGCGAAGTTCTGTTCCTCAGTTCTTGGATGCTGCAGCAAATCATAGCAATCGAAAAGGAAAAGGCTTCCTCTCCTATTCCCGTAAATCCTGATCCCCTGCGCTAAGACTATGTGACATAGGAATGAAAGCAGGCCATTCAGCCCATCAAGTAAGTCTCTTCAGCCATTCCATCATGGCTGAATTATTATCTCTCTGTACCCTGTTGTCCTGCCTCGTCCCATAACCTTTGACACCCTGACTAATCAAGAACGTATCAACCTCCACTTTAAATATACCCAATGATTTGGCCTCCACAGCCATCGGTGGCAATGAATTCCACTGATTCACCACCCTCTAGATAAAGAAATTCCTACTCATCTCTGTTCAAAAGGGATGTACTTGTATTCTGAGGGTGTGTCTTCTGGCTCTAGACTCCCCCACAACTGGAAACATCTCCTTCATGTAACAGGACCATCACTAAGACTGCGTATTTCTATCTCAATGACAAAATGCAGCTCCTTCCCTCCCCCAGCCTCTACACTACCCAAGCCTTCACCCTTACACTTATTGACTGTAGTTCCGGCTGACCTTTATTTTGTTGAGTTTGTTCGAAAACATCCCATTCAGTTCACACACCCCACTTACAAAGGCTTCTGATCTGACAACTCAGTGACTTTCAAATACTTATTTTCTGATTCATCCATCAGCTTGATCATTCTCTCAGGTTACAGCAGGGTTCAAAGTTCAAAGTAACTTTATTATCAAAGTACATTTATGTCACCATATACAACCCTGAGATTCATTTTCTTGCGGGCATACTCAGTAAATCCATAATAGAATCAATGAAAGACCGCCCAACTTGGGCATTCAACCAGTGTGCAAAGATAACAAAAAGAAAGAAGTAATAATAATAAATAAATAAACAATAAATATTGAGAACATGAAATGAAACGTTGTTGAAAATGAGTCCACACGTTGTGGGAACATTTCAATGATGGGTCAAGTAAAGTTGAGTGAAATTATTCCCATTGGATCAGGAGCCTAATGGTTCTCGGGTAAATAACTATTCCTGAACCTGGTGGTGTGAGTCCTGAGGCTCCTGTACCTTCTTCCTGATGGCAGCAGTGAGAAGAGAGCATGACCTGGGTGACAGCAGTCCCTGATGATTCCTCTCCTATGAACCCTTCATAACCCAAATAGTTCACGAGTCAGATTCGTGCCTAAGACACCGAGTCCCCAGACAGTAGAAGATGCCTGTACCTCCACAGCAGCCCCAAATCTATCTGATTGGTCTCCCAAATGCTCGGCTGCATGTACGGGCTGTACATAAGCCGGCTGTTTGTAAACCAGCAAAGATCTGGGTATGGTTCCTGCTCATCCTGCCCATGCAAGAACTGTTTTCATCGCTTGTAACACAAACAGGCTGTCACAGCCTTAGGCTCTGGGATGCCCTCCCTGAACCTAATGTGAAGACACTCCTTGAAATCCAATCCTTTTGCCCTAAAGCTTGTTCTGTGGCCAGAGTCAAATTTTGACTGCACAAAACTCAATGCATTGAGTACATTTAAATGTTCACTTGGATAAAAAATATTCTATAAATACAGGTGACTGATCAGACAGGTAAAACAAGTAGATAATAAGGTAAACAATATTTTGGAGCTTATTACGAAAGGGTTTAAAATAGGACTGTTTTTAAAAGTTTGTACAAGGTATTAGTGAGGACACACCTGGAGTACTGCACACTCAGGAAGGGGAAGGGGGTTAAGGTGCCATTGCAGAGTACCCATGTGGCCATCCCCTCAACAACAGGTATATCACTTTGGATACTGTTTGGCAGACAACGTCACAGAGGAAAGTCACAGTGTTTGGGTCTCTGGCACCGAATCTGCCTCTGTGAATCAGAAGGGAAGTGGGGTGAAGAGGCATGCTGTGGTGATAGGGGATTCATTAGTTAGGGGAATGGATAGGAGGTTCTGTGAGCAAGAATGAGATTCCCGGACGATACGTTACCTGCTGGGTGCCAGGGTCCGGATATCTCTCAGATCGAGTCCTCAGCATTCTTGAGTGGGAGGGCGAACAACCAGAAGTCGTGGTCCATGTAAGTTGCAATGACATGGGTAGGACAAGTGAAGAGATTCTTCACAGGGAGTTGAAGGGCAGGACCTCCAGGGTTGTGATCTCTGGATTGCTACCCATGCCATGTGCCAGTGAGGCTAGAACTAGGAAGATTATACAGTTTGATACGTGGTTAAGGAGTTGGTGTGAATAGGATTTTTGGACAAGCTTTAGGGCAAAAGGGTTGGATTTCAAAGGGTGTCATTGGGATCTCTTCCAGGGAATGTGGGGCATACAGGGGGATGGTTTGCACCTGAACTGGAGGGGGACTAATATCCTGGTGGGAAGGTTTGTTAATGCTGCACGGTGGGGTTTAAACTAGAGTTGCAGGGGGATGGGAACCAGAGTGCCAGAACAGTTAGTGGAGAGTTCGTGGAGGCAAATGTTAGTAAGACCTCAGACAAAGTTAGGAATCAAAAGGTGGATCATTGTGCGACTAGTGTCCTGACTGCATATATTTCAATGCAAGAAGTATCGTAGGAAAGGCAGATAGTGCTGAAGTTGAGGTAGCTAGTTTACAAACAGAGGCAATGTGTAGTGAGGAGAGGTTGTTGATAGGGCAAAGTTGTAGTCAACAAGAAAGAGTTACAATGTAAAAGGCAGACAAAATCAAAACGTGTGAATACAGGACTGAAGGTGTTATATTTAAAGCACGCAGTATATGGAATGAACTTACAGCACAGTTGCAGATTGGCAGGCATCACTAAATCATGGCTGAATGAAGTTTATAGCTGGGAGCTTAACGTTCAAGGATACACATTGTACTGAAAGGACAGGCAGGAAGGCAGAGAGCGCAGCGTTGCTCTGTTGGTAAAGAATGAAATCAAATCATTAGAAAGAGGTGACATGGGGTCAGAAGGTGTTGAACCATTGTGGACAGAGCTAAGGAACTGCAAAAGTAAAAAGACCCTGATGGGAGTTGTATACAGGCCCACAAACAGTAGTAAGGATGTGGCCTACAAATTACAATGGGACATAGAAAATGCATGCCAAACGGGCAATGTTACAATAGTCATGGGGGATTTCAATATGCAGGTAGAGATTGGGAAAATCAGTTTGGTGCTGGTTTCCAGGAAGGTGAATTTCTAGAGTGCCTACAAGATGAGTTTTTAGAGCAGCTCATGGTTAAGTCCACTAGGGGATCAGCTATTCTGGATTGGGTATTGTGCAATGAACCAGAATTGATTGGAGAGCTTAAGGTAGAAAGCCCTTAGTGATCATAATATGATCGAATTCAGCTGGGTGGAATAAAGCCAGATCTAACATATAGAGAGGCTTTGAGGAAAGAGAAGCAGAATAAACGGTGTAAAGACAGCAAGGTAGAAGGGCTGAAACGTGTGTACCTCGATGCAAGAAGCATCAGGAACAAAGGTGATGAACTGAGAGCTTGGATACATACATGGAATTATGATGTAGTGGCCATTACAGAGAGTTGGCTGGCACCAGGGCAGGAATGGATTCTCAATATCCCTGGATTTCAGTGCTTTAAAAGGGATAGAGAGGGCGGAAAAAGGGGAGGAGGGGTGGCGTTACTGGTCAGGAATACAATTACAGCTACAGAAAGGGTGGGTAATGTAGCAGGATCCTCTTTTGGGTCAGTATGGTGGAAGTCAGGAACAGGAAGGGAGCAGTTACTCTACTGGGGGTATTCTATAGGCCCCCTGGTAGCAGCAGAGAAACAGAGGAGCAGATTGGGAGGCAGATTTTGGAAAGGTGCAAAAATAACAGGATTGTTATCATGGGTGACTTTAACTTCCCTAATATTGATTGGCACCTGATTAGTTCCAAGGGTTTAGAAGGGGCAGAGTTTGTTAAGTGTGTCCAGGACGGATTCCGGTCACAGTATGTGGACAGGCCGACTAGGGGGAATGCCATACTAGATCTAGTACTAGGTAATGAACCGGGTCAGGTCACAGATCTCTCAGTGGGTGAGCATCTGGGGGACAGTGACCACCACTCCCTGGCCTTTAGCATTATCATGGAAAAGGATAGAATCAGAGAGGACAGGAAAATTTTTAATTGGGGAAGGGCAAATTATGAGGCTATAAGGCTAGAACTTGCGGGTGTGAATTGGGATAATGTTTTTGCAGGGAAATGTACTATGGACATGTGGTTGATGTTTAGGGATCTCTTGCAGGATGTTAGGGATAAATTTGTCCCAGTGAGGAAGATAAAGAATGGTGGAGTGAAGGAACCATGGGTGACAAGTGAGGTGGAAAATCTAGTCAGGTAGTTTAGGAAGCAGGGATCAGATGGGTCTATTGCGGAATATAGGGAAGCAAGAAAGGAGCTTAAGAAGGGGCTGAGAAGAGCAAGAAGGGGGCATGAGAAGGCCTTGGCGAGTAGGGTAAAGGAAAACCCCAAGGCATTCTTCAATTATGTGAAGAAAAAAAGGATGACAGGAGTGAAGGTAGGACCGATTAGAGATAAAGATGGGAAGATGTGCCTGGAGGCTGTGGAAGTGAGCGAGGTCCTCAATGAATACTTCTCTTTGGTATTCACCAATGAGAGGGAACTTGATGATGGTGAGGACAATATGAGTGAGGTTGATGTTCTGGAGCATGTTGATATTAAGGGAGAGGAGGTGTTGGAGTTGTTAAAATTCATTAGGACGGATAAGTCCCGGGGCCAGATGGAATATTCCCCAGGCTGCTCCATGAGGCGAGGGAAGAGATTGCTGAGCCTCTGGCTAGGATCTTTATGTCCTCGTTGTCCACGGGAATGGTACTGGAGGATTGGAGGGAGGCGAATGTTGTCCCCATGTTCAAAAAAGGTAGCAGGGATAGTCCGGGTAATTATAGACCAGTGAGCCTTACATCTGTGGTGGGAAAGTTGTTGGAAAAGATTCTTAGAGATAGGATCTCTGGGCACTTAGAGAATCATGGTCTGATCAGGGACAGTCAGCATGGCTTTGTGAAGGGCAGATCGTGTCTAACAAGCCTGATAGAGTTCTTTGAGGAGGTGACCAGGCTAGTGCAGTGGATGTGATCTGTATGGATTTTAACAAGACATTTGACAAGGTTCCACACGGTAGGCTTATTCAGAAGGTCAGAAGGCATGGGATCCAGGGAAGTTTGGCCAGGTGGATTCAGAATTTGCTTGCCTGCAGAAGGCAGAGGGTGGTGGTGGAGGGAGTACATTCAGATTGGAGGATTGTGACTAGTGGTGTCCCACAAGGATCTGTTCTGGGACCTCTACTTTTCGTGATTTTTATTAACAACCTGGATGTGGGGGTAGAAGGGTGGGTTGGCAAGTTTGCAGATGACACAAAGGTTGGTGGAGTTGTACATAGTGTAGAGGATTGTCAAAGATTGCAGGGAGACATTGATAGGATGCAGAAGTGGGCTGAGAAGTGGCAGATGGAGTTCAACCCGGAGAAGTGTGAGGTGGTACACTTTGGAAGGACAAACTCCAAGGCAAAGTAAATGGCAGGATACTTGGTAGTGTGGAGGAGCAGAGCGATCTGGGGGTACATGTCCACAGATCCCTGAAAGTTGCCTCACAGGTGGATAGGGTAGTTAAGAAAGTTTATGGGGTGTTAGCTTTCATAAGTCGTGGGATATAGTTTAAGAGTCGCGATGTAATGATGCAGCTCTATAAAACTCTGGTTAGGCCGCACTTGGAGTATTGTGTCCATTTCTGGTCACCTCACTATAGGAAGGATGTGGAAGCATTGGAAAGGGTACAGAGGAGATTTACCAGGATGCTACCTGGTTTAGAAAGTATGCATTATGATCAGAGATTAAGGGAGCTAGGGCTTTACTCTTTGGAGAGAAGGAGGATGAGAAGAGACATGATAGAGGTGTACAAGATAATAAGAGGAATAGATAGAGTGGATAGCCAGTGCCTCTTCCCCAGGGCACCACTGCTCAATACAAGAGGACATGGCTTTAAGGTAAGGGGTGGGAAGTTTAAGGGGGATATTAGAGGAAGGTTTTTTACTCAGAGAGTGGTTGGTGCGTGGAATGCACTGTCTGAGTCAGTGGTGGAGGCAGATACACTAGTGAAGTTTAAGAGACTACTAGACAGGTACATGGAGAAATTTAAGGTGGGGGCTTATATGGGAGGCAGTGTTTGAGGGTCGGCACAACACTGTGGGCCGAAGGGCCTGTACTGTGCTGTACTATTCTATGTTCTATGTTAAGATGGTGCCACTTTGAGCTCATCTGCGAAAAACTGCTTCATTCCTGTTTAATGTTGATTTTTTACCCCTTTTCAATGTGTTTGGGGTTCTGTTGAGGTCCTGATCTGTAAGTGACTTTGTTTTTTTTTATGGTGCACGAGTTCATGTTCCCGGAGCTCATCTGCCAACTGTTTCCCAATATTCTCCAGGCACGGCTTGGAAGATGGCGTCTCTAGGGTGCGGTTCTGTGCGGCCCTGTGGACGACCGATTTCAGGCCGGTGCTGCCCGCTGAGGTGTCGCGGGAGATGGAACATCAGGATTTCCCTGCGGCAGATGTATGGAAGAGCGAAGTGCAGAGTGTAATATCATAACAGCAACTAACAGTCTCCCTTTCGCTGTGAAAATGGGTGATATCTCTCTGTAAGTTGTTAGTGTGAGAGAGAGAGCCTGGTGATTGTCAAACTGTTGGATAAACAATAGTTTCTGTCGACTGCAGATCATGGCCTCTCTTTGGGTGCTTTGCTGTTGCTTGGTGGGTGGTGGGTAGTGGGTACTGACCCTTTTGCTGAAACGGGTGGTGGGGAGGGGGAGGTTGGTGCTTTGCTGTTGCTTGGTGGGTGGTGGGTAGTGGGTACTGACCCTTTTGCTGAAACGGGTGGTGGGGAGGGGGAGGTTGGTGCTTTGCTGTTGCTTGCGCAGGGGAGGGGGAGAGGGAGCTTTGGGGTTCTAATGTTTTTCTGTTGTTCGTTCTTTTAGAGTTCTTCTGTTTCTCGTGGGTGTCTGCGAAGACAAGTATTTCAGGTTGTCTATTGTATACATTCTCTGATAATAAACAGAGCCATTTGATTTCACTTGAATTCACCCTGAAATATGAGAAGGAGAAGCTAAAGTCAGACGTATCAGTATTATAGTGGAGTAAAGGGAATTTCAGGGGCATGAGAGAGGAGTTGGCCAGAATTGATTGGAAAAGAACACTGGCAGGGATGACAGCAGAGCAGCAATGGCTGGAATTTCTGGAAGCAATTTGGAAGGCACAGGATATATACTCTTGTACATCCCAAAGAGGAAAAAGTATTCTAAAGGAAAGATGACACAACCATGGCTAACAAGAGAAGTCAAAGCCAACATAAAAGCTAAAGAGAAGGCACATAATAAAGCAAAACATAGTGGGACATTAGAGGATAGGGTAACTTTTAAAAACCAACCGAAGGCAACTAGAACGTCATTACAAAGGTAAAGATGGATTACAAAAGTAAGCTAGCCAATAATATTAAAGAGGATATCAAGAGTTTCTTCAGAAACATAAAGTGCAAAGAGAGGTGAGAGTGAATATCAGAATGCTGGAAAACAATGCTGGAGACGTAGTAATGTGGGACAAGGAAATGGTGGATGAACTGAATAAGTATATTGTATCAGTCTTCACTGTGGCAAACACTAGCAGTATGGTGAAAGTTCCATGTGTCAGGGGGCATGAAGGGAGAAGGTTCTTGGGAAACTGAAAGGCCTGAATTTAGATAAGTCACCCGGACCAGATGGTGTACACCCAAGAGTTTTGAAAGAGGTGGCTGAAGAAATCGTGGAGGCATTAGTAATGATCTACATAGAACATAGAATAGTACAGCACATTACAGACCCTTTGGCCCACAATGTTGTGCTGACCCTCAAACCCTGCTTCCCATATAAGCCCCCACCTTAAATTCCTCCATATACCTGTCTAGTAGTCTCTTAAACTTCACGAGTGTATCTGCCTCCACCACTGACTCAGGCAGTACATTCCACGCACGAACTACTCTCTGAGTAAAAAACCTTCCTCTAATATCCCCCTTGAACTTCCCACCCCTTACCTTAAAGCCATGTCCTCCTGTATTGAGCAGTGGTGCCCTGGGGAAGAGGTGTTGGCTGTCGACTCTATCTATTCCTCTTAATATCTTGTACACCTCTATCATGTCTCCTCTCACCCTCCTTCTCTCCAAAGAGTAAAGCCCTAGCTCCCTTAATCTCTGATCATAATGCATACTCTCCAAATCAGGCAGCATCCTGGTAAATCTCCTCTGTACCCTTTCCAATGCTTCCACATCCTTCCTATAGTCAGGCGACCAGAACTGGACACAGTACTCCAAGTACCAGTTTTATAGAGCTGCATCATTACATCGCGACTCTTAAACTCTATCCCTCGACTTATGAAAGCTAACACCCCATAAGCTTTCATAACTACCCTATCTACCTGTGAGGCAACTTTCAGAGATCTGTGGACATGTACCCCCAGATCCCTCTGCTCCTCCACACTACCAAGTATCCTGCCATTTACATTGTACTCTGCTTTGGAGTTTGTCCTTCCAAAGTGTACCACCTCACACTTCTCTGGGTTGAATTCCATCTGCCACTCCTCAGTCCCCTTCTGCACCCTATGTCTCTGCAATCTCCGACAATCCTCTACACTATCTACAATACCACCTACCTTTGTGTCGTCTGCAAACTTGCCAACCCACCCTTTTATCCCCACATCCAGGTCGTTAATAAAAATCACGAAAAGTAGAGGTCCCAGAACAGATCCCTGTGGGACACCACTAGTCACAATCCTCCAATCTGAATGTACTCCCTCTACCACCACCCTCTGCCTTCTGCAGGCAAGCAAATTCTGAATCCACCTGGCCAAACTTCCCTGGATCCCATGCCTTCTGACTTTCTGAATAAGCCTACCGTGTCACCTTGTCAAATGCCTTACTAAAATCCATGTAGATCACATCCACTGCACTACCCTCATCTATATGCCTGGTCACCTCCTCAAAGAACTCTATTAGGCTTGTTAGACACGATCTGCCCTTCACAAAGCCATGCTGACTGTCCCTGATCAGACCATGATTCTCTAAATGCCCATAGATCCTATCTCTAAGAATCTTTTCCAACATCTTTCCCACCACAGACGTAAGGCTCGCTGGTCTATAATTACCCAAACTATCCCTACTACCTTTTTTGAACAAGGGGACAACATTCGCCTCCCTCCAATCCTCCGGTACCATTCCGGACATAAAGATCCTAGCTAGAGGCTCAGCAATCTCTTCCCTCGCCTCATGGAGCAGCCTGGGGAATATTCCGTCAGGCCCCGGGACTTATCCATTCTAATGTATTTTATAGAATACCCCCAATAAAGTAATTGCTCCCTTCCTGTTCCTGACTTCCACCCATACTGACTCAAAAGAGGATCCTGCTACATTACCCACCCTTTCTGTAGCTGTAATAGTATCCCTGACCAGTAATGCCACCCCTCCTCCCATTTTTCCACCCTCTCTATCCCTTTTAAAGCACTGAAATCCAGGAATATTGAGAATCCATTCCTGCCCTGGTGCCAGCCAAGTCTCTGTAATGGCCACTACATCATAATTCCATGTATGTATCCAAGCTCTCAGTTCATCACCTTTGTTCCTGATGCTTCTTGCATTGAGGTACACACACTTCAGCCCTTCTACCTTACTGTCTTTACACCGTTTATTCTGCTTCTCTTTCCTCAAAGCCTCTCTATATGTTAGATCTGGCTTTACTCCATGCACTTCTTCACTGCTCTATCACTCCGGGTCCCATCCCCCTTGCAAATTAGTTTAAATCCTCCCGAACCATGCTAGCAAACCTACCTGCAAGGATATTGCTCCCCCTCGAGTTCAGGTGCAACCCATCCAATCTGTACAGGTCCTATCTTCCCCAGAAGAGAGCCCAATGATCTATCATGAATCACTAGATTCTGGAATGGTTCTGGAGGACTGGAAAATAGCAAATGTCACTCCACTCTTCAAGAATGTAGAGAGGCAGAAGAAAGGACACTATAGGCCAGTTAGTGGTTGGGAAGATGTTGGGAGTCGATTATTAAGGATGAGGCCTCAGGGTTCTTGGAGACACATGATAAAATAGGCCATAGTCAGCATGGTTTCCTGGAGGGAAATCTGTTGGAATTCTTTGAAGAGATTCCAAGCAGGGTAGACAAAGGAGAATTGGCTGATGTTGTGTACTTGGATTTTCAGAAGGCCTTTGACAAAGTGCCACACATGAGGCTGTTTAACAACCTATGAACACGTGGTATTACAGGAAAGATTCTAGCAGTCACTGATTTGACAGAAGGCAAAGAGTGGGAAGAAAGGGAGCCTTTTCTGGCTGGCTGCTGGTGTCTAGTGTTGTTCACAGGGGTCTCTGTTGGACTGATCCTTTTCTTATAAGTTAATGATTTGGATGATGGAATTGATGGCTTTGTTGCAAAGTTTGCAGATGATATGATGATCAGTGAAGGGGCAGGTAGTTTTGTGGAAGTAGAGAGGCTACAGAAGGACTTAGACAGATTATGAGAATGGGCAAAAAGTGGCAGATGGAATACAGTGTTGTGAAGTGCACTTTGCAGAAGAAATGAAAAATCTGAGGAGCAGAGAGTTCTTGTGCAGGATTCCCTTATTGTTAATTAGCAGGTTGAGTCTGTGGTGAGGAAGGTAAATACGATGTTAGCATTCATTTTGAGAGGATTAGAATATAAAAGCAAGGATGTAATGTTAAGACTTTTTAAAGCACTGGTGAGGCCTCACTTGGAGTATTGTGAGCAGTTTTGGGCCCCTTAGAAAAGATGTGCTGAAACTGGAGAGGGTTCAAAGGAGGTTCATGAAAATGATGCTAGGTTTGAAGGGCTTGTCTAATGAAAAGCATTTGATGGCTCTGGGCCTGTATTCACTAGAATTCAAAAGAATGAGGGGTGACCTCATTGAAACCTGTTGTATGGTGAAAGGCCTTGACAGAGTGAATGTGGAGAGGATGTTTGCTATGGTGGGAGAGTCTAAGACTAGAAGAGCGCCCTTTTAGAATGAAGATGAGGAGGAATTTCTTTAGCCAGAGGGTGGTGAATCTGTGGAATTCTTTGCCACAGGCAGCTCTGGAGGTCAAGTCTTTATGTATGTTTAAGGCAGAGGTTGGTAGATTCTTGACTGGTCTGGGCATGAAGGGATATAGAGAGAAGGCAGGAGACTGAGGCTGAAAGGAAAATTGGATCAACCATGATGAACTGGCAGAGCACATTCAATGGACTAAATAGCCTAATTCAGCTTCTATATCTTAAGGTTTTGTCTCCTCCTTTGAAGAGGATATAATGGCACCAGAGACAGTGCAAAAGACATTGAGTTGAATTCATGGAATGAGAGGGCTATTAAGAGAGGCTGGATAATTTGGGCTTGTATTCCTCAGAGTTTAGAAGAATGAAACTTTATTCAAGCACATGATATTTTTAGCTGGCTTGACAGGGTAGATCCCCCCCCCCCACTACCATTGAGCACATCTACAAGGAGCGTAGCCACCTACCACTTCTTCCTCCCCTCCCTCACCCACCTTGCTCTGACTTCTCCTCTTCCTTTCCTGCCTTGATGAAGGATCTCAGCCTAAAGTGTCAACTGTTTACTCCTTTCCATAGATGCTGCCTGGCTTGCTGAGTTCCTCCAGCATCTTGTGTGTGTTGCCCAGTAGAATCAAGGACCTCCACCATCCAGGCCATTCTTTTTAGTGCTGTCATCAGGGAGGATGGACAGAAGCTTCAGGTCCCATGCCACCAGGTTCAGAAACAGTTATTATCCTTCAACCATCAGGCTGCTGAACTAGGGTGAATAATCTCAACACTGAACTGATTCCACAAGCTGTGGACTCACTTTCAAGCACCAACTCATGTTCTCAGTGTTATTTATTTTTGGCACTGTTTGTGTTCTTTTGCACACTGGTTAGTTGTCAGTCTTTGTGTGTAGTTTTTTGTTGATCCCATTGTATCCACTGTGAATTATTGCAAGAAAATGAATCTCAAGGTAGTATATGGTGACATATATGAACTTTAATAATAAATTACATTAAACTTTAAGCTTAGATATTGCAGTGATTCCTTCATTGGCAAGGCGACATAAACTACAAGGGACCAGTCATTTGTAACTGAGGAGGGTCCAGTGTAGTGAACCTCCTGAGTGTATGTTCTATCTGATCCCATCTCTCATCTGAGATAAAACCCACCCTTCTCTAGTCATAAGACAGGCCCTTCAGCCCATCTAGACTTTTATTCTGCCTAGTTCCATTGATCTGCACCTGGATCACAGCCCTCCCATCTGGTCGAATTACCAAGTGAACATGGAGATTTTGGGGTACAGCAAGTCTGTGTCTTTATTGATGCTTGCTGCATGCTTGGGTGCTCGGTGGAGGGCGCTGATGTTTCTTTTGCTGCTGGGGAGTGATGTTGCCTTGCTACTGCTTGTATGTGGGAGGGGGGCTTTGGGGTTCTAACACTGTGGGCGGCAAGGGAGGAGATTGCTGAGCCTCTGGCGATGATCTTTGCATCACCAATGAAGACGGGAGAGGATCCGGAGGATTGGAGGGTTGCTGATGTCGTTCCCTTATTCAAGAAAGGGAGTAGGGATAGCCCAGGAAATTATAGACCAGTGAGTCTTACTTCAGTAAGTTGATGGAGAAGATCCTGAGAGGCAGGATTTATCAACATTTGGAGAGGCATAATATGATTAGGAATAGTCAGCATGGCTTTGCCAAAGGCAGGTTGTTCTTACATTTTTTGAGGAGGTGACTAAACACATTGATGGAGGTGACTAAACACATTGATGGAGATAGCGCAGTAGATGTAGTGTATATGGATTTCAGCAAGGCATTTGATGAGGTGCCTCATGTAAGGCTTACTGAGAAAGTAAGGAGGCATGGTATCCAAGGGGACGTTACTTTGTGGATCCAGAACTAGCTTGTGCACAGAAGGCAAAGGGTGGTTGTAGACGGGTCATATTCTGCATGGAGGCTGGTGACCAGTGGTGTGTCTTAGGGATCTGTTCTGGGACCCCTACACTTTGTGATTTTTATAAATGACCTGGATGAGGAAGTGGAGGGATGGGTTAGTAAATTTGCTGATGACACAAAGGTTGGATAGTGTGGAGGGTTGTCAGAGGTTACAGCTGGACATTGATAGGATGCAAAACTGGGCTGAGAAGTGGCAGATGGAGCTCAACCCAGATAAGTGTGAGGTGGTTCATTTTGGTAGGTCAAATATGATGGCAGAATATAGTATTAATGGTAAGACCCTTGGCAGTCTGGAGGATCAAAGGGATCTTGGGGTCCGAGTCCATAGGACACTCAAAGCTGCTACACAGGCAGTTAAGAAGGCGTATGGTGCATTGCCTTCATCAATTGTGGGATTGAGTTTAGGAGCTGAGTGTTAATGTTGCAGCTATATAGGACCCTGGTCAGACCCCACTTGGAGTGCTGTGCTCAATTCTGGTCGCCTCACTACGGGAAGGATGTGGAAACCATAGAAAACGTGCAGAGATTTACAAGGATGTTGCCTGGATTGGGGAGCATGCCTTACGAGAGTGAACTCGGCCTTTTCTCCTTGGAGCAATGGAGGATGAGAGATGACCTGATAGAGGTGTACAAGATGATGAGAGGCATTGATTGTGTGGATAGTTAGAGAGTTTTTCCCAGGGCTGAAATGGCTAGCACGAGAGGGCATAGTTTTAAGGTGCTTGGAAGTAGGTACAGAGGAGATATTAGAGGTAAGTTTTTTTTACACAGATTGGTGAGTGCACAGAATGGGCTGCCGGCAGCAGAAACGATAGGGTCTTTTAAGACTCCTGGATGAATACATGGAGCTTAGGAAAATAGAGGGTAAAGCCTAGGTAGCTCTAAGGTGAGGACATGTTCGGCACAGCTTTGTGGGCCGAAGGGCCTGTTTTGTGCTGTAGGTTTTCTATGTTTCTATTTAACTGTCATTCATTCTTTGGGGTTTACATGGATATTTGCGAAGAAAAAGAATGTGAAGATGTATATTGTATACATTTATCTGACATTAAAAGTACCTATTGAAACCATTCCAAATTTCTCTTAAATGTCGAAGTCAGACTTGCACCCACTTCCACTGGCAGCTCATCCCAATCTCTCACCACCCTCTGAGTGAGTGAGTTCCTCCTTTTCTTCCCTTTCAACCTTTCACCCTTAACCTATGACCTCTAGTGCTCATGTCACCCAACCTCCATGGGAAAAGCCTGCTTGCATTTACCCGGTCTGTATTTCCCCTCTCATAATGCTGTACACTTCTACCTAATCCTGCCCCCCCCCCCACTAAACACTTCTTGAAATGCTGCGTCAATTTTAATTCTGTTTTTACTGGGTAATGTTCCTGTAAGTTCCCCGGGAATATTTTACTATGTTTACATTAAAAGTGCTACGGAAAGCGAGTTTTTTTTTAGTTTGATGCTGTGGTGAAATTCTGTGGTTCTGTGTAGGACACTGAAGAACTCAGCAACTTCACCCTGTGGCTGAGTGCAAATATGCAAGAAGTCATTAATAAACACTTCAAATTTTTACAAATATTTATTTACATTTACAACAGAGAAAGGGGAAAAAATACCCGATTTGAAGAAGCACGGCTTGAAAAGAAACACAACTGCAGATCTGTTGCTAATCTCCAAGAATTAGCCACTGCATTGATGGAAGATAGGTCTGGAACTGTACTTCCAACATAGTCCACTGCCCACTCACCCTGTTGTTTGCCCAGACTGAATTTTAAAAGAAGGGACGGGCAAGTCTTTGTCTTGATTGTTGGAGTTAGAGAGTCATAGAGGTAGGCCCTTCAGCCCATCTAGGTTCTGCTTGTGGATGTTTAGGCATATTAGTCAGCCTTCAGGCCTTGAATGTGCTCCACGTATAGGTCTTAATTACATCTGGTCTGGAGGGACAAGCGATATGCACAATCGAGGCTGCCTGACTCACAAATCAAGGTGCTGGGCTGCTGGTTATGTTGAAAGTACTTTCCCTCACAGGTTAGCTACTGCCCCAACAACTCTAGGAAAAGCTCAGACCAAATTAAGTTCTGGTTTCTCATTCTGACAAAGGCCAAGTGCAAGACCTGGCTTAGATATTTGAGATCTCTCTTTGGCAGGAACCTGGGGCCACACTTTGATATGCTGGCACCCTGATCCTTACATACACATGACTGTTCCAAAATGACAGAGATCCAATTGCACTTGATGGTTACCTGTGTCTCTGTTCTGGGATTCACCGCCTGCCAGGGCAGCGGCAGCAGATACTTGTGAAAGAAATCAGAACTGGCGATGTTGGAAATATTACATAAAAGCATAAAACACTTAAAATATTCTGGGAAGAAAAACAAAATACTGAAAAGGATGAGGATTTTCTTTAGCCAAGGATGGTGAATCTGTGGAATTCATTGCCACAAATGGCTGTGGAGGCCAAGTCATTGGGTATATTTAAAGCAGAGGTTGATAGGTTCTTGATAAATATGTGCCAAAAAGGTTTTGGGATGAAGGCCGGAGAATGGGGTTGTGAGGGAAAAGAAATCATCCATGCTCAAATGGCAGAGCAGACTCCATGGTCCAGTTGTCTTAATTCTGCTCCTATCTCTTATGGCATTATAATTATATCCATAATTATTAACTATGAAAAACTAAAGGGAAATAACCACATGGGACAGCTCTTTTGATGTGCCAGCACACAGATCTTGGGCCAAATAGCCTCATATAATACTTTGAGAGCTTTTCATGTTTAAGTAGTGTTCCCTGCAGTATCAAAGTATCTCATCTAACTGGGAGCAAAGATAGACAGGTTTATATTTGTAGTACAGGTTGAAATGATGGCAATTGTGAGAAGTTAAAATCCAAGTATGGGCCTGAAATGAGAATTTGAGATACAGCATGCAATAGGCCCTTCCAGCTCTTCGAGCCACGCCACCCAGCAACCCCCGATTTAACCCTAGCATAATCATGGGAGAATTTACAATGACCAAGTAACCTATCAACCAGTATGTCTGCAATGTGTGAGGAAACCGAAGAACCTGGAGGAAACACACGCACACTAGGGGAGAACATACAAAATCCTTACAGGCAGTGGTGGGAATTGAACCCAGGACACTAGTACTATAAAGCATTGTGCTAACCACTATGCTACCGTGTGCTATTAGAGCCTGAACACCTGGAAACTGTCTATTCAGCCCAATTCATCAACGCCAACTCCATTGCCCAGTGAGCTAGTCACATCTCTTGCATTTGCAATTAAAACATAAAATCCTTAAAGCACTCAGCAGGTCAGGAGCATCTGTGGAGAAATGGTTACTGACTCAGGTCGAAGGTTCTTCATCAGACTTTCAGATGAAGGGTCATTGACCTGAAACATTAACTCCATTTCTCTGGCCCCAGGTCTGCTGAACTGGACATGGAGTCTGCGCAAGGGCCTGAAGAACAAGTTGGGTGTGGCATCAGGGCTCGTTCACATCTGCTCACAGGCTAATCCAAGCGAGATGGCTAAGGAAAAAGCTGAACTCACAGGACATCAGGCCTGGAAGAACCTAGCGGTTCATCTGATGAGTAACAAGTGTCCCTGAAGAAAGATGAAGGAGACATTAAACTTCAGAAGAAGATCCCAAGAGACAGGAACGTGAGGGGTGATTGTGTATGGGTATACGTATAATTTTATGGGCCATAATGACACACTATAATCCTAAAGATAGAAGATTAGGCTTTGTGACACAATGAGATTCAAGAATAGGGAGCCAGCATATTCTGTGCATTTTTATCTCTGTCGACACCCCCAAGAGAAGTGGAAGGCAGTCTTTCACTTATCCTGCCCTGTTATTTTACAAAGTTGAGATCACCAGCTCCATAATTGGATAACAATTTGTTAACAATCATCATCAAATCTTGATGCTGGTTCTTTTCCCTATCTGGTTTTATTTGTGCTTTCACATTCAGGGGCATACACTGAACAACTCCACGACCCCAGAGCCAGCAAGAAATGCAACAATTACAGATTAACATCCACATGTGTCATTGGGTTCCTTAAACTTGCCTCATTTGCACTCCTTCTACTGGTTGGTCACTACTTTGGTTGGTGTGGTGGATTGAAGTGAATGGAACCAACATTAAGAAGGGAACATTTAAACGAGCTGATGTTGAGAGATCTCCAACTGATTGTTCATTGAAAATGTAACATGATGATCATGCGTCTTAGGTAAAGAGGACATTTTTGGTTTGGTATGAACTTCTTCGTTGCCTGTGGAAGGGTGGATTGAAACAATATTGTTCTGATAATGGGAGTGGATGCCATGTCTTGAGAAACCAGAAGTTAACTTTGCACAACCTGAATTTACATATTGCACAATTTGGGACAAAGTCACCAAACTATTGGCTGATTAATTTGTCACTTTATACCAGCAAAAAATATATACACATCTGTGAGGAAAAATCAAAAACAGAACAAGTCTCTTTGTAGCAGGGGTTCCCCACCTGGGGTCCACAGACTCCTAGCTTAATGGTATTGGTCCATGGCATAAAAAAGGTTGGGAACCCCTGCTTTATATGGATTCTCCTTGGGATACAACAGCGGTGGTGGGATTAGAAGCTCCTGTAACTTCTGTCAGGGTGGATTAATAGCACAAAAGAATATGGGCAAAGTGTCATAATCAATAGAATGGCTAGTGTTACAAGTGCATGGGGATAATAGATTGCTTTCGACAAGTATGCTTAGCCGGGCTTGCTGAATGGCATCCCTTATACACCCAAACCCACACGTTGAAAGCCAGCATGATCAACTATTTAGGAGGGGCAGATGGGAGCAGAAGCAATGGGGGTTATCAGCAGCAACGGTGCAAAGTTTTGTAAAATATACAGCATTCGCCCAAACTAACCTGTGCTGGTTTTTAGTTTTCTCCCATTCCATTTGCATATCTCATCTGCAATATGATTTTTTTAACCCCCATCCTCTCTCTTGTACTCATCCAATTTTGATCTAAAAGTACTTAATCTTGAAATCTTGACTCCTTGTATGGGAGGGATTTCTGCATTCCAACCACTCTCTGAAGAAAGACAATTCTTTTTTGCTCCTTTATTGGATTTAATAATATAAAGTGGAATATTGAATCAGCTGTATCGCCACAACTTCTGAGAAAGAAGATCAGGAATGTGCATGTCTTATCCAATACCACATATCTGAATTATCCCCACTATTTCTACCCTTTCACTTGTCTGTCAATGATTAGAGCTGAAGCCCATTGTGGAGACAGAAGGGAGGGACCAATGTCCTAGTCATGGGGACAGCTGATCTGCCCCTTCTGTTAACACCTCCTCCCTGACCGTCAAGTTCCATTAACAAAAGCTGGGAAAACCCTTGCACGTTGGTGGCATCAGATGCACCCCTAGAGTGTACTTGGTCTTGTCTCCAGGCAAAGGGAGGAGAGCTTGAGGGGTGGAGGGAGAAGAGATTAGTGTGGAACAGCAACTTGACAGGGTATCCAGGCTATCATCTGTGGTAGTCCTGAAGTACCAATTCATTGGTGTGAAATGCTGACTCTTTCTCTCTCCCCAGTCACCATTTGACCTGCTGAATATTCCTATCATTTTTTTTTGTTTCTATCCAGAGGAGGTCACCAGTGGATGTGGCCCGTTTAGTGGAATCTGGTCAAGTATCAGATTGGGAATCTAAGCAACTGAGTGGGTAATAATTCCATCACTCTTCTTCCCAAATGGAAGTATCTCCTCCCTTTCTGTCCTCCTCACTCTATCCAGTTTGGACCTCAAAAAGCCCTTAAATAGATTGCTTTAATTTTAATTTTATATTTCTTGGAATGAGGAGAAAAGGAAACAATGAAAGTTGCAGGAAAGATTCAGACTTATTCTGCACCTTAAAAGACATTTCAAGTCACAAGTCATTGGATGCAACTCAATAGTGTAAGTCACCAAATAATGGAGATCTTGGGGGTCAGCCACCAGTGTCCTAGAATTCATTCCCAAGTTCCAGGAGTTTGGTCATGTTGACAATCTCCCAGAGATTCTGGGTCACATCCAGTGGGTTGGCCGATAACACCATTTTAAATGGTTTAATAGCACAGGGAGTATATTTGTGGGAGGGCAGTAAGGGTGTTGCAAGTTTCTGTGCCAATACCTTCACGATGAGTCCAGCCCATAGACACAGAAGGTGCAGGAAGACTGGAATCAGTTTCATCTAATTAATTTCTCGAAGTGGTGATTACGTCAGAGTGTCGCACACACCAATGACAGAGAACATATAAAATAAAACGGTGGCAGAAGACAAATTGCCATTTTTATCGGTTGCTTACACAAATTCTTCTTAAATAAAAAAAAAGACAAAAAAAAAATCAGTAATCACAACACGACAGGTTCACTGAAGAGAAAGAAGCCATAGGCCACAGAGGCTGCTTTCAATGACTTCAAAACTACAACATCTTACACTGACCATTCACAAGTGAAACAATTATAAACTGGACTTCTCATTCATTTACGGAGACACATACCCGAACAGAGGGATTAGTTTATTCGGCTTTCTTTATCTTTGTTGAATCCTGAACTTTGAGGTTTTGGTTGTTGGCCCAGCAAGCTAGGCCCTCTTCAACTTTGCTAAGCTAAAGAGAGAGAGAGTTTGGCTTCGGTAGCTTGGTTTGCGGAGTGATAATTTGGTTCAGTTTTTTGATTTTGGTGGACACACACACACACTCTCTCACTCACACAGTACGGAAGGCGCAGCGCTAGCAGTATGCTTCCAACCTGATCACAGCCTGGGATACCTGAAGGCCCCTGGTTTTACTCGGGATTCTGTAGGAGGACGCGAGAGGAATTAAAGGCAAAAATAAGACGGTGTGCTGTGTAAGGGGTTCTGATCTGCACTGATCTTAAGACATTCTGTAAACAGACAACAAAGATTTCACTACAGTCTTAGAGGATAAAATGGGCTTGAGATTAGAGCAGCTAGAAGCAACAGGGTATGATACAGGAGGATGTGATTTAATGGTGTCTAAATGCTCTATAATTCAGTGAAAGACACTTATCACTGCAGGTGCACTAAGGTATAAACTCCAATTTAACTCAGGCACAAAATAATCTTCAGATGCTGGGGTCAAAGCAACACTCACAACACGCTGGAGGAACAACTCAGGCACAAAATAATCTGCAGATGCTGGGGTCAAAGCAACACTCACAACACGCTGGAGGAACTCAGCAGGTCGGGCAGCATCCGTGGAAAAGATCGGTCGACGTTTCAGGCCGGAAAGGATTCCGGCCCAAAACGTCGACCGATCTTTTCCACGGATGCTGCCCGACCTGCTGAGTTCCTCCAGCGTGTTGTGAGTGTTAATTTAACTCAGGCATTGGAGAAAGAAATTTAGACTGGATTAGTATTCAAAGATTTGGACATGAGATTTTTTTTTCCAGCCCTTTGAGCTATGCCATGCAACCCCCAACAAACCTGTTTAACCCTAACTTAATCATGGGACAATTTATAATGACCAAATAACCTCAGGAGGCACGGTAGTGTAGTGGTTAGCACAACGCTTCAGAGTACAGGCGACCAGGGTTCAATTCCTGCAAAGAGTTTGTATGTTCTTCCCGTGACTGTGTGGGTTTCCTCCAGGTGCTCCGGTTTCCTCTGAGAGTCCAATGACGTACTTGTTCGTTCATTGGTCATTGTAAATTGTCCCATGACTTGGCTAGGATTAAGTCAGGGGATTACTGGGCAGTGTGGCGTTTAAGGGCGATGTGATTCAGTGGTATCTCAATATCGGGTACATCTGTGGACTGTGGGGTGAAACCAGTGCACCTGGGGAAAACCCACACGTTCCACAGGGAGGAGGCACAGACCCCTTTATATTGGATATTGCAGTCAGGAGCACACATATCAGAAAATGTGAGTTCAAATCCCAAAATGGCAGCTGATGGACTTAAGTTCAGGCCACTGAATGAAACATAACAAGAAGTCTGCTGGAGGAACAAAATGGATCGAGCAGCATAATTTATTTTTATCCATTTCCCCTCTCAGCCCCAATATCCTCCCTTCTCCCTGTATCCCTTCATGCTCTGACCAATCAAGAATCCATTAATTTCCGCCTTAAATATACTCAATGACTTGTACTCCACAGCTGCCTGTGGCGGTGAATTTCACAGATTTTCCAGCCTCTGGCTAAATAAATTCCTCGTCAGCTCTATTCTAAATAGAGGCCCCTCGCTGTGCCATTGGGTCCTAGTATAGTAAACATAGGGCTGAGAGGGAAATGGATCAGCCGTGATGAAATGGCCTAATTCTGCTCCTCTATGGTCTTGTATATTGTATTTAGAGATCCAGTGTGGAACAGGCCCTTCCAGCCTGTGTGTGATGGTATTTCTGAGTCGCCATCCAGGACTCTCATGACTGACAGTAGTGAAAACCAAGAGGAAGCAACTAACACGATGAAGGAAGCCCTGACCACCAGCAGAAACTGAGGACCTTCATTGCTGCCCTGAACACCAATGGTGTAATGGGCAGTTAAAAAAAAAGGAACCACCCAGAGTTTTTTTTTACAAAAAGCAACAGCACCACTAAACTCATATAAATCAATGAGTTAGAACTTTGATTCCTTGATTTGTTCACTTGCAAACTGGCACTGGAGAGGGTTCAGAGGTGGCTCACGAATTTTCTGGGAATGAATGGGTTAATATGTGAGTGGTGTAAGACGGCTGTTGGTCTGTACTCGGTAGAGTTTAAAAGAATAGAGGGGGGGAGAGGAGTTGGGGGAAATTGATCTCATTGAAATGCCTCGATACAGTGGACATGGAGAGGCTATTTCCTGTGGTGGATGAGTGGAGGACCAGAGGGCCGAGCTTCAGAATGGGACATTCCTTTACAACAGAGATGAGAAGGAATTTCTTTTGGCAGAGGGTGGTGTTTCTGTGGAATTCATTGCCATTGACAGCTGTGGAGACCAAGTCATTGGGTATATCTAAAGCGGATGTTGATAGGTTCTTGATTAATAAGGGTGTCAGAAATTCAGGTGAGAGTATGGGGTTGAGAGGGATAATAAATTAACCATGATAGCATAGTGGAGCAGACGATGGGGTGAACGGCCTAATTCTGCTCCTGTGTCTCATGGTCTTATAAACTGATTTGATATGCAGATTCTGTTCCCTGAGTGGGGCTGGTGTCCTAACAGTTGACGAACAGCACGGGACCCTCGGGGACTCTACTTCAATGCCAGTTAGTGGAGCAAGTCTGTGCACTGCAACTTCGGCTAGCCAATGGTTGGACAGTGGGAGGAGGCAGGAGTTCCTGTAACAAAATCTCCAGGAATACAGAAAAGGAGAGACACCACTCTTGGTCAAGGGGTATGTATTAAATGTAGAACTCTCCACTATCAAACCATCCCTTGGGCAGAGCCAGGGAGGTTGATTACCAGCCTGCAGACATGCAAGGTTCCATCTGACGGTTCAAGAGACTGGAGGTCACAGGTAGGACTCTATTCAAGCACTGCTGAGGAGTGCCAGTGAATTTTCTAAGTGGCAAACGAGGCCAATTATACCTTATTATAGAAAGACCTTGTGAAATCTCCAAGAATACATCCAACCGGAGCTTATTATCTCTAGACCCCAACTACGCACCAGAAAGGCATAAATTATTCATGATGGTAGACAATCCACCAATCAACAGTCAAAATTCACCAGTGGCACCGCTAAAACTTGCCGAACGCCTTGTCTACCGGGGACTAATTACAGGGCAATTGGTCATTCAACTCTGCTGCCTGGCAATATTTCCAAAACACAGTGTTACTGAAGGCTAGTGGAAAGATTTCTCAGTTGCATCTTGTTATCTGCATTGTTTGATGAGCTGCAACTATCCAGTGGACAGCTTGAGCCCCCAGAATGTGTAATTGGGTTACTGGCGCTGACATTCCCAATGTAATTAGACAAAGATCATATGGAGATCTATTTAGCAAAAACAAAAGTGCTTAGGAGTTATCTGAAACCATTAGTGAGGTGTCTTTCTTGCCTATTATGTTCCTATTTGCCCATTGTGAGTACCCAATGCGTTCCAAGCCATCAACTGGTTGTCTCTTTGCTACAATGGTCCAAGTTTGATACCTAATTCCAGGGAAGGTCATTTCATTGGTATACGCAGTTCGGCAAGTTCCAACAAAAGGAAGCCTGGCTGTCGGTGAAAGTTCTGAACAAATAACTGTCTTGTTTGCAGTTTTATTTACCTAGTGGTTGATCTCCCATGGAGTCACTCATGGCAAGGGTCCCAGTGTGTCCAAGGTGGGCATCGGTTGATAATTGGCCTTGTAAAGCAAAATGAAGGATAGGATACTGACGTCAATTCTGTCCTTTTTTATGTTTTAGCTGGCACCTGTATTAGATACCTCAAATGAGAATTGCCAAGGCCAACACTGGCCCTAGGATTTGTGATGTGATTGGATGCTGGTGTGCTGTTGGACCAATTGGCCAAGACCTATAGAAACATTAAAGAGAAGTAATTTGCAAGAGATCAGTTCCACAAATGGGTTAAGTTAATTATTCATGGCATAGTGTAACCCTCTCTAGTGGGATTCATGCATCGTCACCATGGAAACCAGATGGTGTTCCCAGGATGCTTCAGGTGCATGATCTGTGAATGACGCACAGCCAATAGTAAGAGGCTGTTGTGGTAGTGCAGTGTGGACCTCTCGGAACAAATTTAACCTTCATTCCCAGGCAACTCCTGACAGCCTCCAACTAGACTCCTTTCTCACTGAGGATCAGTGGTGGTGGGAAGCAGCACACAGGGATTGGAGGGTCAGGATTTGCTTTTGGCAAGCTTGGATAATAGAAGAGCAAGCAACTGTTTCCAATACCTCACCTTTTGCTTCCCTCTTTACCCTGCCTCTCCTGTGCTGTCTCTTGTATCAGAAAGTATTATTTCCTCTATTTTATTTTTGTAAGATATTTATCTTCTATTTTCGGTCAGGGAAAGAGAGAGTCTTTGGCCGAGGGCATTTAAGTATCTCAGGCAGCTGTCTAGCATTGACCAGGGAGGAAGTAAGCAGGCACCACGTCACCAGATACCTGAACTCCCGACAGCCGGGAGGCCACACTCACGGTTCCCACGTCACCACAACTTGTGTTTTTTTTTTAAAAATGACATCTATGTGCCTTGAGCTTTTTACTGTTAGCGCACAACGCGGATCGTTCACTTGCTTTGAGGAGGTTAAAATGGGAGGCGAAGAGATACTTCTCAAGAGGTCAGTCGTTTCAAAACGGTGGGCAAGAAGCAGGTCCCCAGCCACAGGTCAACAGGTCCATCCTCCCACCATTTTCCTGCGGGAAGAGCCATCAGCAATTGCTTGGCTCTGTTAAATGCCCTGGTGTGAGGGACAGTCAGGGCAGAGAACTGGATGTAATGTCCCCCTGCAAGGGCGCACAACTTCCGCACTGCAGGTTCCCAAAGGGCTACAGAGGTTGATTACAAAAAAAAATGTTTCTTCATCCTCCTCAAGAGCAGCGAGATTAAAAATTGCCACATTGCTTTGACTTTTTTTTTTAAAGTTACAGTCTCTTGAAAGTGTTCCGCTTTCATCAAGAGGTAAAGAGTGCTTTGAATACACGAGGAATTGACGTCCCAGGTCCCTTTCGATGGCTGTGGAAACTGCTCACCTACACCAGGAATTAAGTCAGGGTGTGAAGGCGGGTCCTGTGGAAAGGCAGCATGGGGGCAGGAACACACAACGGGAGAAACATGAGAAGGTTAATATCGACGTATAGAGCATCCAGTCTCAAATATCTGTTGCAAAGTCTTAAAGGCTTGAGCACTCTTGTCGGGTAATCAATTCCACAGTCGATTTCTGTGTGTGAGAGTCTTTGCCATTTTGTTGGTTTGGAATTTCCGAGGATGTGTGCACTCTTGTGAATATTAATCTGATGTAATCTTTCTCCCCCCTCAATCAGTTGCTGATTTATTTTTTGTTTGAAGTTGGGATCTGCACCGGATACCAAACCACAGTCAGGCTGTGCGCAGGGATGGGGGGGGAGTTAGTGGTTTCCTTCCTCGTCGGTGCAGGTCGGAGATCGCGTTACTGGACGCCGGCGTCAGGGGTGGCTGGGGTGGCTGACCTGGAGGTGACGGTGGACGGTGGGGTTTTCTCCAGGGCGGGGCTCTTCTCGCCCTTCGGGGCCTTGGGGACGGGGCCTCCAGCGGAAAGGGCCTTGGCCTGGGCCTGCAGGTTCTGCCCACAGATGCGGTGGTGCTTCTCCCAGTCCTTGTGCTGGCAGAAGGAGCCACAGTAACGGGCTGCATTGCACCCGCTGCAGGTCTCGCTGGCCTTGCGTCCGCAGTTCCAGCAGCTCTGAGGACAGAAGAGAGGGTTAGATGTCAGAAATCAGTCTTGGGGGAGGTCAGAGGTTACCCTCAATGGGCAACACTCTTGCTTCTGAGTGAGAATGTGGAGAAGTACCTGACACTAAGAGAGCTCCGTGCCACCTTCAGGATAAGATAGAGACTCACAGTATGAGGACAGGCCCTTCAGCCCACTGGCCCATGATTCCCATCTCTACTAGTTCTACTTGCCCCCATTTGGCCCCTAACCCTCTAAATGGAGTCACAGAAACGGGCCCTTCAGCCCATGTAATGCATGCCAAACTATTATTCTGCCTCGTCCCCTCAGACTACACCTGGACCAGAGTCCTCCACACCCCTCCCCATCCAAACTTCCCTTAGATGTTGAAATCAAACCCACATCCATAACCTCCACAGGCAGCTTGTTCCCCACTCTCACCACCCTATGAGTGAAGAAGTTCACTAAGGTTCCCCTTAAATATTTCACCTTTCATCATGACAACTAGTTCTAGTCTCACCTCACCTCAGTGGAAAAAGCCTGCTCGCATTTATCCTATCTATACCATTCATATTTTTGTATACCTCTATCAAATCTCCTCTCATTCTCCTACACTCCAGGGAATAAATTCCTAACCTATTCAATCTTTCCCTATAACTCAGGTCCTCAAGTCCTGGCAACAGCTTTGTAAATTTTCTCTACTCTCTTTCAATCTTACTGATATCTTTCCTGTAGGTAGGTGACCGGAACTGCAGACAGTGTTCCCAGTTAGGTCTCTTTGCTATCCAAGCAACTTTCCAAATACTTTTGAAATGTCGTTCATGTACCTGTGTCAATTCTTTCTTCTGGCAGCTCATTCTATCTACTGACCAGTCTCTGGCGAAAAACTTGCCTCCCCTATTTCCCATTAAATCTCTCCCGCAAACACCCCACACACCCCATCTCCTCTAGTTCTCGATTCCCTAACCCTGGGAGAAAGACTGCGCACTTTGACTCTACCTATGCCCCCCCATGATCTATAAGATCACCCCTCATTCTCCAATAAAGAATGACCTAACTGCTCAACCCTCTCGGTCCCTCGAGTTCTGGCAGTCTCTCCCCTGCACTCTGTCCAGCTTAATGGCATCTTTCCTATAGGAAGGGAAGCAAAACGGAAGACAATATTTCAAATGTGGCCTTACCAACAATGTTGAAACAAAGCCATGAAGTCAAAGAAAGACACAGCAGAGAAACAGGCCCTTCAGCCTATCGATTCCATACCAACATTCAACCACCCATTTACATTAATCCCATTTTCCTATTATCCTCACTGTCTAAGAACTTGCCCTGCATTCTACCACCTACTTGCACACTAAGGGTGATTTACCTTTGGGCAATTAACTTAACAACCTACACACCTTTGTGGGATGTGGAAAGAAACTGGAGCAACTGAGGGAATCCACTCAGTCATGGTGAAAACATGCAAATTCCTCAGGGAAGATTGAACCGAGGTCTCCAGCTCTATGCACATTGTGCCAGCCTTCTCTGCTCTCACACTAAACCATCCAGAGATATTATTCCAAAATACAGAGAACAGAGAAATAGTTATCCCTCAAATACATCTCCAAAGTTAATATTATCCGGTAGCTGAGAGCTGTTTGTAAAGTCACAGTTCCTCCCTCTCACCACCCCTAGACTCAGTTCATCATGGGTAAAGCCTCCCCACCACTGAACACACCTACATGGAGTCCTGTTGCAGGAAAGCAGCATCCATCACCTACGACCCCCACCACCCAAGTGATGCTTTATTTTTGCCATCAAGAAGGTGGTACAGGAATCTCGGGACTCATGCCAACAGGTTCAGGAACAGTTATCACCCCTCAACCATCAAGCCCTTGAACCAATTTCACTTGCCCCTTCACTGAAATGTTCCCACAACCTATGGACTCACTTTCAAGGACTCATCATCTCATGTTATCAATATTAATTGTTTATTCATTATTATTATTTTGTACCTGTACAGTCTGTTGCCTTTTATACACTGATTGCTTGTCTGTCCTGTTGGGTGGGGTCTTTCACCGATTCTATTATGGTTATTGGATTTATTTTGTATCATCATCATCAGGTGCCATGCCCAGATTGAGCTTTGACTGCCATGGTCCATAAAGTCCTGTTTTGGGTCAAGTGGATCAATTCATTGGTATTCATTTCCAGTTCTCTGGCTGCTCTCTCCATCATCATTTGTCTTTGCCTTACTTTTGCTTTCTTTCCTTCAATCTCTCCCATAATTACCGTGCATTCTAACTCCTCTTTCCTAATCACATGTCCAATGAAGTCACTTTGCCTTTTCATGATCTCATACATTATTTCTCTTTTTGTGTTTGCACTGTTCATGACATCCTCGTTAGATATTCATTTTGTCCATGATATTCTTTGCCTCCTCCTCAAAAACAACATCTCTGCTGCTGCTTCAATTGGTTTCCTCATGTTACTAGGTATTGTCCAACATCCTGATCCATATAACATAACTGAGTATACCCGTAAGAAAATGAATCTCAGGGTTGTAGATGGTGACATATATATACCTGGATACTAATTTTACCTTGAATTTTGAAGAGTCCTTCACTAATTGAAAGGCCTTCTGGGGAACCTGGAAAAGGACATGTGAGAGGACCCTCTGCAAATGCAAACCCTTGTTCCTTTCAGTATTGGTATTAGATTTATTATCACTGACATACGGTACGGCATGAAATTTTTGTTTTGCGTCTGTGATACAGTGAAATACATAAAAAATTACCATTTTTACAAAAAGAAACAGAAAAAACTGTATAAAGAGAGCAAAAAGTGAGGCAGTGTTCATAGGTTCATGGTCTATTTAGAAATCTGATCGTGAAATGGGTTCCTAAATGTCCTGTTGGTAGCAATGAGAAGAGGGCATGGTGACGGTCATTAATGACGAATGCCAACCTCTTGAGGCATCTGAAGATGTCCTGATGGTGGGGAGGCTACTGCCCATGATGGACACAATAGGTGGATCACCCAGAGGAAACCCACGCGGTCACGGGGAGAATATACAAACTTCTCACTGACACAGTGGCAGAATTGAACCAGGGTTGGTGAACCACTACGCTTTGTAATTTACAGTCCTTTTATGTATTGCTGCTGCAAAAGAAAAACAAGTTTCACATCATATGATTGATTGGTTGTCCATCAAATCTGACAATGACAGATTTGTGCGGTCCTTCCATGTGAACTGTACGAAGAAAGTACAAGGTATCAGAGTACATATATGTCACCATATACAACCCTGAGATTAATTTCCCTGAGGGCATACTCAGCAAATCTATCGAATAATAACTATAACAGAATCAATGAAAGATCAACCAGAGTGCAGAAAGCAACAACGTGTGCAACTGCAAATATAAACAAATAGCAATAAATAACGAGAACATGAGATAATCAGATAAAGAGTTCTTAAAGTGAGATCATTGGCTGTTGGAACATCTCAATGAATGGGGCAAGTGAGTGTAGTTATCCCCTTCTATTCAAGAGCCTGATGGTTGAGGGGTAATAATAGTTCTTGAACCTGATGATGCGAGTCCTGAGGCTCTTGTACCTTCTACCTGATGGCAGCAGTGAGAAGAGAGCATGTCCAGTGTGGTGGGGGTCCCCGATGATGGATGCTGCTTTCCTGCAACAGCGTTTCATGTAGATGTGCTCAGTGGTTGGGAGGGCTTTACCCGTGGTGTACTGGGCTGAATCCACTACCTTTTGTGTGAATGTCTGTACAAAGACGTTGATGATAATAAACCTGATTCTGATACCCAAGGATTCCCAATAAACCTTTCAAAGGCTTTAGATGAGTATCTACAGCTGTACTCTCAGCTAGTGAGAGCATGTGGGGTCTCTTGTCTGATCTTCTGACCTCAGGATGGTCTCTGCCTGGTAACGACCCCGGGACTGAACATCTGCAGGGTGGTGGACATGAGATGGAGAGCGGGTCACTGACCAAACCAGTCAAGTGACGCTGAGAAGTGGGGGGGGGGGGGGGGGGGGGGGAGGGGATCATTGCTCCTGAGCCAGTGCGCTAACCAAGAAGGAGTGAGAGGAGGGCAACATCCTACCTCACTGGTGTCTTCCTGTTCGTTGATGACTGTGAAAGCGTCCTCGGCCGCCTGTCGTTTGGCATCAGCTATCTTCTGCTCCATCTTGGCCCTCTCCGCTGTTATCATCTCGTAGGCTTTCTGCTCGGCCTCGGTCACGGCTTTCTGCAGCTGCGACACAGCCTGGCGCTTCACCTCGTTGACGGCTTCCTCTGCTCCCCCAGGGAAAGAAAGAAACATCGCTAAGAGACGGCCACACTGGGTGCTCAGAGTAACGAAGGACTCTGACACGCGGCAGAGAGAAAGGAAGCGATTCCCTGAACAGGACGGGCTGCTGAAAAGCAATCATATACTCAGTAGCCACTTTATCAGGTCCACCTGCTCGCTAGAGCAAATATCTTATCAATCAATTATGTGGCAGCAACTCAATGTATAAAAACATGGAGACGTGGTCAAGAGGCTCAGCTGTTGTTTGGACCATAAATCAGCATGGCGAAGAAATCTGATCTAAGTGACTTTGACTGTGCAACGATTGCTGGTGCCATATGGGGAAGTTTGAGTATCTTAGAAATTGCCGATCTCCTGGGAGTTTCACTCACAAGAGTCTGCAGAGCTTACCGAGAATGGTGCGATGAACAAAAGTCATCCAGAGAATGGCAGTCTTGTGGTCGAAAATGCCTTGTTAATGAGAGAAGTCAGGCCAGACAGGCTCAAGCTGACAGGAAGATGACGGTAACTCAAATAAACACTTATTACAACAATGGTGTACAGAAGAGCATCTCTGAACACACAACACATTGACCCTTGAAAAAGATGGGGTACAGCAACAGAAGACCACACCAGGTTCCACTCCTGTACCTAATAAGGTGGCTACTGAGTGTAGAACTAAAGGTAAGAGGAAAATTTCTCGTGCCCATTTCTTTAGGAAAGGTGCAAAGGCTTTACAGATGAAACAAAATGCCTTTATGAACTGATTACTGATTCCAGGAAGTTACATGAATTGATTAAAGAAACAAGAATTAGTTAATAGATAATATTTACACTGTATGGAAGCAAGCCTTTCAGCCCTATTTGTCCATGAAAACCAAGATGACTATCTATAGCAATCCCATCTGACTGTGTTTGACCTATATTCTTCAAAACCAGGGTTTCTTAACCACGGGTCTGTGGACCGCTTAGGGGTCCGTGGATAGATTCCAGGGGGGTCAGTGAACATGGATGGGAAAAAAAGTTACATCTTTATTTTCACTAACCTTTTACTGAAATTTAGCTTTTCCTTCAATGATGAATGTAGGCAACAAACCACAGTAGTATTAACTTTACCTGTGACTTTGTCATCAATAGAAATCACAGATATTTTCACACCATATCACAGTTGTTAGAAATATCTCAAAATATCCATTATAACTTCTGTCTGTGAAGTAGCTGGCCAGCTATCGGGCAGACGCGCCACTGAATGTCCGACATGACATGCAAGTGGCTTTGTCAAAGACCACCCCATAGATTAACGTTCTTAATCAAGCTGAGCAACAACAGCCTTCACACTGATGTGTCTTTACAAAACTGAATTTAATTTTAACTTGCCAATATTTTAAATGTATAGTCTTGTTATTTAATGCATTAATAAAGAAGCACATACAGTGGTATGCAAAAGTTTGGGCACCCCAAGACATTTGAGCTCTCATATAACTTTTACCAAGGTCTCACACCTTAATTAGCTTGTTAGGGCTATGGCTTATTCACAGTCATCATTAGGAAAGGCCAGGTGATGCAAATTTCAAAGCTTTATAAAAACCCTGACTCCTCAAACCTTGTCCCAACAATCAGCAGCCATGGGCTCCTCTAAGCAGCTGCCTAGCACTCTGAAAATTAAAATAAATGATGCCCACAAAGCAGGAGAAGGCTATAAGAAAATAGTAAAGTGTTTTCAGGTAGCCGTTTCCTCAGTTTGTAATGTAATTAAGAACTGGCAGTTAACAGGAACGGTGGAAGTCAAGTTGAGGTCTGGAAGACCAAGAAAACTTTCCGTGAGAACTGCTCGTAGGATTGCTAGAAAGGCAAATCAAAACCCCCATTTGACTGCAAAAGACCTTCAGGAAGATTTAGCAGACTCTGGAGTGGTGGTGTACTGTTCTACTGTGCAGTGACACCTGCACAAATATGACCTTCATTGAAGAGTCATCAGAAGAAAACCTTTCCTGCATCCTCACCACAAAATTCAGTGTCAGAAGTTTGCAAAGGAACATCTAAACAAGCCTGATGCATTTTGGAAACAAGTCCTGTGGACTGATGAAGTTAAGATAGAACTTTCTGGCTGCAATGAGCAAAGGTATGTTTGGAGAAAAAAGGGTGCAGAATTTCATGAAAAGAACACCTCTCCAACTGTTCAGCATGGGGGTGAATCGATCATGCTTTGGGCTTGTGTTGCAGCCAGTGGCACGGGGAACATTTCACTGCTAGAGGGGAGAATTAATTCAATTAAATATCAGCAAATTCTGAAAACAAACATCACACCATCTGTAAAATAGTCGAAGATGAAAAGAGGATGGCTTCTACAACAGGATAATGATCCTAAACACACCTCAAAATCCACAATGGACTACCTCAAGAGGTGCAAGCTGAAGGTTTTGCCATAGCCCTCACAGTTCCCTGACCTAAACATCATCGAACATCTGTGGATAGACCTCAAAAGAGCAGTGCATGCAAGATGGCCCAAGAATCTCACAGAACTAGCATTTTGCAAGGAAGAATGGGCCAAAATCCCCGAAATAAGAATTGAAAGACTCTTAGCTGGCTACAAAAAGTGTTTACAAGCTGTGATACCTGCCAATGGGGGTGTTACTAAGTACTGACCATGCAGGGTGCCCAAACTTTTGCTTCGGGCCCTTTTCATTTTTTGTTATTTTGAAACTGTAAAAGATAGAAATAAAAAAGTAATCTTGCTTAAAATATTAAAGAAATGTGTCATCTTTAACCTTATGCCTTTTGGAAATCAGTAAATCTTTTACTCGCTTAGCTATTCACAGTAACAGAAATTTTGACCGGGGTGCCCAAACTTTTGCATGTCACTGTATATTACTATATCACAGATGTGTATTTTTAAATATTTTGATACCTGTATTTCCATATAATTGGTTTCTTTTGTAATCCTACGTATTTTATTTTATATATTTAAATACATTATTCTGAGAAGAGGTCCGTAGGCTTCACCTGACTGCCTAAAGGGTCCGTGGTATAAAAATGGTCAAGAAACCCTGTTCTAGACCTTTCCTATTCAAGTAGCCATTTTGTTGTGACGGAAGCTGCCTCTACCGAAGCTCATTCCATATACGTTTCAGATTGATTAAAATTCGCTTTATTTATAACATCTTCCAAGAGGACCACCACCTTGTCATGGTGTGGAACATGTCTGCCTCAATGACCCGGAGAGCTATGTTGGCTGGAGCCAGGGCTTTATGCTTTAGCTCTTGGTAGGGTCACCCATGCCAAACAGGTCAAAGGGTGGAGGCCAGAATAAGAGTAGTCTACCAGTTTCAGTTCAGCTCAGGGCTAATAACACTGACTGGTCAAAAAATAATTGTTACAGAAACAACAAAGAAGAATACTTCTATGCAGACAGAGATTGAAGGCCTTCATTGCTGCCCTAAATGCTAGCGGACAAAAGTAAAATAAAATAAATAAGTAAATAAATAAATAGAATTTTTTATCACAGATACACCAAAATATCAAAACTTAGTGAAATGCGCCATTTTGGATCAAATCAAATCAAATCAAATCAGTGAGAATATGCAGAGGGCAGCCCATAAGTGTTGTTTTGCTTTCAGTGCCAACACAGCATGCCCACAACTTACTAACGCTAATCCACGTCTTTGGAATGTGGGAGGAAACCGGAGTGTCCAGAGGAAACTCACACGGTCACAGGGAGAACGTACAAACAGTGGCGGAAATTGAGCCCTGATTGTTGGCGCAGTGAAGTGTTAACCTAGCCACTGCCTCTAATTAGTACTTAATAGCTATGTATTTAATATTTCAATTATATTTGGGTGATCTTGCATATACAGGTATATATATTGGCTGATTAAGCACTCTTGCTAAATAATTGCGAATTATCTGTAAAAATACGTAAATGCCATACGTCATCAAATTACCACGTGATACAGGTGCACTTCACTTAAAGTAAAGATGAAGGGGGTAATTTACAGTGGCCAATTGACCTTCTCATCCACATGACTGTGAGACGTGGGAGGAAACCGGAGCACCCGGAGGAAACTCACACGGTCACAGCGGTACCTGAGGTTGGGATCGAACCCGGGACTCTGGCGCTGTGAGCAGTGACTCGACCACCTGCACCACTTTGCCACAGAAGCATATTTCAGATTTCCAGCACCTGCAGCTTTCTGCCACAGTCAGTCTGGTGGGGGATACTCAGCAGGGTGAGCAGCATCTGTGGGAAAACTATTCTTTTCCAATTCAATTTGAAACAATTGTCGACTTCTTTCTTTGGAGTGAAGAAGGATGAGAGGTGACTTGATACAAGGTGCAAAAGGGAAGAAAATTATAGACCAGTTAGCCTGACGTCAGACATTGGGAGGATGTTAGGGTCAATTGTTAAGAATGAGGTGATGGAGTACTTGGTGACACAGGACAAGATTGCACAAAGTCAGCATGGTTTCCTTCAGGGAAAATCCTGCCTGACCAACCTGTTGGAATTCTTTGAGGAGATTACAAGTAGGATAGATAAAGGGGATGCAATGGATGTTGTATATTTGGACTTTCAGATGGCTTTTGACAAGGTGCCCACACGATGCTGCTTACCAAGTTAACAGCCCATGGTATTACAGGAAAGTTACTAACATGGTTAGTAGCAGACAGCGAGTGGGAATAACAGGATCCTTTTCTGGTTGGCTGCCAGTGACTAGTGGTGTTCCGCAGGGATCAGTGTTGGGACCACTTCTATTTATGCTGTATATCAATGATTTAGATGATGGAATAGATGGCTTTGTTGTCAAGTTTGCAGATGATCCGAAGATTGGTGGAGGGGCAGGTAGTGTTGAGGAAACAGATAGGATGCAGAAGGACTTAGACAGATTAGGAGTATGGGCAAGAAAGTGTCAAATGAAATACAATGTTGGAAAATGCATGGTCTTGCACTTTTGTAGTAGAAATAAAACGCGGACTATTTTCTAAATGGGGAGAAAATTCAGAGATGCAAAGGGACTTGAGAGTCCTTGTGCAGAACACCCTAAAGGTTAACTTGTAAGTAGAGTCGGTGGTGAGGAAGGCAAATGCCATGTTAGCATTTATTTCAAGAGGTCTATAATACAAGAGCAAGGATGTGATGCTGAGGCTTTATAAGGCACTGGTGAGGCCTCACCTTGAGTATCGTAAACAGTTTTTGGCCTCTCATCTTAGAAAAGGTGTGCTGGCACTGGAGAGGGTCCAGAGGAGGTTCACAAAGACGATTCCAGGAACGTTCTCATACAAGGAACGTTTGATGGCTCTGGATCTGTACTCACTGGAATTCAGAAGGATAAGAAGGGATCTCATTGAAACCTTTTGAATGTTGAAAAGCCTAGACAGAGTAGATGTGGAAAGGAAGTTTCCCAAACAAGAGGACACAGCCTCATGATAGAGGGGTGCCCTTTCAAAACAGAGATGTGGAGAAATTTCTTTAGCCAAAGGGTGGTGAATTTGTGGAATTTGTTGCCACACGCAGCTGTGCAGGCCAGGTGGTTGGGTGTATTTAAGGTACAGATTGATAGGTTCTTGATTAGACATGGCATCAAAGGTTACCAGGACAAGGCCAGGAACCGGGGTTGAGGAGGAGAAGGAAAAACAATCAGCCATGATTGAATGGTGGAGCAGACTCGATGGGCCAGATGGCCTAATTCTGCTCCTATGTCCTATGGTCTAAAAGATGATATAAACCATAGACCTAGTGGCTAGCCAGAGAGACTATTTCCCAGAGTGGAATGGCTAATACCGGGGGGCATGGAGGAAAGAATAGGGGGGGGGGAGGTGGTAATGTCAGAGGTAAGACATTTACACTGAGATTGGTGGGTGCATGGAACATGCTGCCAGGGGTGGTGGTTGAGGTAGATACATTTGGGACATTTAAGAGACTCTTAAAAAGGCACATGCATGTTTGAAAAACGGAGGGCTATGTACAAAACAATTAGCTTCAAGTAGCTTATAAGGTTGGCACAAGAATGTGGGCCGAAGGGCCTGTACTGTGCTGTAGTGTTCTATGTTCTAGTTCCTTTCCCCCACAGATGCTGTTTGTTCCACATTCCAGCCTCTGCTGCCTCTTGAGACTTCACCTACAGTTTTGATTTTGATTTTTAATCTACAAGTAGAATTTTTTTTTTAACCCAATGACCTGGTGCTGTGATCAAGTTCGAACTTGGGCATCTGGGCCAGACAACTGGATGTCAACGCAGTAACATAAGCATCGTGATCCCTTACCCATCCAGAGGGGAACCTGTCGACAAATAAATAAAAAGTGGCAGGTGCTTGAGAAGAGTGTGATATGGTTACCAGCTGCAGATGGCAACGACACACACAAACTCTCACGGAACCAAGCGCCCAGAAGTTGCCAGGGCAGAGTGAGACTTTGGCGCTAATTCCGCTCTGGGTTGGCAGATGGTGCATTTTCTGCAGGTGAGACAGCGCGACAGTTTTCTTCCTTCCACCCTCTGCTCTTTTTCGCTCCGTCTCTCCCCTCCCCCGCAGAATGGAATGCCGTCTGGTACGAAGACACCAAGCCTTTCTCCGCCAGCTGTCAAACTACCCGACCGTTAGAGGAAACATCAAAACTGCAAACTCACATGATCAACACTGGGTGCTTTCCCTGCTGCTTGTATTTTTCATCTTCACTGAGTTTCCACCCTCTTCTGCACACCGACGCCCTCACACATACACACTCTTTCCTGTTCAAGGCAGGCTACAGCCATTTCACACAAGTTCCCAAGACCCCCATCACCACCACTGAGCCCTCACAGAGCTGTGTGATATCTTGCAGAATCAAAAGGTTCTGGGTTCAAGACCATGGAAAACAGGTCCTTCAGCCCATCCAAATTACCTAACCAGCACTTCTATATCCTCAGAAAACTGAGGAAATTCAGCAAATCCTCAGCAATTTTTAGAGATGCCCAACTGAACACATCCTATCTGGATGCATCATGGCTTGATATGAAAACGGCTCTGCCCAAGACTGCAAGAAATTGCTGAGTTGCAAATGTAACTGGGTCTTGGTTACATTGGCTGCTGAGGTGTCTAAAATGGCTTCTTTGTATGTTATATAATTTTTTTTTTCTGTAATAATAACTGTGTTAAAAGGAGTTCTCTCTCTCCCTGCTTGTTTGGGTTATATTATTGATAAGGGAGGAAACGAACCAGTGAGTGTCCATGTTATTCTTTTTGTGGGTGATATTCTGTCTCATATGGCTGGGGACCGTGTGATTTGGCGGGTTTTCGGGCGGAGAAGACAGAGGAAGGTCGCATTCGGAGGCACTCTGGTCGGCCACCCAAGGAGTGGTCCCACGCGGGTCGTCCGAGGCCGAGGACGGAGGGTCAAGGTCCTGCGGGATATTGAGCTCCAATGAACCCTTAAGCGCACTGACTTTTAAAACTCTTATTTGAACTTTGGCGCCTTTCTTTGTTTTATTCTTTTAGGGTGTATTCTTTGTTAACCGATATTTGCAGTAAGATTTATGAAGTGTATGTATTTAACCGCTTATGGTGCTGTGTCTGATCTGTGAATTGGGCACTTACGCAGCCCCCACATAAACTGGCTTACATAGTGGGGTTTCCCTAGACACTGAGGAGCACGGTTTGTCTATAGCCTTACACAAACATAGCTCAGTTCCATCACAAAAGCCAGCCTCCCCACCATGGACTCTGTCTACATTACTCACTGCCTCAACGAAGCAGTCAACATAATCAAAGACCCTTCTGTTGTGTTTTCGATATTTCAGTAACATTTGAGTAATCTTATATATATATATACATCAAACTATATATATATAGTTTGATTAAGTATTCTTGTTTGTTTAATTAACTACAGGTTATATGTATAAATACATTAATTGCACACTACCACGTGAAATGTACGTGCCCTGCTAAAAGTAAAGATTAAGTCAGACCCGTATTCCCAGAATCCAATGTTTTCCTTTGAATTAATTTAGTGTTTGAAGTTACAAGACATAACAACTTCCAACCCTGAACATTCTCTCTTCTGCCCCTCCCACCAGGCAGAAAATTACTGCACCAGTCAACTGGGTTCAATTCGTTCTGCTGTTTGTAAAGAGATTTTGTGTTCTCTCTGTGACTGCGTGGGTTTCCTCTGGGTGCTCCAGTTTCCTCCCACAGTCCAAAGATGTACCGATTAGCGGGTTAATTGGCCACATGGGTGTAGTTGGAGGGTCTGGGCTCATTGGACCGGAAGGGCCTGTATTGTGCTGTACCTCTAAATATAATAAACTATTCTGTCTTAAACATGTTTTCTACCCCTGAAATTCCAGTTGGATTTAAGCTGCAAAGAGTGAAAACTTCATTTCAGACTTATTCCCCTGTCAATCAATCTTGTTCTGTGTGACTGAGATTGAATTGAAACACATAATTATGAGATCGACAACCAGTGCCCCTTTTCCATGGTCAAGATGTCTAGTACTTGAGGGGATATGTCCAAGACGAGAGGGGGCGTTCAAAGATGTGGAGGGAAAATCTTTTACACAGAGAGCAGTGGGTGCCTGGAATGTGGTCATGAAGGCAGATACAACAGAGGTGGTTAAGAGGCTTTCAGACAGGTTCGTGCAAATGCAGAGAATGAAGGCACAAGAACATTATGCAGGTATTAGGGATTAGCTGACATTAGCTTCATTATTTGGCACAGCACTACGGGCCAAAGGGCCTGTTCCTCTGTTCCATGTTCTGAAAAACTTGTCAATGTGGTCTTTCATTGATTCCATTGTATTTTTTTGTTCTACTGTGAATGCCTGCAAGAAAATAAGTCTCAGGGTAGTATAGGGTGACATATACGTACTTTGATAATAAATTTATTTTGAACTGATCCACTCCCTGCATTTCTGATGTTTAGTTGTTGTAGCTACTTTCATAAGTTTCTGCCGGTCTTTAAATGAACCATTTTCTTAGTGAAGTGACATTGTTATCCGTGCAAACACATCCAAATCACTGGATGGCAATTAACCGTTAACTAGCGGTTAAGATGTGTGTTGGAGAGTATATTGACTGTCTGTATCACAGCTTGGTATGGAAACAACATTGCCCTTGAGCGGAAAATCTTACAGAGTAGTGTATACGGCCCGGTCCATCACGGGTAAAGCCCTCCCCATCACTGAACACATCTACACAGAGCGCTGTCGCAGGAAAGCAGCGTTCACCATCAGGGATCATCACCACCACCCAGGTCAGGCTCTCTTCTTCCTGCTACCACCAGGAAGGAGGTACAGGAAGCTCATGACTCACACCACCAGGTTGAGGAACAGTTAGTACCCCGCAACCATTAGGCTGTTGAACGAAAGGGGATAACTTCACTCAACTGCACTTACCCCATCATTAAAATGTTCCCAAAACCAATGGACTCATTTTCAAGGACTCTTCATCCCACGCTCTTGATATTTATTGCTTATTTATTTATAAGATCAGAAGATATAGGAACAGAATTAGACCATGTGACCATTCAGTCTGCTCCATCATTTCATTGTGGCTGATCAATTTTCCTTCTCAGCCCCAACCTCCTTACATTCTGTCAACAAATAAATGTATTTATTAGTTTGGTTACCCATTCAATTTACTTAATTTTTTATTATGCTGCATTAATTAGTTAGTTAATTAATTAATTTTCTCTTTTCTTCTTTCTTTTAGTATTTGCAGAGTTTGTTGATTTTTGCACACTGGTTGTCCGCCCTGTTGGGTGAGGTCTTTCATTGATTCTATTATGGTTACTGGATTTGTTGAGTATGCCCGCAAGAAGAATCTCAGGTTGGTATATGGTGGCATACATCTATATTGAACTCGAACAAAGATCCTGTAAGGTTTATTAAGGACAATTTTACATTGCAGTTTCTCCTGCTAGTGGAAATGTTTTTGCCAAACACTTGGTAAACACCTCTGTTATGCGCTTGCTCATTTTTTGACAAAATAACTTCAGGACTGTTAAGCTTTCCTGGAAAGAAAAACCACCCTGTTCTGACATGATCGTTATAAATCATTTGAAGGGCCTCTATATGCTTTTGTATTCTAGCTGTAGCTCAGTCAAGTTTGAATAATTCTTCTTCCTTTCATCTCTCTCTCCCTTCCCTCCCTCCCACCCCCTTCCCAGGAAGGGAGGACCAGAGGTTTTATTTTTACATTAGCCCGACCAGCCAATGATTTATTTATCTGTGTCATTTACCCCTTGAATCCTGTGCCACATTCATACATATTATTCCCTGAAATAAATGCAGCACCTCAAGGGAAATACACACAAAATGCTGGAGGAACTCATCAGATCAGGCAGGATCTATGGGCATGAATGAAGAATCAGCATCAAGTTCCTGCTGAGTTCCTCCAGCATTCTGTGTGTGTTACTCTGGATTTCCAGCATCAACAGAATCTATTGTATTTACCTCCTGGCGTTTATCCCTGCAGGTGGCAGAAGAGCAAAACCTGCCCATTCACCTCCTCCCTCACCTCCATTCAGGGCCCCTTCCAGGTGAGGCAACACTTCACCTGCGAACCTGCTGAGGTCGTCTACTGTATCTGCTGCTCCTGGTGTGGCCTCCTCCACATTGGTGAGACCCAAACTAGATTGGGGGCCGCTTTGTCAAGCACCTCGGCTCCATCTGCAAAAAGCAGGATTTCCCAGAAGCCAACCATTTTAATTCCTATTCCCATTCCTGTTCCGACACGTTGCTCCATGGCCTCTCCTCTGCCATAACGTGGTCACTCTCAGAGTAGAGGAGCAACACCTCATATCCATCTAGTCAGCGTCCAACCAATCAATTTTTCCAACTTACAATTCCCCCTCCAACTTCCCTCTTCTTCTATTCCCCACTCTGCCCTCTTACTTCTTCTCCACCACTGCCTATAACCTCCCGCTGGTGCCCCTCTTCCCTTCCTTTCTCACATGGTCCATTCTCCCTCCTAACACATTCCCTCTTCTCCAGCCCTTTCACCTATCACCTTCCAGCTTCTTACTTCATTCCTCTTCCCCCACCCACCTGGCTTCACCTACCACCTTCCACCTTGTCCTCCTCCCCTCTCCCCACCTTCTTATTCTGGCACCTTTCCCCTTCCTTTCCAGTCCTGATGAAGGATCTCAGCCTAAAACGCTGCAGTTTACTCTTTTCCACAGATGCTGCCTGACCAGCTGAGTTCCTCCAGCATTTTGTGTGTGTTGCTTTGGACTTCCAACAGTTGCAAAATCTCTTGCGTCTATAATTTCCCTGTTGGCAGTGTAAGGTCAAACTCACCCACACCAAACTGTCAGTCCTTGGCTTTCATTACTGCCAATGTGAGGCTAAACATAAACTACAAAAGCAGCACTCAATTTTCCACCTGGATAGTCTACAACCCAATGGTATGAACATTCAATTATCCAACTATTTTTTTGCCCTTCCGCATTTATGTAGTACCTTCTCTCAACCTCAGGCTGGCAATCAGTTTTGACTGTATGCCTTTCTGGCAGGTCCTTAGGGTTGCTATAGCAGCAGGGTGATGGTAATGGATTCCCAACCTGGGTCCATGGACCGCTCGGTTAATGGTAAGGGTCCATGGCATAAAAAAGGCTGGGAACCCCTGACCTACCTATTAGACGCTCCCAATGGTATGCGTCTCAAGCAGCCTCTGACAACCAAGTCCAGCTCCTGGCCTTCACATGTTCCTTAGCCTCTAAGCCCGAGAACCCATTTCTATTGCCAGGAAAAGGATTTTTGCTCTCCACCCTATCTGACCCCTCACATAATTTTATCTGCCTCTCCCAGAGTTCCCTTTTAGCCTCCTGTACTCCAAGAAAACAAACTTAGCTTATCCGGTCTCTTTCTGACAATGGAAAAGCTGGAACGTGTTACTGGAAATTTGTCTAAATATTGTGAACAATATGCTCAACTTGTTCCAAGTTCTAGGCTATTCAATCTAACTGAACACTCCAGCTAGAGTATGTAGAATGAAATATAACCTTATTGCTATGGTTGCACTTTCAAGAGAACAAATCATATCATGACCACTGGGTTGTAAAACCATAACCAGAAGCTTATTTAGTCGTCTTCAAACTGTATTGTTTACCAGGCACAAAGAGAGCAGAAGTACCCTGTGCCTGCAGGAGTGAGCACACAGTGACCTGGCCTTTCAAGCACTGAGAGCCACACCTCCCAAAGATGTGTTATGCCACTAGCTCCCTGTACTCGAGCGATTCCCACCGACGGTTTGAAGAAGCAACGTGGAAGGTTGTAACATCAGAACGGCGAGTTGCTGGTCTCCCCTCGTATTGTTGCAGGAGCGGTCTCTCTCTCTCTCTCTCTCCCTCGCTGGTGAGAGAAAGCCTGTCGGTGATACCAAAGTGTTGAGTGATGGACTGTAGTTTTGATGGACTCTGGATCAGATTTTGCTGTTGCGTGCATGGTGTGGGGGTTGGGGATGGATGTCAATGAACTTGCTATTGTCAGTGCAAGGGGGGAATGGGAGGTTGATGCTTGCTGCTGCTTCTGCGAAGGGTGGGGGGGGTGGTTTCGGGGCTTCAATGTCCTATCATTCATTCTATGGGGTCCCTTGTTGCACGGATGTCTGTGAAGAGTACAAATTTAAGGTTGTATACTGTATACATTCTCTGTTATTAACAGAACCTAAATCTAACCCAGCTCCCTATATCGCACTGCTCTGGCTTGTGTATCACGCAGACAGCTGGATCACAATGTCCATGGGTGACCCCGATCAAGGGAAAGCCTCATTGTCTGGCAGGTCACCAAGGTATTTTAGTGACTAAGTATCACAGTTCATTATTGGTAGTCTTTCTTCAATACTACTATTATCCTTTTGTTACCACCAACAGGAGGTGAAGCTTCTTTTTTAATCTAAAACTTTATGTGGACAAAAAAAAAAAATCCAAACTTGCAAAACATTTTTTTAAAAATCTAGTATTTAATGTACAGAAGTCACCTCAGTAGTGGATTCAGCCCAGTACATCATGGGTAAAGCCCTCCCAGCCACTGAAAACCTCTACATGAAAAGCAGCATCCATCATCAAAAATCCATACCACCCAGGCCGTGCTCCTTTCTTGTTGCCGCCGTCAGGTAGAAGGTACCAGAGCCTCAGGACTCGCACCACCAGGTTCAAGGACAGTTACCACCCCTCAACAATCAGGCTCTTCAACAAAAGGGGATAACTACACTCATCTATTGAGATGTTTCCACACCACAGGTCCCATTGCAGCTCTACAAAACTCTAATTAGTCCACACTTGGAATAATGTGTCCAGTTCTGGTCCTCTCATTATAGGAAAGATGTGGAAGGAATTAGAGAGGGTGTATAGGAGATTTATCTGAATGGTTCCTGGATTAGAGAGCAGGTCTTATGAAGTAAGGTTGAGCAACGTAGGGCTTTTCTCTTTGGGGCGAAGGAGGACGAGTGATGACTTGATACAGGCATACAAGAAGATAAGAGGTACACATCATATGGATAGCCAGAGACTTTTCCTAGGACAGAAATAGCTAATAGAGGGGGTATAATTTTAAGGTGATTGCAGGAATGGAGGTGGTTGCTGGGTGCTGATGCTTCCTGCTGGAACAAGTGGGGAAGGGTCGATGTGTGTGGGAGGGGGGAGTGGGGGCTTTGGGATTCTAATATTTTTCTGTCATTCATTCTTCGGGGTTTTCTTCTGTTTTGTGGATGTCTGTGAAGAGTAAGAATTTCAGGTTGTATACTGTGTACAATCTCTGACATTAAGAGGAACTACTGAAAATAGTGGGGGATGTCAGAGCCTGGAGGAACGTATAGGGGGAAAATATCTTATGTCTTAGGTTTTTTACAGAGTGATGGGTGCATAAAATGCCTTGCCGGGGTGGTGACAGAGGCAGGTACATTAGGGACATTAAAAAAACTCCTAGATGGCCACATGGATGATAGAGAAATAGAGGAGTATGTAGGGCCGCAGTTTGCAAACAAAAGTTAGAACATTTAAGAATGAGATGAAAGGGATTTTTTTCACTTGGTAGGTAGTGAACCTTTGTGATTTTCTACCCTGGATAGTTGTTGAGACGCAGTCATTGCAATCAGTCCATAAGACTGTAAGACACAGGAGCAGAATCAGGCCAATGGCCCATCCAGGCTACTCTGCCATTCCACCATGGCTGATTTATCATCTCTCTCAACCCCATTCCCCTGCTTTCTTCCCATAACTCGACACCCTGATTAATCAAGAACCTACCAACACTTGATTTAAATATACCCAATGACTTGGCCTCCACAGATGTCTGTACGCTGAATTCCACAGATTCACCAATCTCTGGCTAAGGAAATTCCTCCTCATCTCTGTTCTAAAGGGGCGTCCTCTGGTCCTAGACTCCCCGACTATAGGAAACATTCTCTCCAAGTCCACAGAGATCATTATATTTCTGCGCATGAAGGAAATCAAAGGATATGGAATCAATGGAAGCAGGTTAGCCACAACCTTGTGGAGTTAAAGGTCTGGACCGCTGCTCCTGTTTCCTCTGATTTTTATGTTCAGAAGAGAAGAGTTGCTGTAATCTAAACCAAGAGAGGCTAAATGATGTCCAGTATGTCTTACCTGCCTTTTTCCAGATGTCATCAGGGACATAGCCAGCCGCCGGTCGGTGGGTGATCTCCCGAAGAAGCTCTAAAGAGACACAAATCAACTTCAAGTAAATGGAAGCCTATTCCCCATACTTTCACCAGAGGAATCTCCAGTGCAGGCAGAGATAACAGGTTCAGTGAGATGAACACTGCATCCTGGCAAATGATGACATCAGAGGATTGGAGAGGTCTCCTTCCTCCGGCAATATAGTGACAACTGAAGGGTTTCAGCCTGAAACATCAACTGTTTACTCTTTTCCATTGTGGCTTGTGGAGTCAGATCCCTCTCATGCTGCACTGTCAGGTCTGCCTTCTTTCAGCAGACTTCAAACACTGCGGAACAAATGGCCTGATAAGACCCAGAAACCCCGTTCCCTCCGGACCTCGGGCACTCTCTCGCTTTCTGTGTCTAGTCTGCATACTTCCCCTGTGACCATGTGGGCTTCCTCTTACATCCCAGACGCGTGGACTGGTGAACCGATTACCATGGTAAAACTGACCCTGGAGTGTCGATGACTGATAGAACGTCGGGGAGCTGATGAGATCATGAGGAGAGAAAGAAAATAGGATAAAGTAGAATTGATGTTTGATTGTTGATATGGACTCAATGGGCTAAAGGGCCTTTTTCAGTATTAATCGCTCTATGACTACAACTCTATGGCAGCTACTTGCTCAGACAGAGTATAGGATATATAGTACTGTGCAGAAGTCTGGGTACTTTTATATAGCTAGGGAGCCCAAGACCTTTGTACTAATCTTATGCATTGCAGCTGTTGCTGGTACAAGAATAACTAATCTCATGACCTATGTGAGTGATGATAAATCTGAAGCTGATGTGGGTCTCTATTGTGGACTGAGAGTGGGAAAGGGGCAGGGAGAGGGGAATCATGGATCGGGAGAGGGAAGCATCAGAAAAAGACTAAGGAGCTGGTGGTAGACCTGAGGAGAACTAAGGTACCGGTGACCCCGGTTTCCATCCAGGGGGTCAGTGTAGACATGGTGGAGGATTACAAATACCTGGGGATACGAATTGACAATAAACTGGACTGGTCAAAGAACACCTGAGGCTATCTACAAGAAGGGTCAGAGCTGTTTCTATTTCCTGAGGAGACTGAGGTCCTTTAACATCTGTCGGACGATGCTGAGGATGTTCTACGAGTCTGTGGTGGCCAGTGCTATCATGTTTGCGGTTGTGTGCTGGGGTAGCAGACAGCAACAGAATCAACAAACTCATTCATAAAGCCAGTGATGTTGTGGGGATAGAACTGGACCCTCTGACGGTGATGTCTGAAAAGAGGATGCTGTCCAAGTTGCATGCCACCTTGGACAATGTCTCCCATCCCACTACATAATGGACTGGTTGGGCACAGGAGTACATTCAGCCAGAGACTCATTCCACCGAGATGCAACACAGAGCGTCATAGGAAGTCATTCCTGCCTGTGGCCATCAAACTTTATAACTCCTCCCTTGGAGGGTCAGACACCCAATAGGGTGGTCCTGGACTTATCTCCTGGCATAATTTACATATTTCTATTTAATTATTTATGGTTTTATTACTATTTAATTATTTATGGTGCAACTGTAACGAAAACCAATTTCCCCCGGGATCAATAAAGTATGACTATGACTATATGACTATGACTAAAGACATTCTCATATGATCAATAATCCAAGGTATTTGGAATCAAATGACCTTGGCCTGTGTCTCAGGGCTGGGTGTGTCTGCACTCGTGCCACCTCCCGCCCCTGGCTCTCCTTCTCTGCCACCTGTCACACACCCCTCCTGTGGAGCTCCATCCTCACCATTCCCAACATCCTTTGCTCCTGCCAGATTTACAAACTTGCTGTCTGCTCTGCATTGACAAATACAGTACTCTACAAAAGTTTTAGTCACCCTAGCTATACATAGTTTGTGCTTAAGACTTTTGCACAGTACTGTAGAACAGTACCTCTCAGTACAGACCCTACAGCCCACGATGTCATGCCAACCTCCTACCCTATTTTAAGATCAATCGAACCCTTCCCCCCACATAGCTCACCATTTTCTATCATCCACATGCATATTTAAGAGCTTTATAAATGTCCCTAATGTATTTGCCTCTACCACCACCCCTGACAGTGTTCCATGCACCCTCCGCTCTCTGTATAAAACACCTACCTGACACCATCCCCCATACTTTCCTCCAATCACCTTAAAATTATGCCTCCTTGTATTAGCCATTTATACCCTGGGAAAAAGGCACTGGCTGTTCACTCTACCTATGTCTTTCATCATCTAGTACAACTCTTATCAAATCACCCCTCACCCTCTTTCGCTCCAAAGAGAAAAGCCCTTGCTCACTCAACCTTTCCTCTCAGCCAGACATGCTCTCCAATCCAGGCAGCATCCTGGTACATTCCCCTCTACACCGTCTCTAACGCCTCCACAGCCTTCCTATAATGAGGTCTAATGAGGATAATGTGGTAGTGTTTATAAAAAAGGATTGCAAACACAAGCCTGGAAACAATCAGGCCACCATCAGATTATTGAATAGTCCATGGACCCATCAGCACTACCTTCCTATTTGACTTTGGCACTATTTATCTATTTTGTAACTCTTTGTAATTTTTATGTTTTACTCTGTACCACTGCCACGTAAACATAGAAAACTTACAGCACAATACAGGCCCTTAGGCCCACAAAGCTGTGCCAAACATGTCCTTACCTTAGAACTACCTAGGCTTACCCATAGCCCTCCATTTTCTAAGCTCCATGTACCTAACCCAGGAGTCTCTTAAAAGACCTATCGTATCCACCTCCACCACCAGCAGCCCATTCCATGTACTCACCACTCTCTGCATAAAAAACTTACCCCTGACATCTCCTCTGTACCTACTCCCAAGCACCTTAAACCTGTGTCCTCTTGTGGCAGCTATCTCAGCCCTGGGAGAAAGCCTCTGACTATCCACACGATCAATGCCTCTCATCATCTTATACACCTCTATCAGATCACCCCTCATCCTCCGTCGCTCCAAGGAGAAAAGGCCGAGTTCACTCAAATTATTCTCATAAAGGCATGCTCCCCAATCCAGGCAACACCCTTGTAACATATTTCACAGCATATGTCGGTGATAATAAACCTGATTCTGAATTCCCTGATGAACGTCCTCGATGATCTCCTCAACTTAACGTTACTTGCTGTAGGAACCCCTTGCCCCCCACCCCGCATGCAAATTATTTGCACTGTTTCGCATTACTATTTAGAGATACAGCACACAATTATACCTGTAAGCCCAATTAACCTGTACGTCTTTGGACTGTGGGAGGAAACAGGGGCACACAGAGGAAACCCACACAGTCATGCGGAGAAGGTATAAGCTCCTTACAGATGATGGATGAATCCAACCCAGGTCGCTGGCACTGTGAAGGCTGATTTATACTTGTGCATCAAATGTACGCTGTAGCCGTGTACCCTACGCTGTACTCTACGCCGTAGCCTAATGTGCACCTCTCCCAAAATGTAACTACGCGTCGCGGCGATACAGACCAAAACAACTGTGATTGGTCCGCTTGGTAGCATCGCATTTCCTCCTACACTGCAGTAGCTTCCCATTGGGCAACTGAAGGGCAGGGAAGGAACTCTGGCTGCAATGCTTTCCATAAAGCTTTACAGACCTCCAAAATTATGGAGGACCCTGTGCTTGACGCCAGTTTGTAGCTAGCTGCTGCAGCCTGTTGACATCCACCTGAAGCTAAAACTCGAATGGTGATTGCCAGTCTCTGAGTATACTGTGCGTACACTGATGCGAAATAAGTTGTTGGAGACTATGAACCAAATCGTCAAATCTACCTGCCAACATCCAAAAACATTTGAGATGCATCTCCTCGTCCATGTCTCTCAGTGGCCGGACAAGCACAGAAAATTCACCCTCCTTCAGTTTCAGTCGCCATTGTTTGAAGTTTGAGTTTCTTCGTGTTGAGTTTCAACAGAGTGGCATAGAAACCCCATCACCAACTAGCGTTTTGGCGGTGAATTGCAGAGTGACGCAGACACACCAACGGACAAATATAAATGCTCACAACGGCGTAGCCCACTTGCGTAGGCTACGGCACAAGCTAGTACACATGAGTACAGATCAGCCTTAATAGTGTTAGCTAACCACTACTCGACTGTGCTGCCCCAATAAGTCAGTGATAATAAACCTGACTCGGACTCCCCAGGTGAAACAGTTCCCCGACGACCTGCAGCTTTCCTTTGCTAGCTCTGGGATCTTCTTGTATACAAATTATCTGTACCGCTTTACATCTGAATGACTGCATTTCTGAAAGGTATAATGAATTCCAGGGAGCTTGTGAAAGACAATATGTGAATGCAAATCAGCTCAGACAGACCGGCTGTTCATTCAGCACTGTCAAGCTGCCTGCATGAGCCGAGGCAGGGAAGGGACCTCAACCACATACAGGGACAACAAGCAATCCAGATGGCAAGGCACCATTTTGTGTGGCGACAACTGACACTGGGCGCGGTCACAAAATGCCCGCCAGCTGGGCCAGTGTGGGGAAAGGTGCAGGAGGATGGGGGAAGTCTAGGATTAGCAGACGCAGCCTCTGAATGGAAGCTTTAGAACAGAGATGAGAAGGAATTTGCTCAGCCAGAGGTGGCGAATCTGTGGAATTCATCGCCACAGATGGCTGTCGGGGCCAAGTCATTGGGTATATTTAAAGGGGGGGTTAATAGTTCATAATTGGTAAGGGCGCCAAAAGTTACAGTGACGAGGCAGGATAATTAGCCATGATTGGATGGGCTGAATGGCCTAATTATTTTCCTATATCTTAAGGTTTTATAGATGGGAAGCCAGGGCAGGATGAAGTTTAGATGCACAGCCTCACGTTGCCACGTGATCCACAGCCCAGAGGGGCAATGGGTTGAGGAGCCCAAGAGATTCTGCAGAAGCTGGAAATCTCGAGGACCTCAGCAGGTCAGGCAGTATCTATGGAGAGGAATAAACAGTCGACATTTCAGGCTGAGGCACTTCATCATGATGAGAAAGGAAGGGGGCAAAACCTAGAATAAGAAGGTTGAAGAAGAACTGGCCACAAGAGCCAAGATCTCCAGTCACCACCCATTTCAATTCCACTTCCCATTTCCAGACCAACATGTCTGTCCATGACCTCCTCTATTACTACAATGAAGCTAAACATGGGTTGGAGGAGCCAATTCTCCTATTCCATCTTGGCAATCTCCAACCTGATGGCATGAACACAGGTTTTTTCACTTACCTTTGTTTCCACACCTCCAACCCTCCATCTTTATTTTCCCTCACTTCAGTGGCCTTCCCCTCCCCTACCCTCACAACCTCCCTCCAGTTGCCCGCCCACTTCCATTTATTCCTCTCCTATCATATTCCTTCTTCTTCTGCCTTTATGTCTTCTAGCTATTTCCTCCCAGTTTCTCACTTCATCTCCCTCTCCCACCCACCCACCTTTACCGTCACCTGGTCTCACCTGTCACCTGCCAACTTGTACTCCTCTCCCACTCCCCACCTTCTTATTCTGGCTCTTGTCCCCTTCCTTTCCAGTCCCGATGAAGGGTCTCAGCCCGAAACGCCGACTGTTCGTTTCCCTCCCCAGATGCTCCCTGTCATGCTGAGTTCCTCCATCATCCCGCGTGTGTGGTTCTTCGAGTGAGGAGCCCAAGAGTGCCCACTGATCCTTGGAATGTTGTCCTGGAGTGAGTCAGGGGGCAGAAACCTGTCAGCCAGGGTGTGGTGAGGAACAAACTGTATGAGGAAGGAAGGAAAGGAAAGGTATGTTGCATCCAGAGTTTCTCTGGTTAGCGGGCGATTTCCCTCCACGCCTCTCTGACGTAGTGGGAAACTGCGTACGAGGCAAGTTACAGCAGTGGTTTGCCATTGCCTTCTGCTGGGTGAGTTTCCAAAGAGATCACCAGCTCGTAACCCAACACAGATGGAAAGCATGCAGGGGAGCTGGCTGGATTCGAACTCGGGACCTTTCGTCCTGAAGTCCGACGCTGATGCCACTATGCCACCAGCTGGGAAGGGGGTCCAGAAACAGTTTCTCGCTGCACCCTAACTGTGAAGCTGCAGCAATACCAACGGAAAAATCTACCCAGAGGACATTCACTTCCCCAGCATTAAAATCTCTCAGCCTGATAAGAATTTCAGAGTTCAAAGGAAAAGAGTAATTCTGGAAAGCCCTTGATCTTGATACAAAAAGACAACCCAATTTCCCTCTACCTGGGTTCCCCTCTAACCTGCGAGCTTGTACCCCTCCCCAAACAAGATGTTATTCACAGCCTGAGCAGCCATTTTTGACTCACAGGACAGGCCAATAGCATGCTTTAATCTTCAGTCACTGGTTTTGTATAGAATCCTACAGTGTGGAGGCAGGCCCTTCAGCCCATCAAGTATGTGACTATCATGAAGCAACCACTCACAGTCATCCTGTTTTATTCCCATCAGTTCCCTTCCCTCTCCCCTACTCCCTTCCCCCACCTGGTTTCAACCCTTCACCTGCAGACTAGGGTCAACTTACAGAGGCCAATTAGCCTACAAACCCGCCCGGGGGACCACCAGGGAGAAATGCAAAATGCAAGCCGTTGGGATTGATCTTGAGGCACAGGAGCGGTGAGGCAGCAGATCCACCAGCTGCACCACCCATACCTGGTCCTGAAGAAGGGCCTCGGCCTGAAACGGCAACTGTTGGGTGGGGGTGTGGGATGTTGTAATAAGCTGGGAGATGGTAGGTGGAAAAGGCAAAGGGCTGGAGAAGAAGCAATGTGATAGGAGAGTAGACCATGGGAAAAAAGGGAGGAGGGGCACTGGGGGAAGTGACAGACAACTTGGAATCAGTAGGTTCCTCCCAATTTACCCGGAGCAACTCCATTTTCTCTCTTGACACGAAGGATTCAGATCAACACCCTTCCCCTTAAAGACTAACCAATGTGAGGGATCAGAGCGAAGCTCACCGGACTGAATGGCGTCCACGTTCCCGGGGCTCAGCTGTCGTAGGTGAGTGGTGCCACCCTTCCGCACATCCTCGGTGTCATTGTAACGCCTCATCCAGTAGTTCAGCTCTTCGCGATCTGCCTCCTGGCAGCGACAGAGGACGGCCAGGGACCGCCGGGTCTTCTCCACCATGTCCATAATGCAGTTCAGGAGCTGGAAGTGAACAGAAGGCTCGTTCGGCGGTTGCATTTGAAGGAAAACGACAAGACCCAGTCGGGACACCCTAACACATCCCTTCTAGAAGGCAAGTTTATGGGGACACCTCCCAGACTGCCAGGTGATGAGAACAAGTGTGAAGATTGACCATAATGACCCCGAAATAAGAATGCAGTCTTGATGGAAGGCATCATGGAAACAGGCCCATCTGTTCCATACCGACCAAACTTCCCATCTGAACTCGTCCCATTTGCCTGTGTTTGGCGCAAGTCCCTATAAACCAAGGGTTCCCAACCTTTTTTATGTCATGGACCAACACCATTAAGCAAGGGGTCCGAGGATCCCCGGTTGGAAACCCCAGCTCTAAACCTTTTCTATCCATGTACCTGTCTGTATTCTGCATTCTGTTCGTCCTTTTTAATACCCTGATGTACTTATTTGGTGGCAGGGTGGAGATATGTCTCCACCAAAGGAGGTGTAAGGTGCTCCTTCCCTCCACCAGCCGGCAGATCACCCTTGGGCAAGGTGTAACACTGGCTTAGCCCACCAATCAGGGTCACGTGAACCCACGGGAGCAGGTGGTGGATGGTCATATGAGCAGCTGGAGCATATCACAAGTCCCGGTTATGCGACCACGGACACCAGGCAGACAATCTCTGTAGAGCATTGATAATGGCTGGGGTCACCTGTCTTGGAAAGACACTGCCCAGAAGAAGGCAATGGCAAACCACTCCTGTAGAAAAATTTGCCAAGAATGATGATGGTTACGGAGAGGGCATGATCGCCCATGTCATAAGACATGGCACATAACAAGCAGGCGATGTACTTATGTATGGAACGATGTGTCAGGATGGCATGCAAACAGATGCTTCTAACATTAACCTCAGTACAATAATAAACCAGTACCAACTGCAATTTCAGAGAAGACGGAATGTACTATGGTTCCTACAGTGGGATGAGACTAATATCAGAAGGTACAACCTCAGAGTAGTCCCTACCTTAGAAATTACTAGGCTTACCCATAGCCCTCTATTTGTCTAAGCTCCAAGTACCTATCCAAAAGTCTCTAAAAAGATCCCATTGTATCCACATCCACCACTGTTGCCGGCAGCCCATTCCACACACTCACCACTCTCTGCGTAAAAAACTTAGCTCTGACATTTCCTCTGTACCTACTCCCCAGCACCTTAAACCTGTGTCCTCTTGTGGCAACCATTTCAGCTCTGGAAAAAAGCCTCTGACTATCCACACAATCAATGCCTCTCATCATCTTACACACCTCTATCAGGTCACCTCTCATCTTCCGTCGCTCCAAGGAGAAAAGGCCAAGTTCACTCAACCTGTTTTCATAAGGCATGCTCCCCAATCTAGGCAACATCCTTGTAAATCTTCTCTGCACCCTTTCAATGGCTTCCACATCCTTCCTGTAGTGAGGTGACCAGAACTGAGCAGAGTACTCCAAGTGGGGTCTGACCAGGGTCCTATATAGCTGCAACATTGTCTCTCGGCTCCTAAATTCAATTCCATGATTAATGAAGGCCAGTGCACCGTATGCCTTCTTAACCACAGAGTCAACCTGCGCAGCTGCTTTGAGTGTCCTATGGACTCATATCCCAAGATACCTCCGATCTTCCACACTGCCAAGAGTCTTACCATTAATACTATATTCTGCCATCATATTTGACCTACCAAAATGAACCACTTCAAACTTATCTGGGTTGAACTCCATCTGCCACCTCTCAGCCCAGTTTTGCATCATATCAATGTCCCGCTGTAACCTCTGACAGCCCTCCACACTATCCACAATACCTCCAACCTTTGTGTCATCAGCAAACTTACTAAACCATCCCTCCACTTCCTCATCCAGGTCATTTATAAAAATCACGATGAGTAAGGGTCCCAGAACAGATCCCTGAGGCACACCACTGGTCACCGACCTCCATGCAGAATATGACCCGTCTACAACCACTCTTTGCCTTCTGTGGGCAAGCCAGTTCTAGATCCACAAAGCAATGTCCCCTTGGATCCCATTCCTCCTTACTTTCTCAATAAGCCTTGCATGGGGTACCTTATCAAATAGTCATAGTCATAGTCATACTTTATTGATCCCGGGGGAAATTGGTTTTCATTACAGTTGCACCATAAATAATTAAATAGTAATATGTAAATTATGCCAGGAAATAAGTCCAGGACCAGCCTATTGGCTCAGGGTGTCTGACCCTCCAAGGGAGGAGTTGTAAAGTTTGATGGCCACAGGCAGGAATGACTTCCTATGACGCTCTGTGTTGCATTTCGGTGGAATGAGTCTCTGGCTGAATGTACTCCTATGCCCCACCAGTACATTATATAGTGGATCGGAGACATTGTCCAAGATGACATGCAACTTGGACAGCATCCTCTTTTCAGACACCACCGTGAGAGAGTCCAGTTCCAACCCCACAACATCACTGGCCTTACGAATGAGTTTGTTGATTCTGTTGGTGTCTGCCACTCTCAGCCTGCTGCCCCAGCACATAACAGCAAACATTGCCTTGCTGAAATCCATATACACTACATCTATTGTTCTTCATTCATCAATGTGTTTAGTCACATCCGCAAAAAATTCAATCAGTGTCGTAAGGCACGACCTGGCCTTGACAAAGTCATGCTGACTATTCCTAATCATATTATACCTCTCCAAATGTTGATAAATCCTGCCTCTCAGAATCTTCTCCATCAACTTACCAACCACTGAAGTAAGACTCACTGGTCTATAATTTCCTGGGCTATCTCTATTCCCTTTCTGTAATAAAGGAACAACATCCGCAACTCTCCAATCCTCCAGAACCTCTCCCTCATCATTGATGATTCAAAGATCATCGCCAGAGGCTCAGCAATCTTCTCCCTCGCCTCCTACAGTAGCCTGTGGTACATCAGATCCAGTCCCGGTGACTTATCCAACCTGATGCTTTCCAAAAGCTCCAGCACATCCTCTTTCTTAATATCTACATGCTCAAGCTTTTCAGTCTGCTGCAAGTCAGCACTACAATCACCAAGATCCTTTTCCATAGTGAATACTGAAGTATTCATTAAGTACCTCTGCTATCTCCTCCGGTTCCATACATACTTCCCCACTGTCACATTTGGTAGGTCCTATTCTTTCACGTCTTATCCTCTTGCTTTTCATATACTTGTAGAATGCCTTGGGGTTTTCCTTAATCCTGCCCACCAAGGCCTTCTCATGGCCCCTTCTGGCTCTCCCAATTTCCTTTTTAAGCTCCTTTCTGTTAGCCTTATAATCTTCTAGATCTCTAACACTACCTAGCTCTCTGAACCTTTTGTAAGCTTTTCTTTTCTTCTTGACTAGATTTATTACAGCCTTTGTACACCACGGTTCCTGCCGTAACTTCCCTGTCTCATTGGAATGTACCTACGTAGAACTTCACACAAATATCCCCTAAACATTTGCCACATTTCTTCCGTACTTTTCCCTGAGAACATCAGTTTCCAATTTAAGCTTCCAACTTCCTGCCTGATAGCCTCATAATTCCCCTTACTCCAATTAAATGCTTTTCTAACTTGTCTGTTCCTATCTCCCCCAATGCTATTGTAAAGGAGATAGAATTATGATCACTATCTCCAAAATGCTCTCCCACTGAGAGATCTAACGCCTGACCAGGTTCATTTCCCAATGCCAAATCAAGTACAGTCTCTCCTCTTGTAGGCTTATCTATATATTGTGCCAAGAAACTTTCCTGAACACACCTAACAAACTCCACCCCATCTAAACCCCTCAATCGATATTTGGGAAATTAAAATCTCCCAACACGACAACTCTTATTATTACACCTTTCCAGGATCTGTTTCCCTATCTGCTCCTCGATATCCCTGTTACTATTGGGTGGCCTATAAAAAACACCCAGTAGAGTTATTGACCCCTTCCTGTTCCTAACTTCCACCCACAGAGACTCCGTAGACATTCCCTCCATGACTTCCTCCTTTTTTGCAGCCGTGACACTATCTCTGATCAGTAGTGCCAAGCCCCCACCTCTTTTGCCTCCGTCCCTGTCCTTTCTGAAACATCTGAAACCCGGCACTTGAAGTAACCATTCCTGTCCCTGAGCCATCCAAGTCTCTGTAATGGCCACCACATCATAGCTCCAAGTACTGATCCACTATGGTCTTATGGTTGTCCCCAGTGTCCTTGGAATAGGGGGGATTAAAACATAATCTAATCGAGGTTTTTAAGATGTTGAAAAATTTTTGATTGAGAGAGGCAATGCATTTCCTCTAATAACCAGCCGGAAAATATTAGAATGATTGGAAAAGGGTATAGATAGTTGGCAAAGGGTCAAATTGTCTCCTTCCGTAAGTCTTTGAGAGCAGAACGGAGGACCTACGTGATCCAAATGTTTCCATTCTTCAGCCCACTCCCGATCAGTTAACCGGTGATCGATCATCTCCTCCTGATAAACTCCACGGGATCCTGCAGCAACATAACCACAAAGAAATGCTTACAGCTGGAAAACAGCGGTGCTTTCAAAATTACTTTAGTTTTGTGCTGAGTGGGATGGCCAACCCCTCAGAGTTTGGAAAGAGACACCCAACGAGTTAAGTACATAACTTGACAGGGCCATGAGATAAGGAATGATGAATGAACACCAGAAACCGCAAACATTAACAGCATATGCCTGGCTGACATACTACGTTTTCCTCTGTAGCAGGCTTTATCTTGCAAAATATTAAAGTTTTTTTTATTTAGACATACAGTGTGCAACAGGTCTCTCCGGCCCAATGTGCCACACCGTCCAGCAACCCACCTATTTAACCCTAACCACGGGACAATTTACAATCACCAAATAGCCTACTAACCGGTACATCTTTAGACTGTGGGAGGAAACCGGAGCACCCGGATGAAACCCATGCAGTTCAGAGGGAGAACAGACAACACCGGACTTGAACTCTGAAGTCCGGAACAGCATGAGTTGTAATAGCATTGACTAACTGCAAGGCTACCGTGGTGCCAAGTGCTAAGAGGGATGGCCAACCCCTTGAAGGATCTGGCAGAAGCTTTGGAAAGAGACATCCAGTGAGTTAAGTATATAACCTGACAGGGCAGTGAGATAAGAAATTATAACTGAACACCAGAAAGCACAAACATTAACAGCATATGCTCGGCTGACATACTCTGTCTTCCTTTGTGGTAGGCTTTATCTAGCAAAACGTTAATGTCCTCTGTGCCAAAAGTAAACGTCTACAAATTGGACCCTGCCTTGATTTCTACCTGCACAACTCAAATTTTAAAATAAAATCCATCTTCTCCCATGTTTGTTTAACTGGTTCAGCATGCTTGTGTATGAGATGGCAGGCATGTTGTTGTAAGGAATCTCACACCCAATAGAACTTCCTTACTAAAGCTGTTTGCCACTGTTATAGTTCCCTGGTACTATGTTCAAGAGAACCTCCTTCAATGTGGGAGTGGTGGAGCACAATGGAACAGTTGAGGTATGAGGAGGGTAGAGAGTGTTCCAGCTGAGGGGACCCTGTTCTGAGCCTACATTCTTCATCAAGGCAACTAAAAAGCCAAGCGGATGGCTTTTTCTTTCTTTCCTTATCTCTCCTCTCCCCCTTCTCTTTCTCTCCCCCCCCTCTCTCTCTTACAAATCAAAATCACTGAGCTCTCCAACCTGGAATAATTAGCTCAACCGATGACCCTTTCACCTCCGCATCAGAAGATAGTGATGTTGAGCGTCCATCTACTCTACATTGGCACTCTAGCCCACTACTAAAGTAGTACCCCATTGCAGTCCTTTACAAGGCAAGTTAAAGATCTCTTGCATAAGATGCCCCTTGGCTCTAATTGGCAGAGTGCCTCCGTTATGCTGGATGAGATCAAAAAGGCAGTTATAGCTGGTTGGGCCCACCAAATGTTCGATATTATGGTCTCACTACCCTGTATGCTGCAAAACTCCTTTTGCTGGCCTCGACATGAAAGAATTGGAGGCAAGAATAGAACGCACTGACACCATCATACAGTGTGTGGTACCACACCATCAATTTCTAAGCTAGATTATCTCAGTGGTTTGTGCACACATTTTAGCTGCTGCTTTTCCAATCCCTTTGGCTCCATGGGCTTTGGGACCTCCAGAAACCAAGATGCGATACTGTAAATGTGTGTTCTTTCCCTCTGATCTGGAGCGTTGTTGCAGGAAAGCAGCCTCCACCATCTAGAACCCCCAACACCCAGGTCATGCTCCCTTCTTGCTGCTTCCATCAGGAAGGAGGTACAGCAGCCTCAGGACCCATGCTAACAGGTTTAGGAATGGTTACTACTCCTCAACCATCAGGATCTTGAACTAGAGGGGTTAACTTCACTTTCCCCATCACTGAAATGTTCCCACAACCAATGGACTCACTTTCAAGGACTCTTCATGTCATGTTCTTGATATTTATTGCTTATTTATTTATTAATATTACTTCCTTATTTTAAATTTGTTGTATTTACTGTGAGTGCCTGCGAAAATGAATCTCAGGATTGTATATGGTGGCATATATGCAATTTGATAGTAAATGTACTTAGTAAACTTTTATTTTGATTAACCCATGCTGCGACAGAGGCTCTGTCCACAGCGACCGTCCACACTGATGCTAAGTATCAGCACTGAGAAGGCAGTTATGGCTGCCACCAGCCTCCCACCCACCCCGCTTTGCCCCGACGCCCACTGCGCTCACCGTGATGTCGGTGCCGGTCCCTGTATTCGGGTGGTCTCTGAGGGTCCCTGTACAGGTGGCTCATGGTCACGTCGTCCAGGCTGTAGTGCTGCAGAGGGGGAGGAGTCGGGTGCAGCTGGCCGTTGGGCGGGGGCGGCAGGCTGACGCTTGGGCTGTGGCGCTGGGCGGGGCTGATCGTGCACACCCGCTTGGCTGGGGGGTCGCGGTCAAAGCCATTTTCTTTATTCCTGAGGGAGTAACATTACAGTGAGTGAATGAAGCTTTCAGGAGGGATAGACACTGTCTGCAAACAAGGCTGAGACTGGCTGGGAGAAACATTCATTGCACTTCACGGTATCATGATAAAGAAGGCAAAGCCTCAACTCCACACGTTATCTGAAAGACAACAGCACCAAGATGGCAGTACTCCCTCAGTACTACACAGGAGGTCACTGAATACTCTAACTTCTACAGATTGTCTACTGAAGGTATCCTCGCTATTGCATCACAGTCTGGTACGGCAATTTCAACGTGCAGAAACATAAGAAATCGCAGAGGTTATGCATCACGGGCACATCCCTCCCCCATCATCGGCAGTGTCTACAGGATACTCTGCTTCAAGAAGGCAAGATCTATCTGCAAAGATCCCAACCACACGGGCCATGCCATCTTCTCACAGCTCCCACCAGGGACGCCCGAAGTCCCAAACTTCCAGGTTCAAGAATGGCTATTTCCATTCTCGAACCAACCAGGACAATCCTAATAACTACCTCAGAATAGCAACACTATGACCACTTTCTACCACAATGGACATTTATTTATTCTCATCGTGATCCTTCTTGTATAATTTATGTTTTTTTCTTCTGACAGCTGTCAAGTCAATTGTCATTTAACTCTATACATGCGTATAACATACATAAACATATAATGTATGTAAAAATGAGATGTTTCTCTGAACCATAGTGTACAGCACAGTAGTGCACATATCACACATGATAACTCATGGTCACGTAAAGATAAAATCTACAGATGAATTATACATAAATAACAAACTAAAGTGCATAACTTAAACACTGTAAGTTACGGAACAGATTAACCACTGACACTTTGAATATGATGCGGCAGAGAGTTCAGAAGCCTAATATACTGGGGGGAGAAAACTGTTTCTCATCCTGACTGTTCTTGTTTTTATAAAATGGACCCTCCTGCCTGATGGTAGAAAGTCAAAGAGGATGCTGGATGGATAGGTGGGATTCTTAATAATACTAAGCACCCAGGCTATACAGTGCTCCTGATAAATGTCCCTGATGGATGGTAGGGAGACCCCAGTGATCCTCTCAGCTGTTCTCAGTCCTTTGTAAGATTTTCCAATCTGATGCTGCGTCTGTGATGCTGCTGTAAGTAAATTATTTGTTGCATCAGAGTACTAACAATAAATTGGACCCTGACGTTGAAGTGCAGCCTGGATTTCGTGCTCGGTAGCTCTTGAGCTCACAGCCTCCTGACCGAGATTCCACGGCTGAGAGCTATCTCAGTTATACCACCCCAGCGAAACAGTATCGGACTCACTTCTGAGCCAGCAGACTGTGCGATTATCCCCTCTCTGAGACTTTAGCACAGATTTCAGTCAGCCCAGGAATGCTTTGCACTCTCAAGAAGTGCCAAGAGCACCAACTGAACGAGGGGCAGCATTGGTGACGGACAATATTTATTTACCCAATAACTCAAAATAAGGGTGAATGATCTGGCTGTATACACATTTTTTTCTCTTAAAGGGATCCTGCTGTGCACTGTTTTGATTTCTGTTCATTGGCGATGAAATGATGTGGGTAAGAATACTGATGCCCATCAGAAGCAACTTTTTTGATATTACTTCATGATGAATTATTATTTATTTTATTTTATTTACTGAGACACGGTGTGGACCAGGCCCTCCCGTCCCTTCGAGCTGCGCCACCCGGCAATCCCGATTTAACCCTAGCCAAATCACAGGACAATTTACAATGACCAATTAACCTACCGACAGGTACGTCTTTGGAATGTGGGAGGAAACCCACACAGTCACAGGGAGAATGTACAAACCCCTTACAGGCAGTGGTGAAAATTGAACCCAGGTCGCCTGTACTGTAAACCACTATGTAACCACTATGCTGACGTGTGCCCCACTAATGGATCACCCCGCTGACAGCCTTCTTCCTGCCACAGTCCTGGGGGTGAAAATGAAAGCGGTCAGAGGAGAATGGCCAGAGTGGTTCAAGGTAACCACATGTAACCACAGTGGTGTGCTGAACAGCATCTCTGAATGCACAACACATCGAACCTTGAAGTGGAAACACGAGGAAATCTGCAGATGCTGGAAATTCAAGCAACACACATCAAAGTTGCTGGTGAGCGCAGCAGGCCAGGCAGCATCTCTAGGAAGAGGTACAGTCGACGTTTCGGGCCGAGACCCTTCGTCACCACTGGTAACCGGCAGCCAGCCAGAATAGGATCCCTTTACTCCCATTCTCTGTTTTCTGCTGACCAGCCAATGCTCCACCCATGCTAGTAACTTCCTTGTAATTCCATGGGCTCTTATCTTGCTAAGCAGCCTCATGTGCAGCACCTTGTCAAAGGCCTTCTGAAAATCCATGTACACCATGTCTACTGCATCTCCTTTCTCTACGCTGCTTGTAACTTCCTCAAAGAATTGCAGTAAGTTTGTCAGGCAGGATCTTCCTTTCAGGAAACCATGCTGGCTTTGGCCTATCTTGTCATGTACCTCTAAGCACGCTGTAATCTTATCCCTAACAATCCATTCAAACGACTTCCCAACCACTGAAGTCAGGCTAACAAGTCTATAGTTTCCTTTCTGCTGTCTCCCACTCTTCTTAAATATCAGAATAACACTTACTATTTTCCAGTCATCTGGTACAATGTCAGAATCTATCAATTCTTGAAAGATCATCATTAACACTTCCGCAATCTCCTCAGCTACTTCCTTCAGAACCCGAGGGTGCATTCCATCAGGTCCAGGAGATTTATCCACCCTCAGACCATTAAGCTTCCTGAGCATCTTCTCAGTTGTAATTTTCACTGCACAAACTTCACTTCCCTCACACTCTTGAATGTCTGGTATACCGCAGATGTCTTTCACTGTGAAGACTGATGCAAAATACACATTCAGTTCCTCTGCCATCTCTGCATCTCTTATTACAGTATCTCCAGCATCATTTTCTATTGATCCTATATCTACTCTCAACTCTCTTTTACCCTTTATATACTTAAAAAAGCTTTTAGTACCTTTTTTGCTATTAGTTGCCAGCTTCCTTTCATAATTTATCTTTTCCTTCCTAATGACCTTCTTAGTTTCCTTCTGCAAGTTTTTAATAGCTTCCCAATCCTCTATCTTCCCACTAGCTTCCTTGTATGCCCTCTCTTTTGCTTTTACTTTGGCTCTGACGTCACTTGTCAGCCATGGTAGTGCCCTTCTTCCATTCGAAAATTTCTTCCTATCTGGAATATATCTGTCTTGCACTTCCCTCATTTTTCACAGAAACTCCAGCAATTGCTGCTCTGCAGTCCTTCCTGCAAATGTCCCTTTCCAGTCAACCTTGGCCAGTTCCCCTCCCATGCCATTGTAATTTCCTTTATTCCACTGAAATACCGACACGTTAGATTTTCCTTTTTCTTTTTTTGGGGGGAGGCGGTGAAGACACTGCCACATTTAAATTGGCACATGAATGTGCAGGGAATGGAAGGATATGGATTTGTGCATGCAGAAGGGTATCCTTCAGTTATATTTTTCATTATTAGTTTTATCAGTTTAGCACAATAATCTGGGCCTGAGGGCCTGTTCCTGTGTTTTATCGTTTCATGTACTTCCTCACCTCTCTCATTTTAAGACACTCCCATTTCTTGGGATTGTTTTCCCTTCGCTGCTTCGAGATCTCACATTGCTTTGGTGCCAGTCTTTGGTTAATGCTCTGAGTAAGTCTGTTGGGAAGTTTTGCTTTGTTAAGGGCACAATACAAATTGAGATTCAGAACTGTTCATACAAAGGGCAGCAGAAACCTGCACCCATGTAAAGGGTTTTACAGATGAAAATATTCAGGGAATTGATTTTGAAATCTTCCACTTTCTGCTTCTGTATTAACAGAATTAATTTTTCCATGAATCAGCAAGGAATTACGTCAGGCACGCAGAAAAAAAACTAAAAGAACAATAGATACACAGAGTATAGAACAGTGACAACAGATAGAGGATGGAACCATAGAAAAGAATCGGGATCAACTTTAATATCACCAGTGCATATCGTGAAACATGACATCTTTGTGGGAGCAGCACAATGCCATACATAAAATTAAAAAACGGTGAATGACAGTATATTATATATACTTAAAACAGTTAAATTAACTAAGTAGTGCAAAAACAGGAAAAAAAAGTATTGAGGTAGTGTTCATGGTTTCAATGTCCATTCAGAAATTGGATGGCAGAGGGGAAGAAGCTGTTTCTGAATTGCTGAACATGAACACAGAATAGCACAGCACAGTGTGACGTGCCGACCTTCTAACCTGCTCCAAAATCAGCCTAACGCGTCCCTCCCGCACAGTCTTCCATTTTGATTTCATCCATGTGTCTCTTAAATGTCCCTAATGCATCTGCCTCTCCCACCACCCCTGGCAGCATGTTCCATGCACCCACCATTCTCTGTGTACGAAATCTACCTCTGACATCTCCCCTGTAGTTCCTCCAAACACCTTAAAATTATCTTGTATCAGCCATTGAATCACTGGGGGAAAAGGCACTGATAGTCCACTTTATCTCTGCCTCTTATCATCTTGTACACTTCTGTCAAGCCAATACTCATCCTTATTCACTCCAGAAAGCCAGAGGAAATCAGGGGGTCAGGCAGCACATCTGGAGGGAAATGGACAGTTGATATTTCGGGTCGAGGCCTTTCGTCCGGACTAAAATAACACAGAGCAGTCAGAGGTAGCTTCATATCACTCTCTCTGCATCAACCACAAAGGAGCTACCTCACCCAATCTCAGCACTGGGCCCACCATTCGGTCACTTACTTCTCTTTGAGACACTTTAGAAATCTGGGTCAGGGCTCTGCCCCAGCATGTGTACTTCCTAAACACACAAAATTCTGCAGGTGCTGGAAGTCCAGAGCAACACACACAAAATGCTGGAGGAACTCAGCAGGTCAGGCAGAATCTATGGAGGGGAATAAACAGTCAACGTTTCTGACCAAAACTCTTCATCAGGACTGGAAAGCAAAGGGGAAGATGCCAGGTGAGGGAGAAGGTGAATGGGTAGTGGGGGTGGGGATGAAGTGAGAAGCTGGAGGTGATAGGCAGAAAAGGTAAAGGGCTGAAGAAGAAGAAATCTGACAGAAGAAAGTGGACTATGAGAGAAAAGAAGGAGGGGCACCAGAGGGAGGCTATGGGCAGGTGAGGAGAAGGGAGAGGTGGGGGAAATTACCAGAAGTTCTTTAATTCTCCCCTCCACTACTCCTACCACTGACTTTTTGGCCTCCCAACTGAGGGAAATAGAATACAGAACCGTAAGGCACAGGAACAAGCCCTTCTGCCTAATACAAGCTAATCCCATCTGCCCACACATGGTCTATATCCCTCCACGAGCGGTTCATGTCCCTCTCTAAATACCTCTAAAACATTATCATAGGTCCCTTCCAAATATTCTATCTATATCCTTTTAATCTTATGCATCCTCCTGCCATCCCGCCAGTCTTGGCTGTTCAAATGAGAATAGCCCCAGTCTATCTGACTTCATTTCATTACAATTTTCTATTTCTGGCCACATCCTCGTAAACCTTCACTGCAACGTCTCCAGGCCAGGATCACTGATAAGGTGAAGTAAGGTTCGAGACCTCCCCTTAACCTTCCTAGAGCACTATGGCTCAGAAACAGGGTCTGTGGTCCATCTAGGCTAAGCCAAATTGTTACACTGCCCATTCCCATCAACCTGCCATAGCCTCCCATCCATGACATTGTCCAAATTTCTCTTAAATATTGAAATCAAACCTTCCTCTAGCAGTTTGTTCCACCCTCTGAGTGAAGAATTTCTCCCTCAGGCTCCCCTTCAATATTTCATTTCACCCTTAACCTATGACCTCAAGTTCTAGTCTCACCCAATGTCAGTGGAACAAGCCTGCTTGCAGTTACCCTATCTATACCCCTCATAATTTTGCATAACTCTATCAAATCTCTCCTCATTCTCCTACACTCAAGGGGAAAATAAAATTCTTAACAGGTTCGATCTTTCTCTATAACTTGGGTATATTCAGGAATCCAAATCCTAAATTTAGGGAACACTCTTACAGTATGAATGACTTGCACTGAGGCCTCTTAATGCCTCAGTAAGTACAACCTAATATTTAGCTGTGGCTGAGCAGTCCAATTCTCCTACACCCGCGTTCATTGTTATGATAAAAGCTGACTTGTCCAATTTTGGCAAACTATTTTTTTCTGGAATTTCTATTCTGTAATACAAATGGAATGTCAAACACTCTTCCCAGCTCCCCCCTCCCCTCCCCTCCCCCCAGCTTTACGGCATTTGGATCAGATCCAGTCTCGCTCAGTCCTCTCATCAGCCGAAGCAAATATGAACTGCATCACTTGAGATTTCCCTGTGGCAGGTTGGCAACATGAACTGTTACATTCTTGGCCAAACTGAAGGCAGATAAAGGCATTCCAAAATCAAAATAATCCAGTTGCAACACGTCTCTTATCCATTTTAGTTTGTGCTGGGTGACGAGGCGGCCTGTAGATAGTGAAGCGGGTGACAGGCATGTCCTCCCTAGGTAACAACGGGCACACCATGGACCAATACCACTAAGCAAGGGGTCCATGGACCCCAGGTTAGGAACCCCTGTCCTAGAGGAACTCAGCAGGTCATCTAGTCTGTGCCAAATTCTACCTAGTCCCATCGACCCAAGCCTGGACCACAGCCCTCCATCCAAACCTCTCTGAACCCATGTCCACCAGTTCAGCTGGCAGCTCGCTCCACGCTCTCACCACCCTCTGACTGAAGAAGCTCCCCCTCGGGTTCCCCTTAACCTATGACCTATGGTTCTCATCTCACCCAGCCTCAGTGGGAAAGCCTGCTGGCACTCAAGCAAGTCTATCCGCTTGAATGTTCAGGCTGTACATAAACTGAGGTGCTTGTAACTTTGGGAGGAAATACAATCCATTCTGAGACGCGAGCAAAAGAACAGGGAATGTTGTCCCTTAGGTTTCAGGTTTCAACCACAGTAGCGTTCATGGGTTCATCTGACGGCAGAAGGGGAGAAGCTGTTCCTGAATTATTGAGTGCGTGCCTTCAGGCTCCTGTACCTCCTTCCTGATAGGAGCAATGAGAACAAGGCGTGACCTGGGTGATAGGGTCCTTAATGATGGACGTCGCCTTTCTGAAGCACCACTCCTTGAAGATGTCTTGGGTACTGCGGAGGCTGGTACCCATGTTAGAGCTACTTTTACAAGCTTCTGCAACTTATTTTGAACTTGTGCAAACTACACCCCTCCCCCCATACCAGACAGCTTGCAGCCAGTCAGAATGCTCTCCATGATACACTTCCAGAAGTTTTCAAGTGTTTTAGTTAACAAGCCAAATCTCTCAAGCTCCTAATGAAATATAGCCACTGTCTTACCTTCTTTATAGCTGCATCATAGGCCCTCACAGACAATGACACCCAGGAATTTACCCAATTTCCCTCAGGATTCATAAAGTATATCTATCTATCTATTTGAAACTGCTCACTCTCTCCACTTCTGATTCCTCAATGAGGATTGGTATGTGTTCACTATCTTACCCTTTGGACATCCACAATCAGCTCTTTTGTCTTGCTGACGTTGAGTGCAAGGTTGTTGCTACGACACCACTCAACTAGCTGGTGTATCTCACTCCTGTATGCCCTTTCATCAGCATCTGAAATTCTACCAACAATGGTTGCATCATCAGCAAATTTATAGATGCCAGTTTGAGCTGTGCCTTGCCATATGGTCATGGGTGTAGAGAGAGTAGAGCAGTGGGCTAAGCACACATCCCTGTGGTACACCAGTGTTGACTGTCAGTGAGGTGGAATGGTGTCACCAATCCGTGGATTCTGGTCTTCCAGTTAGGAAGTCAAGGATCCAGATGCAGAGGAAGGTACAGAGGCCTGGGTTCTGTAGCTTTTTGATCAGGACTGTAGGTAGGAATGATGGTGTTAAATACTGAGCTATAGTCAATAAACAGCATCCTGACATAGGTATTTGCATTGTGCAGGTGATCCAAGGGTTCGAGGAGAGACTTTAAGATCTCATCTGCTGTAAACCTATTGTGGTGATAGGTAAATTGCAGTGGGTCCAGGTCCTTGCTGAGGCAGGAGTTGATTTTGGCCAAGACCAACCTCTCAAAGCACTTTAACACTGTAGATGTGAGCACTACTGGACGATAGTCATTAAGGCAGCTCACGCTGCTCTTCTTGGGCACTGGTATAATTGTTGCCCTTTTGAAGCAGGTGGGAACTGCTGACTGTAGCAGTGAGAGTCTGAAAATGTCCTTGAATACACCTGCCAGCAGGTTGCCACAAGTTTTCAGAGTCTTACCAGGTACTGCCATTCACGATGTTGGGTTTCACATTGTAGGAAGTAATGGCCTGGAAACACTGCCAGACTTGACAAGCATCTGATGTCACCTCCAACCTCTCCCGGAATTGTTTCTTGGCTCTTGAAGTAACCTTGTCATACCTGGTTTTCTTATACAGACTTGGATCGCCAGACTTAAGTGCCACAGATCTAGCCCTTAGCAGACTACAAGCCTCCTGGTTCGTCCACGGCTTTTGGTTTGGGAATGTACAGGAAGCTTTCATAGGCACGCACTTGTCCAAGCTCAAAGATGACTGCCTGAACACAGTCTAGTCTATTGAGCCTCGGGACTCACACCTCAGGTTCAAGAACAGTTACTACCTTACAACCATCAGGCTCCTGAACAAAGGGGATAACTACACTCACTTGCCCATCCATTGCGTTGAGATGTTCCCACATCTTAAAGGACTCTTTTATCTTGTTACTTCATGTTCTTGTTATTTATTGCTATTATATTTGCATTTCCACAGCTTGTTGTCTCCTGCACTCTGGTTGATCTTTCATTGATCCTGTTATAGTTACTATTATATGGTGGCATAATGTACTTTGATAACAAATTTACTTTGAACTTTGAAATTTTAACCTTGTACTAGTTTGATGCACTGATGTGAAATGATCTAAGCAGGTGGTATGAAAAGCAAACTTTTTCAAAGTACACGTCATGATAATAAACCAATTTACCATATTTATCAAACGCAAGAATACATAGTGGTTAGCATAACGCTTTAGGGATCGGATTGAATTTCTGCCATTATCTGCAAGGGGTTTGTACGTTCTCCACATGACCGTGTAGATTTCTTCCAAGTGCTCTCATTCCAAAGACGTACAAGTTAGAGTCAATGAGTTATGGGCATGCTGCGTTGGAAGCGTGGCAACACTGTGCCGGGCTGTATTAGTCATTGATGCAAAGAATGCATTTCACTGTCTGTTTCGATGTACGTGATAAAAATAATCTCTTTAGATGTTGGTGTGCCCCAGTGCAGCGGCCTCTCTGGGTCCAAACAATGGTGTAACTGTTTGTCCTTTACATCTTGTTGACATTTACGATAACAAGGCACTGCAGGATATTAAGAACCTCATGTACTGCAGACCAACCCCATCAGCAAGTTGCTCGATAGCTGTGGAGCTGGACTTTATGTGCGTCACATTGGTGCCCGCTATAGCCACCCAAGGAGGAAGACTTCAGAGGGAGTGTGCCGTCCAACAAGTGATGCAAATGATTGTATTGGACTTTTTTTTTTTGGTGATCATACGACCATGTTGGACATTGGTAATGTAGCATTCTGCAAGTCTGGTTCACTGGAGAGACCGAGGGTGGGGCAGTTTCGTCGCCTCGGTTGTTGTGTGGACCAGGTCTTCATGCCACGGGGTTACCTGCTGCAGCTGTCCAGGAGAGGAGTTGAAACAACCGTCCGGGCTAGGTTGGAGGCTGCTCTCTCCCGTCATTGCTTGGTGAAAGGCAAGCTAGATTTCCCTGTCTGTGGCTTCACCAGTGGGAGATGAGGAACTGCTGCAAGCTTGTACTTACGGAAATGTGGCCCCAGAATAGCACCCCATGCATCAAACAACAGGAATTCTGCAGATGCTGGAATTTCAAGCAACACACATCAAAATTGCTGGTGAACGCAGCAGGCCAGGCAGCATCTCTAGGAAGAAGTACAGTCGACGTTTCAGGCCGAGACCCTTCCCATGCATCATTTTGTTTAGGACACCAGGGCACTCAGGAACTTGAGCTATATTATTTTTTGTTGTGACTGTGAGTTCTACTGCTGTCATGATTATATGAGCTATATGCGCTGTATATGACGGTTGGTACTGTGTTTTGCACCTTGGCCCCAGAGGAACACTGAATAACAATTAAACCTGAAACTGAATTTTAGGTTTCAAGTTCCACCCACAGCTCAGGGCTACATTTCACATGTCCCTTGTGGTTGTCTCTTTCTAACTGCCTCGTTAATCTCTTAACCTGATATTACTAAAAACACTGGGATCACCTGGGCAACAATAACCCCACCCTGTCCACCACTCCTCAGCCCTCTCTACAATGATCTTCCACCGAAACCCTTACTCCATTCTCTTGCCACAGTCCAGCACAGGTAAAGCCCTCCCCAGCACTGAGCATGTTTCCAAGGAGTGTTGTCGCAGGAAACCAGCATCCATCATTAGGGACCTCCACTCCACCATCCAAACTATACTTTCTTCTCACTACTGCCATAAGGAAGGGGGTACAGCAGCCTCTAGTCCTGCACCACCAGGTTCAGGACCAGTTATTACTCTTCAACCATCAGAGGGGGATAACTTCACTGAATTATTCCTCAAACTATGGACTAATTTTAAGGTCCCTACAACTTGTATTCTTGATATTTATTGTTTATTTATTTACATATTTTTCCTTTACTTTTTGTATTTGCAGTTTGTTGTCTTTTGCACATTGGGTGTTTGTCTGTATCTGTCATGTGTATGTGGTTTCTCATTGATTCTATGTGCTCCTTCTATTTACTATGAAAGCCCGCAAGAAAATGAATCTCTGGGTACGTACGGTATTTGTACTTTGATAATAAATTTACTTTGAACTTTAATCAGGTGCTGACATTTCCAGCATTTTCTCTTCCTACACCACAGCAGTGATTTGGAATTAGAATTGGTTCACAGACTTACAGTCACATATGCACCACGTGCAACTGTAGGAACATGTGCAATCTGATCATCGCATTATGGCAAGGGTGTGACCACATGGCAGGGTGCAAAGGTCGACACAGTTGTTGCCAAGGCAAACAGTTAATTACTGGGAAACACTGGCTAGAATGGGACTGTTTTATTTGGAAATAACATGCATAAAATGACAAAAGAACTTACACGATAGAGAGGTTTCCTTAGCAATGAACTCCATAAATGTGGAAAGTTGTTTAGCAATTAACGCTCAAAGTGCAGGAAATGACAAGATAAAAGAGCCGTTAAATGAGTGTAGCTATCCCCTTTTGTTCAACAGCCTGATGTTTGAGGGGTAGTAACTGTTCTTGAACCTAGTGGTGTGGGTCCTGAGGCACCTGTACCTTCTACCTGATGGCAGCAACAAGAAGAGAGCATGGCCTGGGTGGTGAGGATCTTTGAGGATGGATGCTGCTTTTCTATGGCAATGTTTCATGTAGAGGTGCTCAGTGGTTGGGAGGGTTTTACCCATGATGTACTGCGCTGAATCCACTATCTTTTGTAGGATTTTCCACTCAAACACATTGGTGTTCCCACTCCAGGCCGTAATGCAGCCAGTCAGCTTACTTCCCACCACACATCTACAGATGTTTGCCATGGTTTGAAGTGAATTGAATTGACTTTATTTCTTACATCCTTCACATACATGAGGATTAAAAATCTTTATGTTACGTCTCCATCCAAATAAGCAATGTGCAATCATAGTAATTTATAATAAATAGAACAGCCAATGTAATATAGAGTACACTCAAGTCAGCGTGAGTTCATCAGTCTGATGGCCTGGTGGAAGAAGCTCCACAGACTCCTGAAGAAGTAGAACACTGTCGTGCTTTCCTTGCAATTGTATTTATATGATGGGTCCAGGACAAGTCCTCTGAGATAGTGACACCCAGGAATTTAAAGTTACCAAACCTCTGATGAGCACCAGCTCATGGACCTCTGGTTTCCCTCTCCTGAAGTCTATCAGTTCCTTGGTCTTATTGACATCGAGTGAGAGGTTGTTGTTATTACACCACTCAGACCACCGATCAAGGAACGGGTCTGTAGCCCAGATATTGAACTTTTTGCTGTTGGACTCCGGCCATATTATTTGCCAAGGGAAATCTCACATGCAATTGTGGTTGTTGTGTACATCCCTCCCTCTGCCAACCCGACGTCAGCGTGTAACATCATTTACACCGTCATAGCCAGATTACAAACCCAGCACCCGAGTGCCCTCATTACCATCTTGGGTGACTTCAACCATGTTACCATGGCTAGAACACTGCCCAACTTCACGTAGTATGTCAGCTGTACAACCAGAGGGGAGAGGACTCTGGATTTGATGTATGTTAACGTTATGGATGCGTACAGCTCCTCTCCCCTCCCCCCACTGGGAAGGTCAGATCACAACCTGGTGCATCTAAAACCCTGCTACATGCCTCTGGTGAAGAGTAAACCTGCAACCTCAAGGACAGTGAGGAAATGGTCAGAGGAGGCTTATGAGGCGCTCCAGGGTTGTTTTGAGGTGACAGACTGGCAGGCACTCTGTGAGCCACATGGAGAGGATATTGATGGGCTCACAGAGTGCATCACTGATTACATCAACTTCTGTGTGGACTGCAATGTTCTGATAAGAACTGTCCTTTGTTATTCAAATAACAAGCCATGGGTAACAGAAGACATTAAAGACATCCTGAACGCTAAAAAGAGGGCGTTTAGAGATGGAAGTAGGGAGGAGCTGAGGGCAATACAGAGGGACCTGAAAGCCAGGATCAGGGAGGCTAAAGACAGGTACAGGAGAAAGCTTGAGTGGAAACTCCAGCAGAACAACATGAGAGAGGTCTGGAGGGGGATGAGGACTATCACTGGGTTCCGGCAAACTAGCAACAGAGGAGCTGAAGGCAGTGTGGACAGGGCCAATGAACTTAACCTGTTCTTTAACAGATTTGACATTGTGGCCCCTGCCCATCCCCCACGAGTCATCTGTTGTCTGCCCCCAACCAACACATATTCCACTCTCCCCTCCTACCCCTCCTCACAGTCCCCCACCCTGCTCTCATGACTATACCCCTTCCCCGCATGAAACCACCACGGTGGGCTTCACAGCTGAACAGGTGAGAAGACAGCTGAAACGTCTCAACCCAAGCAAGGCTGCAGGACCGGATGGTGTCAGTACCAGGGTGCTCAAAGCCTGTGCCCCTCAGCTATGTGAAGCACTTCGCCATGTCTTCAACCTGAGCCTGAGGCTCCGGAGGGTTCCTGTGCTGTGGAAGACGTCCTGCCTTGTCCCTGTGCCGAAGACGCCGCGCCCCAGCGGCCTCAATGACTACAGACCGGTGGCATTGACCTCCCAAATCATGAAGACCCTGGAGAGACTTGTTCTGAAGCTGCTCCGGCCTATGGTCAGGCCACACTCAGGTCCCCTCCAGTTCGCCTACCAGCTCCGACTAGGAGTTGAGGATGCCATCGTCTACCTGCTGAACCGTGTCTACGCCAACTTGGACAAGCCAGCGAGCACTGTGAGGGTCATGTTTTTTGACTTCTCCAGTGCGTTCAACACCATCTGCCCTGCTCTGCTGGGGGAGAAGCTGACAGCGATGCAGGTGGATGCTTTCCTGGTGTCATGGATTCTTGATTACCTGACTGGCAGACCACAGTATGCGTGCTTGCAACATTGTGTGTCCGACAGAGTGATCAGCAGCACTGGGGCTCCACAGGGGACTGTCTTGTCTCCCTTTCTCTTCACCATTTACACCTCAGACTTCAACTACTGCACAGAGTCTTGTCATCTTCAGAAGTTTTCTAATGACTCTGCCATAGGTGGATGCATCAGCAAGGGAGATGAGGTTGAGTACAGGGCTACAGTAGGAAACTTTGTCACATGGTGTGAGCAGAATTATCTGCAGCTTAATGTGAAAAAGACTAAGGAGCTGGTGGTAGACCTGAGGAGAGCTAAGGTACCGGTGACCCCTGTTTCCATCCAAGGAGTCAGTGTGGACATGGTGGAGGATTACGAATACCTGGAGATACGAATTGACAATAAACTGGACTGGTCAAAGAACACTGAGGCTGTCTGCAAGAAGGGTCAGAGCCGTCTCTGTTTCCTGAGGAGACTGAGGTCCTTTAACATCTGTCGGATGATGCTGAGGATGTTCTACGAGTCTGTGGTGGTCAGTGCTATCATGTTCGCTGTTGTGTGCTGGGGCAGCAGGCTGAGGGTAGCAGACACCAACAGAATCAACAAACTCATTCGTAAGGCCACTGATGTTGTGGGGATGGAACTGGACTCTCTCACGGTGGTGTCTGAAAAGAGGATGCTGTCCAAGTTGTATGCCATCTTGGACAATGTCTCCCATCCACTACATTATGTTACTGGGTGGGCACAGGAGTACATTCAGCCAGAGACTCATTCCACCGAGATGCAACACAGAGCTTCATAGGAAGTCATTCCTGCCTGTGACCATCAAACTTTACAACTCCTCCCTTGGAGGGTCAGACACCTGAGCCAATAGGCTGGTCCTGGACTTATTTCCTGGCATAATTTACATATTACTATTTAACTATTTAAGGTTTTATTACTATTTATTATTTATGGAGCAACTGTAATAAAAATCCACTTTCCCCTGGGATCAATAAAGTATGACTATGACTATGCCTAGACAAGAGTTAGAAAGGAGGTGATAAAACAATTTTCTCCCAGAAGAAGAAGGAGTCTAGACTTCATTGTTTCAAAGAGTCAGAGGATAGAAACAGGCCCTTCAGCCCACCTGGTGAATGTTGATCGCAGCATCCTCCCTGCAAGTCCCAGCTGCCTGTGTTTGGCCCCAAACCCCTCCTCTCCATGTACCTATTCAAATGCCTCTTAAATGGTGCAATTCCACCTGCCTCAACCAAGTCCTCTGACAGCTCATTGCAGGCACTCACTAACCTCTGTGTAACAACATTCATCTCTCAGGTCTCCTTTAAATCTTAAAGATGTAAAGATGAGCTTTATCTTTTTTTTATTGATTTTATTGAGATACAGTAGGGGATCAGCCCTTCCAGCCCTTTGAGCCACGCTGTCTAGCAATCCCCCAATTTAATCCTAGCCTAATCATGGGACAATTTACAATGACCAATCAACCTACCAACTGGTACCTCTTTGGACTGTGGAAGGAAACTGGAGCACCCTAAGGAAACCAACATGGTTCGCGAGGAGAACATACAAAATGGCAGGAATTGAAGCCGGGTCCCTGGTACTGTAAAGTGCTGTGCTAACGACTACACTACCGTGACACAGGTCACAGGAAACTTAAGACCATAAGACATAGGAGCAAAATTAGGCCATTCAGCCCATCAAGTCTGCTCCGCCATTCCATCATGGCTGATCCCAGATCCCACTCAACCCCATACACTTGCCTTTTCGACATATCCTTTGACGCTCTGACCGATCAGGAAACTATCAACTTCTGCCTTAAATATACCCATGGACTTAGTCTCCACCGCAGTCTGTGGCAGTGCATTCCACAGATTCACTGCTCTCTGGCGAAAAAAAATCCTTCCTTAGCTCTGTTCTAAAAGGTTGCCCCTCAATTTTGAGGCTGTGCCCTCTAGTTCTGGATACCCACACCATAGGAAACATCTTCTCCACATCCATCCTATCTAGTCCTTTCACATTCAGTAGGTTTCAATGAGATCCCCCATATATTCCTCTAAATTCCAGTGAGTACAGGGCCAAAGCTGCCAAACACTCCTCATATGTTAACCCCTTCATTCCCGGAATCATCCTTGTGAACCTCCTCAGGACCCTCTCCAATGACAACACATCCTTTCTGAGATAAAGGGCCCAAATCTGTTAACAATACTCCAAGTGCAGCCTGACTAGTGTCTTATAAAGGCTCAGCATTATCTCCTTGCTTTTATAGTCTAACCCCCTTGAAATAAATGCAAGCATTGCATTTGCCTTCTTTACCACAGACTCAAGCACTGTATGTCACATACAGTGAAATGGATCACTTGTGTCCAATCAATTCAGCGAGGATTGTGCAGAGCAGCCTATAAGTGTCGCCACGTTTCCAGCGCCAACATCGCATGCCCACAACTTACTAACCCTAACCCGTTTGTCGGAAACTGGAGCACCCAGAAGAAATCCCATGTGGTCACAGGGAGAACATACAAACTCCTTTACAGACAGTGGCGGAAATTGAACCCCTAACTTGCAATCACCGGTGCTGTGACGCGTGGCGCTACCCGCTACTCTACTGTTTAAGGTGGGAGGGATAAGCTCAAAGGAGATGTGCGGGGCATGTTTTTGCACAGAGGCGCTTGAGAGGCTGATAGAAAGACACATATACGCACAGAAATGAGCAGAGAATGGAAGAATATGGACATTATGTAGGTAGGAGGGATTAGTTTGGCTAGGCATTTAAAACTAGCTTCATTGGTTAGGTACAACATTGTGGGCTGAAGCGTCTGTCCCTGTGCTATACTGTTCTATATTCGAATTACTAGTTCAACTGGGTCAGCACAACATTGTGGGCCCAAGGGTCTGTTCTGGTGCGATAATGTTCTGAGTTCCAATTACTAGTTCAGTTGGGTCAGCACAACATTGTGGGCTGAAGGGTCTGTTCTTGGGCTATACTGTTCTATATTCCAGTTACTAGTTTAATTGGTTGGGCACAACATTGTGGGCCGAAGGATGTGTCCCGGTGCGATAATGTTCTGAGTTCTAATTACTAGTTCAATTGGGTCAGCACAACATTGTGGGCTGAAGGGTCTGTTCTTGGGCTATACTGTTCTATATTCTGTGTTATAGAGTCATAGAACACTACAGTGCAGAAACAGGACGTTTGGCCGATCTCTTCCATGCTGAACCATAAATCTGGCTAGTCCCATCGACCTGCAGCTGAACTATAACTCTCCATAACCCCCCCCATGTTTCATCAGAACTGGGAGAAGAGAGGTGCAAATTAGATGCTTTTGCTGAGTTTTTGCAACATTTTCTGCCTGGAGAATAGCAACAACATGGTATAACCAAATACATCACATCCTCGTCTTGAGCCGTATGGACAGCAGGACGCCAGTGGGCACGTCGGTCAGCGTCAGCGGGGACCGGACTTACCTCTCTGGGCTGCTCCTCTTCCCGTTCTCGTTCACCTCCAGCAGGTCGGTAGAGTTGACCGGGGATGTGGCGTTGGCATTCAGCAGCAGGTGCTCGTGTTGGGCCAGGTACTGAGCTGGTGTCTGCTTGGCAGAGCGCGCACAGTGCAGTAGTTCCCGCTGGAGCAGGGGCAAGTTGGCCTGGTGAAGGAGAGAAAGACCACACCGTGATTCACCGCGGTCGGGCACCACGCACGCCCAGGTACCTCCACTGCATTTATGTAGAGCCTTTAATGCTTACATCTGACTTGGCATGTCACTGAAGCCTCTTGCAAATTTCTACAGATGTATGGTGGAGAGCATTCTAACTGGTTGCATCACAGCCTGATGTGGAGCCTCCAACATGCCCAATGCAAAGGGTTGTAGTCTCAGCCAGCTCCATCACAGACACAACCCTCCCCACCACTGAGGACATCTTCAAGAAACAGAGCCTCAAGAACACAGCATCCATCCGGGGCGTGCCTCCTCCTCGTTACTATCATCAGGGAGGAGGTACGGGAGCCTTAAGACCTACACTCTACAATTACCAACAGCTTCTTCCCCTCCGCCACCAGATTTCTGAATGGCTATATCCGTAAATAAAAAAACAAGTACAAGTTTTAAGAAGAAGAACTGCAGGGCCCAGAGAGCTGAAGGCACAGCTGGCTGTGGGGGAACGAATAAAACAGCAATGTGGAGGAAGGTAGAGCCTGAGGAAGATGGTGTGACTGGTGCACTGGTCAGAGATAAAAGACGGGGAAGGCCCAGGGGAAGTCTGTAAAATGGAGTGGTTGCCAGACCAGCTGCCAATCTAGACCAATGAGCTTGGGTCATTATTATTCTGTTGGGCAGCAGCCAAAACTGCTGACCCGTCCAGCATTGTCCACACTTCCACATAGAGCACTACAGCACAGAAATAGGCCATTCGGCCCATCTAGTCCGTGCCACATTGTTATTCTGCCTAGTCCCATCGACCCGTACCCAGACCAAAGCCCCCAATACCCCTCCCGTCCATGTACCCACCCAAACTTCCTTTAAGCGTTGTAATCGAGCTCGCACCCATCACTTCAGCTGGCAACTCATACCACACTCTCACCACTGAGTGAAAAGGTTCGTCCTCATATTCCCCTTAAACATTTCACTTTTCACCCTTAACCCATGATCTTTAGTTCTGGTCTCACCCAATCTCAGTGGAAAAAGCCTGATCTCATTCACCCTATCTATACCCTTCACAATTTTGTATATCTCTATCAAATCTCCCTTCATTCTGCTACGCTTTGTGGAATAGGTCCCGACTTATTCAACCTTTCCCTGTAATTCAGGTCCTCAAGTCCTGGCAACGTCAGTGGGAAAAGCCTGCACGCACTTACCCTATCTCTACCCCTTGTTTATTCGTGACATGCCATGTCATAGGACGCAGGCAATCATGATCAATTGGTCATTTCATGATCTTGATTGTTCTTGGCAAATTTTTCTACAGAAGTGGTTTGTCATTGCGTTCTTCTGGGCAGTGTCTTTACAAGATGGGTGACCCCAGCCATTATCTATCCTCTTCAGAGATTGTCTGCCTGGTGTCTGGTCGCATAACCAAGCTGCTCATACGACCAATCACCATCTACTCCCATCGCTTTACATGACCCTGATTGGAGGGCTAAGCAGGTGCTACTCCTTGCCCAAGGGTGAGCTGCAGGTTAGCGGAGGGAAGGAGCTCCTTACAGCTCCTTCGGTAGAGACGTATCTCTACCCCACCGCCCATTATCAAAGTATAAGCCACCATTTACTATGTTGAGATTTTTTCTGCAGACATTTACAGGAAAATAAAGAAATACAATAATATTTGTGAACAACTACACATAAATAAAAAACATCAAACAACCAATATGCAAAAGAAGACAAATAGTGCAAATAAAATATATAAATTAGTAATACTGAGGACAGGAGTTGAAAGTGAGTCTGTCAGCTATGGAACCAGTTCAGTGTTAAGGTGAGTGAAGTTATTCATGTCAGTTCAGTAGCCCAGTAGTTGAAGGGTAAAAATGATTCCTGAACCTGATATGTGAGCTAATCGCTCCTGTACATCCTTGTCAATGGCAGCAGTGGGAAGAGCACAGCCTGGATGGAGGGGGTCCTTGATGATGGACGCTGCTTTATTGTGGCAGGGCTTCTTGCAGATGTGCTCAATGGTGTGGAGGGCTTTACCTGTGATGGACTGGGCTGTATCCACCATTTGTTGCAGACGTTCCCATTCCTGTGCATTGGTGTTTCCATACCAGGCTGAATTGCAACCAGTTAGGATACTCTGCCCTATAGAATCTATAGAAGTTTGTCAAAATTTTAGGTAACATGCTGAACCTATGCAGTCTTCGAAGAGTTGTGCTGTTGTGCCTTCTTCGTGATGGCATTTATGTGTTGGACCCAGGAACGATAACACCAGGGAATTTAAAGCTACTGGCCCTCTTCATCTCCAATCCCTGAATGAAGCTTGGCTCACAGATCTTCAGTGTCTTCCTCCTGTAATCAACAATCGAAGGATTAAATCCTGGCCTGTGGTGGGGGAATGTGTGGATGAAGGGGGAAGATCCCAGAATTATTAACAAGGCCCCTCCAAGCAAAAGTCTGGATGAAATTGAGACAGAACTGGCTTCTTCACACATACCACCCACATCAAAGTTCAAAACTTCAAAGTTTATCTATTATCAAAGTAGGTATACGTTATATAACCTTGTCTCCTTACAGGCAGCCATGAAACAAAGAAACCCTACAGAACCCATAAAAGAAACAACCATCAAACACCAATGTACAGACAGAGGGAAAAAAAAACAAATCATGCAAACAATAAACGCAAGCGAATAGCGTTCTGAACTGAAAGACAGTCTATCTATAGACCCACACAAAATGCTGGAGGAACTCAGCAGGCCAAGCAGCATCCATGGAAAAAAGTACAGTCGATGTATTGTACCGAGACTCTTCGGCAGGACTGGAGAAAAAAACGGAGGAGTAGATTTAAAAGGTGGGGGGAGGGGAGGGAAGTTGATTGGTGGAAGTGACAGAGGGTCATGGAAGAAAAGCGGGGAGCAGCACCAGAGGGAGGTGATGGGCAGGCAAAGAGAAAAGGGTGAGAGAGGGAAAAGGGGATGGAGAATGGTGAAGGGGGGGGGCATTACCAGAAGTTCCCAGTGCCCATCATTTTAACTCCACTTCCCATTCCCATTCCGATATGTCAATCCATGGCCTCCTCTACTGTCGTGACGACGCCACACCCAGGTTGGAGGAGCAACACCCTATATTCTATTTGGGTCACCTCCAACCTGATGGCATGACCATCAATTTCTCGAGGGTAATGGTCCCCCTCTCTCCTTCACCGTTCCCTATCCCCTTTTCCCTCTCTCATCTCATCTCCTTGCCTGCCTATTGCCTCCCTCTGGTGTTCCTCCCCCCTTTTCTTTCTTCCATGGCCTTCTGTCCTCCTATCAGATTCCCCCTTCTCCAGCCCTGTATCTCTTTCACCAATCAACTTCTCAGCTCTTTACTTCCCCCTCCTCCTCCTGGTTTCACCTTTCACCTTGTGCTTCCCTCTCCCCTCTCCCCCCCCACCCACCTTTTAACTCTGCTCCTCATCTTTTTTTCTCCAGTCCTGCTGAAGGGTTTTGGCCCAAAATGTCGACTGTTCTCTTTCCCATTGATGCTGGCTGGCCTGCTGAGTTCCTCCAGCATTTTGTGTGTGTTGCTTGGATTTCCCGCATCTGCAGATTTTCTCGTTTGTGTACAGACCCTTAGCTCAGCGCAGAGCTGTGTGAGTGTCACAGAGCAGTAAGCTGAACCAGCCCTTCTCTCACCTGAGGCCCTGACACCCTGGCTCAGTGCCTAAATCATCATCCAACATCGGGTTCAGTTGTCTGGTATGCTGTGGAGCCTGGACCCTGCAGCCTTGATTCAGCCTGTATCTGACCTTTACAATTCAACCCGGTGCCTAAATCGTTATCTAAACGTTGGGTTCATTTACTTTGGTGTGCTCTGAGGCCTGGACTCTGCCACCTTGAATCGGTCTGTGCCCGATGCTTCCGATCCGGCCTGGCACTTAAATCGGTCGAAGCCCGGGCCTTCCTTGCTGTCAGCACCGGGCCCACTACCTCACCTTGGTTCTGTCACACTGAATTGCCTCCAAGTCCAAAGAAAGGTACAGACTATTGCTTGTGGTGATCATTTACCAGAAAAAGAGAGATGAACAAAGTATTGAGTTGTTTTTCCTTGGCCACCGGCCAGAAGTCGCTGGGATTCACCAGCATCATCTATTTTGATAAGCAATGCGAACTCTATGCAACAGGTCAGCCAATATTAACACTGCTTTTACATAACTACCTGTGTAATCCGATTCACGATCTAATTTAGAAATGATGGTGAAATGTAAAATGCCACACCATTCTCAGCAATTAACCAAGTGGGTGTGTTAAAGTGCAGTAAATACACAACCTTGTTACTCAGGTGACAGAGGCTGCTATTAGCTCAACTGTATGATTCAGACAACAGTTACACAGAATCTCCAATCACTTGTCATGACTCTCCCTGCTGTTATTTATGTTAAAGCCTGTAAATACTTGATGTCATCTCCACTCCTGATTCTTTGCCAGACTTTATTTAGGGCATTTCTGTGTGGGCCCCCAAAAGGTCAATCTCTATCCTCAGGCCCTCCTCAACGGTGAGCAGTTTTAAGTTCCTGGGTGTCAGTATCTCAGAGGATCTATCCTGGGCCCAACGTACTGATGCAATTATGGAGAAGGACCACTAGCAGCTCTGCTTCATTAGGAGTTTGAGGAGATTTGGTTTGCCCCTAAAGGTTCCAGCAAATTTCTGCAGATACACCATGGGCTGGTTGTACTAACGCCTGGTATGGAGGCTCCAGTGCAAAGGATCATAGACTCAGCCAGCTCCTTCAAGGGCACAACTCACCCCATCTCTGAGGACATCTTCAAAAGTTGGTGCCTCAGGAAGGTGTCATCCATCACAAAAGAATCAGAATCAGATTGAGTAGCACCAGTATATGTCGTGAAATTTATTGACTTTGCGGCAGCAGTTCAATGCAGTACATAATAGAGGAAAAACTGTGAATTACAGTGAGTGTGTGCGTGTATATATATATATACATACACATATACACACACAAATTAAATAAAGTAGTGCAGAAATGGAAATAAAAGTAGTCAGGTAGTGTTCATGGGTTCATTGTCCATTTAGAAATCGAATGGCAGAGGGAAAGAAGCTGCCCCTGCATCATTGAGTGTGTGTCTTCAGAGTAATTGGTAGCAATCAGAAGAGGGCATGACCTGGGTGACGGGGATTCCTTAATGATGGACTGCCTTTTTGAGGCATCGCTCCTTGAAGATGTCCTGGATACCCTTACCATTCAGGGCATGTTCTCTTCTCATTACTACCATCATGCAGGAAGTACAGCAGCCTGAAGGCACACAAGGTTTTGGGAATAGCTTCTTCCCCTCTGCCATCAGATTACTGAACAGTCCATAACCCCATAATCAAAAACCTCACTATTCATCTTTTGCACTACTTCTTTTATGTTTTTATTGTAACTTATAGAGCAACACACACAAATACTGGAGGAACTCAGCAGGTCAGGCACCATTTATGGCGAGGAATAAACAGTCAACTTTTCAGTTCAAAACCCTTCATCAGGACTGGAAAGGAAGGGGGAGGAAGCCAGAATAAGGTGGTGGGAGAGCAAGTTGGCTGATCCCAAGTGCGTGCAAGGTGAGGAGTCTCCCAGCTACCCTGCGTTCCCTGGCCTCAGTGAATTAAATGGTGGGGTTGTGAAGCCTCTGAGCTCTGAAACACACTCAGTCTCATGCCCAGGCCCCTCCCTGGGTCCCATCTCCAAATTACATCAATCTCGCATGCACTGAACAGAATGGGTTTTACCTCATGTCTGGGAATGTTAGCCCACTCGAAGTGATCTGCCTTCTCTCTCTCTCTCAGAGGGTAATTAGAGAGCTTACATAGGGACCTCTAGATGTTTCAGTTGATCAGCAATGAGTTCACAAAGGAACTTATCATCTCAGCAGGTACTCTCGGTGTTGAGTTTCACTCAGTAATCCACCTGCCAGGAACCAGTCCCGACACCAACAGCGTGATCAATCAGCAAACCAGCCACCTCACAGAACATCCTTACTATACTTGCCTTCTAGAAGATTAGAACATAAAAACAAGGATATAAAGCTGAGACTTTACAAAGCACTGGTGAGGCCTCAGTTGGAATATTGTGAGCAGTTTTGGGCCCCATATTTTAGAAAGGATCTGTTGAAACTGGAGGAGGTCAAAGAAGCTTCAAGAAAAGGATTGAACGGCTTGTCATATGAGGAGTGATTGATGGCTCCGGCCCTGTATTCACTAGAATTCAGAAGATTGAGGGGCGACCTCATTGAATCTTTAACAAATGGTGAAAGGCCTTGGTAGAGTGGATGTGGAGAAGGTGTTTCCTATGTTAGGAGATTCTAAGCCAGAAAACACAGCCTCAGAATAGAGGGGCGTCCTTTTAGAATGTAGATGTGGGGAGAAAATTGGAGCTAGTTAGAAAATGGATTAGCCATAATAAAATGGCGGAGCAGACTCAATGGGCCAAATGGCCTAATTCGGCTCCTATATCTTATGGTCTCCGAATCAGAATCAGATTTATTGTCACCAGTATGTGACGCGAAATCAGACTTATTATCACCGGTATGTGTTCAATGCAATACATAATTTAGAAGAAAAAACAAAATAAAATAATAATAAATAACTAAATCAATTACAGCATATGTATATTGAATAGATTAAAAATTGTGCAAAAAACAGAAATACTATATATTAAAAAAGTGAGGTAGTGTCCAAGGGTTCAATGTCCATTTAGGAATCAGATGGCAGTGGGGAAGAAGCTGTTCCTGAATCACTGAGCGTGTACCTTCAGGCTCCTGTACCTCCTCACTGATGGCAACAGTGAGATGATGGCATGCCCTGGGGGCTGGAGGCCCTTAGTAATGGACGCTGCCTTTCTGAGACATCGCTCCTTGAAGATGTCCTGGGTACTTTGTAGGCTAGTACCCAAGATGGTGCCGACTAAATTTACAACACTCTGCAGCTTATAAAGGAAAAGACATGCACGTGCATATACCCTCACGCTCATAGACACACACACACACATAAAACTTAACTGCATGCATGCATACACACACACACACACACACACACATATACACAGACACACAAACACCCACATGCATGTGGTCTCAAATGTCCACACACACACACCAATAAACAAAGATACTCAGAGCCCCTAACATAAGTGCACACACATCAATGCAATACACACACACATTCATACGCACAGAGACACACACAATCACATTCACACAGACAAACACACACATCAACATTTGCAAACTTTGCTCAAGTTTCTGCTCATATAGCCAGTTAAAGAATTATGCAAATAACTGCACTCCAGTGAGTTTCCCTCGGCAAAATCAAAGACAATTAAAGCTGGCTAATGTCGATCGGAATGGCTTGCAATGTCTTACTGGTGCTAATGTCAGCAGTGGACCCGGTAATTGAAATGGTTTCCATTATCTTTGCAGTGAGCAATTTGACACACTGCAGACTGCAATGGGAGTCAGAGGGTTACATTAGTATAATGAAAGGCAGGATCAGGAGAAGGCTCTTCCAGCTGCTTCCCACATTCAACAATCAGCTCAAATATCCAAACACATATGGTCCCTGTCATTTACTCTTCCCTTGGAGGGCGGATGATAACGTTTCGAGCAAAAAAAAATTCTCCCATTCGAATGATTGCCACTAAGTGATATGGTGCCCATATGGTGTGCGATAATTCCACGAGAAAAATGGTTCGCAGTGTGGTTTCACGCTTACACTTTGCAACAGAGACACACACACACAGACATCAACCCCCATCTCTACCCCCTTGGGAAAGCAGATCCTGCAATGAATGTTGCTCAGTCAAGACGGCTCAGAGGAACCTTGCTGCTACAGGGAAACTTAACCCCATCTCTTCAATAAAAATTGAAGGCATTTAAAATTAACATATAAATCAAGGAATATCATGAATATGCTGAGCAGAAAATGGTGGAAGTCTCTGAGAGGAAATTTGCAATCTCTGTGGGTTTCTAACCAGAACACTCATTCCCGGTTCCAAAAACAGCTTTTTATCTACGTTTCACTACAGGTAGTTTCCAGGTTACGGCAGCGTTCAAAATCAGGTTTATTGGCACTGACGTATATGGTGAAATCTGTTGTTTTGCAGCAGCAGTACAGTGTGTAACATTAAACAATTACAATAAGAAATATATATATATATGAAAGGTAGTGCAAAAATAAGCAAAGGTTTGAGCGTTCATGGACCGTTCAGAAATCTGAAGGAGGAAGGGAAGAAGCTGTTCCCAAAACATTGAGTGTGTCTTCAGGCTCCTGAATCTTCTTCCTGATGGTAGTAATGAGAAGAGGGCATGTCCTGGATGACAATGTCCTTCATGATGGATGGCACCTTCCTGAGGTAGTGCCCTTTGAAGATGTCGTTGAGGGTGGGGAGTTTAGTGCCCACGGTGGACCTGACTGAGTCTACAACCCTCTGCAGTTTATTCTGATCCTGTACACTGGAGCCTCCAGATCAGACAGTGATGCAGCCAGTCAGAATGCTCTCCATAATGCATCTGCAGATATTTGCAAGAGTCGTTGGTCTCCCGTATAGGGCTCCATTCCTGAGAACTGTCTGTAACTCGATGTATGAGATTCTTCATGTGCAGGAGCCTCAGTGTACCTGAGTCCCGGTGTGCGCGAGTCCCGGTGTGTGCGAGCCCCGGAGCACACAGGTCTTGCCGTATGTGTGTCCTGGTGTATGGGGGTGCTCCAAGGTTGAGAGTGCGGGTTCATTGTAATGCAACCAGTTTTCCACGATCCTCTGAATCTGCACTGAGCTCAAGTCCCACTCCGGTGTCCTTTTCACAAAAACATGCAGAACAGGCGGAGGGTAAGTGACACAAGTGAGGGGGCAATATTTCAGATGTAGTCATTACGCTGATCTCCCTGTCTGTCTTCACAAATGAATGTAGCACAGGTTAATTTGAACATTTACACATTACCTTTTGAGTGAACTTGCTATGCATAAATTTGGCAGCCAGGTTTCAGATTAAAACAGCAGATCGGAACAAATTTGCTGGCTATGGTGTATGTTGCTATGTGAAAGTCACTATTTACTATTGTCTTTTTTTAAAATCTGAACTGTGTTAGGGGATGCATACAGTGAGAATGAGGTACATGTCAACTGGTGTGGAGAGAATTTTACACCAACACCAGTCAGTATTGGGGCTGCCAATTCTGATGTTTGTTCCTGCATGATTTATCTCCAGATATCTTGTTTATCCAGATTTCTCTCTGTCCAGTTTTTTTTATTGTGAATAATTCAATATGTTCTCTCCATCTGCCTCCTCCAAGGTGACCTCAACCATGTGTAGTTAGGAGGCTTGCGTACCTCAACAACCTGGAGTTATGTTGGCTGGAGTCAGGGCTTCATGCTTTGGCTCTTGGTAGGATAACCCATGCCCAGCAGGGCAAAGGGTAAAGGTCAGACTAAGAATGGTCCACCATTCCTCTGGCTTTGGAGGCTCAGCTCAGGGTTAACAACCCTGAATGGACAAACAAAACTATTACAGAAACAGCAATGAAGAATCCTTCTACATCTGTGTGTGACGGTATGAAGATAGCCAAGGACAGACAGAGATGGAGAACCTTCATTGCTGCCCTAAATGCCACAAGCCATGAATCAGTGATTCTCTTCCAATCCTCACTTGCTACTCAACAATTCCTTAATCCTAAATGGGCAGTGAGTATCTATCTAGCTGGGGGCAGCACAGTAGCATTGTGGTTAACGCAATACTTTACAAAGTCAGCTGTAAGATCAGGGTTCAATTCCCATCCCTGACTGTAAGGATTTTGTACATTCTCCCCTTGACCGTATGCGTTTCCTCCAGTACCCTCCCACAGTCCAAAGACGTACAGATCAGGGTTAGTAAATTGTAGGCATGCTATGGTGGTGTGGAAACATGGTGACACTTGCAGGCTCTCCCAGAATGATCCTTAACACAAAACAATGGGATTTTATCGTATGTTTCGATACTTTGACCTACATGTAACAAACAAAAACTAATCTATCTCCCTCTTCCTTTCTCACAAACACAAACGCTTTTCTCACAGCGGGTACTGGAAAGGAAACTTGAGTCATTCAGTCAGAAGATGTTATGAAAATCCTTCTGCACTACATTGGCCATGAATCAGTGAGTCTCTGATACGCAATAATTCCTTAATACACTTTAATCCCTACTACCTCTGTACTCCACCGTTATTTCGTAGTGCCATGTAGCTGTGCACTTCCTGTTACAGAGTAATTTCTCGTTACTTCACACCCCTTGTTTCCTAGTAACTCTTTGTTATACACACAAATTGTTGGAGGAACTCAACAGGTCAGGTAGCATCTATGAACAGTCAACGTTTCGGGTTATGTTTCAGTCCTGAAGAAAGGCTTGGCTCGAAATGCTGACTGTTTATTTTTCTTCATTGAGGCTACCTGACCTGCTGAGTTCCTCCAGCATATTATGTGACTAGAGGTCACATGCTTAAGCGGAGAGGGGAGAAGTTCATCGGAGATCTAAGTATTTCATTCAGAGAGTGGTGAATATATGGAATGAGCTGCCAGAGGAGGTGGTGGAGGCAGACGTAAATACAACATTCTGAACGGAGTGTGGGAAGGTAATTGTACAGGACATAGAGCAGGAGTTCCTAAGCCAGGGTCCACGGATCCCTTGGTTAGAGGTAGGGAACCCCTGGTGTAGAGGAATACAGGCTTAAAATGGCAAATGCAATTAGCACAGATTTGGCATTTCGGTTGGCATGGACAAGATGGGTTGACAGGGCAGGTTTTAGTGCAGTGTCATGTCTACAACTCTGACTATCCAGACGATTCGTATCACATCCTGATGTGAAAACAAGGCGAGTTCATTGTTAGAAACGGCAGTCTTGATGCACCTTAGATACTTATGCTTTGTCACAGTGAGAAAACAAATTTCTGACAAAAAACCCTGGAGGCAAAGCCAGAGGATTTGCATTTATGAACAATTAGATTAGCCCTCCAATTAATCTCAGCTATGAGTAGGCAGACTGAATTGTCGGTCTTTTTAAATAGAGGGGACATCTCAATTTGCTATTAAACATTAAACCAATTGTACTGCAGTGGCACACATAACAGCATTTACTGTTTCCTTGTTCCTGGGAGTAGAGTCACAGAGTAATAGGACCATTAGGCACAGGAGGATAATTAGGCCATTCAGCCCATTAAGTCTGCTCCACCATTCCATCTTAGCTGATTTATTATCTCTTTCAACTCCATTCTCCTACCTTCACCCCATAACCTTTGATACCCTTACTAATCAAGGACCTATTAACTTCCACTTTAAATGTACTCAATGACTTGGCCTCCATAGTTGTCTGTGGAATGAATTCCACAGATTTGCCACTCTCTGGCTAAAAAAATTCCTTCTCATCTGTGCTTTAAAGAGACGTGCTTGTATTCTAAGGCTGTGCCCACTGGTCCTAGACTAACCCCCCCCCCCCCCACTTTAGCAAACATCCTCTCCACATCCACTCTATCTTGGCCTAATACAGCTTGGAAACAGGCCCTTCGGCCCAACTATCCCATGTTGACCACAACATCCGCCCTGCTAGTCCCAGTTGCCCAGTTCAGCTCTAACTTTCCAAGCACTTCCTCTCCATGTATCCAAAAGCCTCTTCAATGTTGCATTTGTACCAGCCTTGACCACCTCCTCTGGCAGCCCACTCCCGGTCCTCACTGGTTAAAGCTGTTACCTCTCAGGTCCCTTTCAATCACCACAGCGGGGTTGCGGTTAGCGTGATGCTATTACAGTTCGGGGTGTCAGGGCTTGGAGTACAGTTCCGGTGTCACCTATAAGGAGTCTGTTTTCCCCGTGGAATGCATGACTTTTCCCCGGGAGCCCTGGTTTCCTTCCACCGTCCCAGGACGTACCGGGTAGGTGAACTGGTCAGTGTGAATTGCCCACTGATTAGGTCAGGGTTAAATCGAGATTGTCGGGTGGTTGCTGGGGCGACATGGCTCAAAGAGCCAGAACAGCCAATTCCGCACTATATTGCTAAATAAAATAAATAATTTATAATAAAATAAAAATTAAATATCTTCCTTCTTGTATCCATGCCCTCTAGTTTTGGACTTCCCAATCACCTTATCCATATCCCTCCAGACTTTATAAACTTCTAGGAGGTCTCTTCTCTTCTCCTTGATTGAGCATGGCCAATCTCTGCCTAAAACGTCCAGTCCAGGCAGCATCCTTGTAAATCTCTTTGGCACCATCACCATCTTGACAATGTCTTTCCTATAACAGGGTGACCAGTACCTTACATAACACTCCAAGTGCAGTCTTACCAACACCTGACGTAACTGCAATATAATAACCCTGCTCCTGAACTCCATGCCCTAATGGATGAAGTTAAAAAAGTTAAAAGTCTGTCCCGAGGCAATCAGGCCGATGTGGCCCATCAGGCTGATGCTTATGCCGGTTTCTGTGGCGTGAAGCGACTGAGAGTACGAGGTTAAACCCCCAGCATTTTGCCGGTACCCATTTTCAGCTGGGTGGACTGGAGCAGTGTGTGGTTGAGTGCCTTGCTCAAAGGCACAACACGCTGCCTTGTCCGAGACTCGAACCCACAACTTTCAGGTTATGAACCCAACGCCCTAACCACTTGGCCACGCGCCACTGGATGAAGGCCAGCACATTAAACATCCTCCACAACTGCCCTCCCTCTGCTTGGATGCTGAGCAAACTGTGCACGTGTACCCCCAGCCCCTCTGTTCATCACACTTGTCAGTGCCCAGCCATTCACTGTACAAGCCCTATCATGTTTTAAATGTCCTAAATGCATCACCTGACACTTATCGAAGTTGAAGTCCATTTGCCGCTCCTCAGTCCATTTCTCTAACTGACTGAGATCTCTTTGCAATTCACTGTACCCTGCTATACTATCAACAAGAGTTTACTTCCTTACCTACTGCCCGTTACGTCGCTGGCGTTTAGGGCATCAATGAAGGTCCTCCATCTCTGGTGGTGTTCAGGGCTTCCTCTTAGTTTTCACTATTATCAGTCATGCAGGTTCCAGGTGGAGACTCAGGAATACTATCGCACCCCACTAACGTGGAGGACCAGCGGACAACTCTTCGTTTGGCCTCTACCCTTTGACCTGTTTGGCTTGGCTGACCCTACCCAGAGCCAAAGCAAGAAGTCCTGACTCCAGCCAACATTGCTCTCCAGGTCATTGAGGCACGCAAGCTCCAAACCCAATGACAAGGTTGTGGTCCTCTTGGACAAACTGCGCATAGAACAAGGCCCTTTGGCTCATGATATTGTGCTAAACTCTTACTCCAAGATCAATCTAACGCTTTTCTCCCACATAGCCCTGCTTTTTTCTTTCATGCATATGCCTATTTAAGAGTTTCTTAATGCCATCTAAACTATCTCCATAAATAATGAATAAGATATCAAACAGATCCCAGAGACTCCTCCAGGTGAACAATAACCCTTAAGCTATCCCTCTCTGCTTCCCATCATTGGGCTGATTCTGAATTCGCCTTGCAAACTCACCCTGAATCCCATGCGGCCTAATCTTCCTGATCAGCCAGGCATGTAGGACCTTGTTAAAGTCGTCACCAAAGTACATATAGACAACATGCACTGCCCTTCCTAGATCTTAGTTAGCTCTTCAAAAAAACTCCAGATTTGTCACAAACATGGCCCCCCAGGACACAAAACCATTCTTGATCAGGGAAGAGTACAAGCTGGTAGGCCACCTCCCAGCTTCTCACATCATCATCCCTCGTCATTTGATCTATCCCCTGCCAGCTTGTACTCCTTCTCCTCCCCTCATTCTGGCTTCTTCCTCCTTCCTTCCCAGTCATGATGAAGGGTCTTGACCATTTATTTCTCTCCATAGATGCTGCCTGACCTGCTGAGTTCTTCCATTTTTGTGTGTTTGCTCAGGTATTCACTCCTCCCCCCTTACACGTTGGGCAGAAGATACGAAAGCCTCTGAGCATGTTCCAGCCAACTGAAGGACAGCTTCTATCAGACTCTTAAACAGATCTCTCATATGCTAGAAGATGAACTCTTGATCTCCCAATCCACCTTGTTGTAGTCCTTGCATTTTAATTGCTTATCTGCTGTTTATTTCCTTTGAAACTGCAACGCAGTTCCTTAAGGTTGTTAGAGCCGGGTTTGGAGGTAGTGGGGATAAGCTCCAACCACCTTTTCAATGCTCCCAATACATGTGCCTCTTTCTTTTTCTTTATTAATCTTTTTATTGGTTTAAACGGAGCATAAATACAATCAGGAAGAGAACCATCTCAAATATATATATCAGTAACAATACAAACCGAGATTAAGATCATAGATATTGTGAAACTAGTATAAAATATGTAATAAAAAAACTGAAAACAGCAATTCTCCTCATCAGTTTATGAAAAAAAAAGAAAAAAAACATTAAGTTTTAAATGAAGAGGAAAAAACCCCTCTATACTATATAAAAAACCAAAAAAAAACGGACTGGGCAGTCCATTTTGACGATAGGACCAAAAAAGAAAGACTTTCTGATCAAATCTAAAACTTTGAAAAAAAAAGATTAAAATAGTAATAACATGTGTCTCAAGTAGCCTATGACAACCAAGTTCAGCTCCTGGCCTTCATCTGTGGCTCAGCTACTAAGCCTTGTGGAACCATTTCTACTGACAGGAGAAGGGGCAAAGGCAGGTTACTGGCACCTTAAAACCAGTCACTTTGGGCAGATGGGGCTCATCAGCCATTGTTGGCAGCTCACCTAGCAGAAGGAAACCTCTGCTGCCCTGCAGCTATACCCATTCGTGAGGAAGGCTTCGGGAGTAAACCCCGAGGGAAAAATCAGAGCTGGAGTCCATAAGGCAGTCTTGCATTGACTGGCAACTCCTGCTGCTGCCAATCCGTATTACTCAGCTGTGTGGAAAGGGGGAGCCTGTTACACGGACAAAAGCTCGCTCTCCATGTTGTATGCCCTGGCTTGCGTATCACATAGAAAGCTAGGATGCAATATCCATGACCAACCCCGACCAATGAAGAGTCCCTGAACTGTTCTGTGTCCCTCCATAGATGCTGCCTGACCTGCTGAGTTCCTCCAGTGTTTTGCATGTGTTGCTCATGGAGTACTTACAGTTGTATAGAGTAACAATAGGCTGAGAGATAAAGTTGGATCACTAAGTAACAATACAGTGGGTATCAAAGTGCCAACGAAGAAGTAGTCAACAATCCAGGAACAGCTTTTCTTCTCCTGTCACCCAATTTCTGAATGGACATTGAACCCATGAACACTACCATCCATACTTTTTTGCATTACTTATTTAACACACACACACACGTGACAGAAGTGCCCGAAGGATCATTGGGGACCCAAGTCACCCCAACCACAAACTGTTCCAGCTGCTACCATCCAGGAAATGATACCGCAGCATAAAAGCCAGGACCAACAGGCTCCGGGACAGCTTCCTTCACCAGGTCATCAGACTGACTAATTCATGCTGATAGAAATGTATTTCTATGTTATATTGACTATCCTGTTGTACATACTATTTATTATAAATTACTATAAGTTGCACATTGCACATTTAGATGGAGACATAATGTAAAGATTTTTACTCCTCATGTATATGAAGGATGTAAGTAATAAAGTCAATTCAATTCAATACATATATATACTTCTTACTGTAATTCAGTTTTTATTATGTATTGCATTGTACTGCTGCAGCAAAGACAACAAATTTCACAATATATGCCAGTGATATTAATCCTGATTCAGATTCAGAAATTACAATAGTGTACTGAGTAACAAGAGAATATTAACAAATAATGAGATTAAAAATGGTACCAAGTGTGTATTGAGTAACAAGTTAATTCTGCAGGAGTTAGGCTCACTGAAGTAACACTTGAATAACCCTGGATTCAACAGGATTTAGTGCCCACGTAACAGGAAGACATAGGAATAATGGAAAGTACCTCAGTTACTGGTTGCCAATCCCAAAGGATTACTCCAGACTTTCCACTGATTCAAAATTCCCCTCATTCCAAAATAGATAGCCTCCAAAAGAAAAATCATACAGGAATTGTAAAGTATTTATTGATCCCAAAAATATTGGTAATGGGTGTAAAGACCTTTTGAGGTTAACAACAATGAGCTACCTGATGGGGAAAGGGAGGGTGGAAATGGCTTGTTTTGCTGCCGTCGCTCTGCCGAGCATTTTGGTCTGTAATGTTGGCGCCGGAATGTGTGCCAACACTTGTGGGCTGCCCCCCTCCCCCAGCACATCCTTAGGTTATTTGGGGTGTTAACACAAACAACTCATGTACAAGTACAAGTTGTTGTTTTGTATGGACGCTGCATATGATTAAGAACCTGAATCTAAATAAAGCAGGGGCTCCATTGATAAGAGTGCTGACTAGCTGCATTACGCCCTGGTATGGGAACACCAATGCCTCCGAGCAAACCATCATACAAAAGGTAGTGGATTCAGCCCAGTACATCATGGGTAAAGCCCTCCCAACCATTGAGCACATCTACATGAAACATTGCCATAGGAAAGCAGCATCTATCCTCAAAGATCCTCTCCTCCCAGATCATGCCCTCTTCTTGCTGCTGCCATCAGGTAGAAGGTACAGGAGCCTCAGGACTTGCACCACCAGGTTCAAGAACAGTCACTACTCTTCAACCATCGAGCTCTTGAACAAAAGGGGATAGCCACACTCATTCTACTTCTGGTGTTCCCACAAGCAATGGTCTCACTTCATGGACTTTTTATCTTACTATTTCATGCTCTCATTATTTATTGCTATTTATTTATAGTTGCTTTTACACAGTTTGTTGTTCATTGATCCTGTTTACAGTTACTGCTCAATAGATTTGCTGAGCATGCTTGCAGGAAAAAGAATCTCAGGGTCGTACGTGGTGACATGTATGTACTCTGATAATAAATGTAACTTTGATAAGGGAACAGGGTGGGTACCTAGTATGGATATGTCAAGTGACCAAAAGTGATAAGATAAAGAAATGGGGTGGAGGGGGTCAAATCATGAATACACCCAGAATGTGCCCATAGTGGGCCACACTGCCACACCTGGATGGGCCAAGTGATCTATTCCTGATCCTACTTGCATTCATGTGCTTTACGTGCTAAATGAGCACAGTACTCTAAGCTCATGCTGACTGATTCTGGAAAAGGATAAACAAATTCTGCAGATGCTGGAAACCCAGAGCAACACACACACAAAATGCTGGAGAAACTCAGCAAGTCAGGCAGCATCTATGGGGGGGGGGGGGGGGGGGAAATAAACGGTTGATGTTTTGGGCCAAAGCCCTTCATCAGAAGTGGAAAGGAAGGGGGAAGTAGCTAGATTAAGAAGGTGAAACAATGGCTAGGAGTACAAGCTGGCAGGTAATAGGAGGGACCAGACGTGAGGGGGAGGGGGTGGAGATGAAGTAAGAAGCTAGGAGGTAATTCCTTCCCCTCCCCCTTCACTCTTTTTCAATTCTCCCTCTTTATGGAATTACTCTTGGTGTGAGTGACTCTATATAAAGGTGTAATCAGAGGACCTGTCCTGGGCCTAGCATGTAAGTACAATTATGAAGAAAGCACGGCAGCGCCTTTACTAACTTAGGAGTTCGTGACGATTTGGCAATTTGGAGAGTGTATTGACCAGCTGCATCACAGCCTGGTATGGAAACACCAATGCCCTTGAATGGAAAATCCTACAAAAAGTAGTGGATACGGCCCAGTCCACCACGGGTAAAGCCCTCCCAGCCACTGAGCACATCTACATGAACATTGTGGCAGGAAAGCAGCGTCCATCATCAGGGAACCCCACCACACTGGACATGCTCTCTCCTCACTGCTGCCATCAGAAAGAAGATACAGGAGCCTCAGGAAGGACTCACACCACCAGGTCCAGGAACACTCATTACCCATCAACCATCAGGCTCTTGAGCTAAAGGTGATAACTTCACTTGCCCCATCACTGAAATGTTCCCACAACCAATGCACCCATTTTCAATGACTCTTCATCTCATGTTCTCAATATTTATTGCTTGTTTATTTATCATTATTATTTCTTCTTTTTGTATTTGAACAGTTTGTTGCCTTCCGCACTCTGGTTGAACAGTCTAGTGGGGTGGTCTTTCATTGATTCTCTTATGGTTACTTCTCCATAGATTTATTGAGCAGGCCCACCAGAAATTTAACCTCAGGGTTGTAGATGGTGACATATACGCACTTTGATAAAAAGATTTACTTTGAACTTTAATCATGATACTAAAGTGCTTTCATGATTGTTGTCAAAAGGTTATATCCTGGGTGTCAGGCTGAGTGATGTTCTTGGAGTTCATCAGCGTACCTGCTTTGACAAACTGTTGGTCTTCATGGATGGGACAGACGATAAATGCTGCCTTACCAGCAATGCTCAGATCATAAAAAATAAATATCAAAAATTCCTTCCATTTCCCCCCCTACAACATCTCCCATCCCCCCTGACATTCTGAATCAAGAGGAGACTTCATTACCTTTAGAAATGGAATTACAAAGGGCCGCAGTGGGAAATTTGTTGCCTCCTGCAGTTTGGAGTGAAATTCCTCGATGGTCACAGTTGAATTCTGCAAGTGTAAGTGAGAGAGTAACAGTCAGTTGGGTGTTTCCATATAAAGCCACATCTCAAGGTGGAGATGCTCATTTGCCGGTGGAAATCAATACTGTGGGATGCAAAGCTTTTGGATTGGTATCCATGTGGAACAGCCCTGGGTAGAGTTGAACTCCTGAATCACTTCCTTAATAATTACAGTCCTGTGCAAAAATCGTACTATATATATTTATATATAGGTAGGGTGCCTAAAACTTTGGCACAGTACTGTAGTAATTTTATGTATTGCTCTGTACCGGTGCCACGCAAAAAAAAAAACTAATTTCATGACATATGTGAGTGACGATAAACCTGATTCTGATCTGGGTCTCTATTGTGGACTGAGAGTGGGAAGGGGGCAGGGAGAGGGGAATCATGGTTGTGAAAAGGGGAAGGGGGGGGGGGGGAGGGAAGCACCAGAGAGACATTCTATAATGATCACTAGATCAATTGTTTGGAATCAAATGACCTTACCTGGTGTCTCAGGGCTGGGTGTGTCTGCACTTGCACCACCTCCCGCCCCGGCATTTCTCCTCTGCCACCTGTCCAACACCCCTCCCGCGGTGCACCACACTTGCCATTCCCAACATCCTTTGCTCCCGCCAGATTTACAATTTGCTCTCCGCTTCACGTTGACAAATACAGTACTGCATGAAAGTCCTAGCTCTATAAACACTATGTCCTGAAGACTCTTGCACATTACTGTATATATAGTTCTACGATTTTTATATCTGATTCTCTATTCTTTAGAGACAGTTGAATGTTGTTTTTTGCTGCACCAACACACCACAGTAAGTTCCTAATACATGTGAATGTATATGGCTAATAAAGTTGATCCTTGATCCTTCATACTAGGTTTCTGTTCAAAAGTATATACAAGGGTTTAGGCAAGGCAGGCTTAATGGGCCGAGTGGCCTACTCCTGCTCCTGTTTTCTTGCATTCTTGTGGTTTATGTGCTGAACATATACAGTACTGTAAGCTCATGATGACTGATTCTCGAAAAACAGAAAAACATAACTATTTAAACGCAAACAACAGGAATTCTGCAGATGCTGGAAATTCAAGCAACACACATCAAAGTTGCTGGTGAACGCAGCAGGCCAGGCAGCATCTGTAGGAAGAGGTGCAGTCGATGTTTCAGGCCGAGACCCTTCGTCAGGACTAACTGAAGGAAGAGTGAGTAAGGGATTTGAAAGTTGGAGGGGAAGGGGGAGATCCAAAATGATAGGAGAAGACAGGAGGGGGAGGGATAGAGCCAAGAGCTGGACAGGTGATAGGCAAAAGGGGATATGAGAGGATCATGGGACAGGAGGTTCCGGAAGAAAGACAAGGGGGGGGGGGACCCAGAGGATGGGCAAGGGGTATATTCAGAGGGACAGAGGGAGAAAAAGGAGAGTGAGAGAAAGAATGTGTGTATAAAAATAAGTAACAGATGGGGTACGAGGGGGAGGTGGGGCCTTAGCGGAAGTTAGAGAAGTCGATTTTCATGCCATCAGGTTGGAGGCTACCCAGACGGAATATAAGGTGTTGTTCCTCCAACCTGAGTGTGGCTTCATCTTTACAGTAGAGGAGGCCGTGGATAGATATGTCAGAATGGGTATGGGATGTGGAATTAAAATGTGTGGCCACTGGGAGATCCTGCTTTCTCTGGTGGACAGAGCGTAGATGTTCAGCAAAGCGGTCTCCCAGTCTGCGTCGGGTCTCGCCAATATATAAAAGGCCACATCGGGAGCACCGGACGCAGTATATCACCCCAGTCGACTCACAGGTGAAGTGTTGCCTCACCTGGAAGGACTGTTTGGGGCCCTGAATGGTGGTAAGGGAGGAAGTGTAAGGGCATGTGTAGCACTTGTTCCGCTTACACGGATAAGTGCCAGGAGGGAGATCAGTGGGGAGGGATGCGGGGGGAACGAATGGACAAGTGAGTTGCGTAGGGAGCGATCCCTGCGGAATGCAGAGAGATGGGGGGAGGGAAAGATGTGCTTAGTGGTGGGATCCCGTTGGAGGTGGCGGAAGTTACGGAGAATAATATGTTGAACCCGGAGGCTGGTGGGTTGGTAGGTGAGGACCAGGGGAACCCTATTCCTAGTGGGGTGGCGGGAGGATGGAGTGAGAGCAGATGTACGTGAAATGGGGGAGATGCGTTTAAGAGCAGAGTTGATAGTGGAGGAAGGGAAGCCCCTTTCTTTAAAAAAGGAAGTATAACATAAGTATTTAGCTGCTGGAAATCCAGCGCAACACACACACACACACAAAATGCTTGAGGAACTCAGGAGGTCAGGCAGCATCTATAGAAATGAATAAGCAGTCAATGGTTCAGTCTTAGACCCCTTATCAGGACTAGAAAGGAAGGGGGAAGACACTAGAATACGAAGGTGAAGGAAAGAGAAGGAGTACAAGCTAGAAGGTGACAGGAGAGATGAATTAAGAAGCTCAGAGGTTACTTACCCCTTCCCCCTTCCTTCTTCTTCAACTCCCCACTCTGGCTCCCCTCTTACCTCTTCTCTTCTTCTCACCTGCCCATCACCTTCCCCCGGTGCCCCTCCACCTTCCCTTTCTCCCATGGTCTACACTCCTCTCCTATCACTTGTCAGCTCTTTACCTTTCCCACCTATCCCCTCCCAGCTTCCTACTTCACCATCCCCTCCCACACTGACTACTTCACCATCCCCTCCCACACTGACTATTTATTCATTTTCCACAGATGCTGCCTGACCTGCTGAGTTCCTTCTGGGGAAAAAAAATAGGCTACCATTTGCATCCGTTATTGTATTTAGTTCAATATATTCAAATATCCACCTTTGCATCCTGCAAGAATCCCCATCCAGGGCTATCCCAATTTATATCAGTAAGATATAGGAGCAGAAATAGATCACGAGCCCAAAACTCTGCTCCACCATTCAATCGTGGCCTATTTATTTTCCCCTCTCAACTCCATTCTCCTGCCTTCTCCCCATAACCTTTGACACCCTTACTAATTGAGTACCCCTCAACCTCGGCTTTAAGTATACCAATGACTTGGTCTCCACAGTCGTTTGTGGCAATGAATTCCACAGATTCACCCCCCTCTGGCTGAAGAATATCCTTGTGAATAGAGCTCTACTAGAGAATAACAGCTTCCTGGCATCACCGACCACATGGAAACCACTCCATTAGTAAACCGACAGTTTGTGAATCGACAACTAACAGTCCCAAGGAAGCGCTTCACCATGGGCAGACACATTATCTGTGGTTTCGATAGAGGCAAAATGGTCAATAAGTTGTGAAATCTGTTTGGCACGGATAGGGTGGAATGCATGCTGTTTTTTTTTCCCAGGCAGAGGGAAGACAAAGGATGTAGAACACAGAACAGTACAGCACAGGAACAGGCTATTCGACCCATGATGTTGCGCGGAACCAGCTAAATAGTAAATCAAAACCCCCCCCCCAAAACTAATCCCTCTTACCTACACCATGTCCATATCCCTCCATCTTGCTTACATCCATGTCCCTATCTAAACATCTCTTAATATACTGTATTTGCCTCAACCCACCACACCAGGCAGTGCTTTCCTTTATCAGATCTCCCCACAGCCTTCGCCACGCCAAAGAAAACCACCCGAGTTTGTCCAGCTTCAAATGCCCTCTAAATCAGGCAGCATCCTGGTCAACCTCTTGCACCCTCTCTAAAGCCTCGACATCCTTCCTATAGTGGGGCAAACAGAACTGTACGCAATACGCCAGATGTGGCTAACCGACATTCTATAAAGTTGGAACATGACCAATTGACAGATTTTAAGTGAGAGGGTAAAAATCTTAAAAGGAGGTGGTCAGTATAAAAGATGAGCCTGAGGTGACTGGTGGACAGAGAAGCGATGTAAGATGACAGGCAGGTTACATCAAGTAGGGGAGGGGATGAAAGTGGGAGATTGTGGTTAGTTAATGTCTTCCTTTACTGGCCATCTCCCCACTCCCCACTTGACTGTCAGTCCTCAGGTCAAATTTCGTCCCCCCAACAGATGCTTCTTGATTTCGAGAACCTCAAGTGGATTGTTTGTTGCTCCAGATTCCAACACCTGAAGTCTCTTATGTCTCTCAAATACACTCTGTGGTCACTCTATTAGGTACACCTGCTTGTTAATGCAAATATCTAAATCAGCCAATCACGAGGCAGCAACTCAACCCATAAAAGCATGCAGACATGGTCAAGAGGTTCAGTTGTTGCTCAGGCCAAACATCAGAATGGGGAAGAAACGTGATCTAAGTGACTTTCACTATGGAATGATTGTTGGTGCCAGCCAGGATGGTTTGAGTATCTCAGAAACAACTGATCTCCTAGAATTTTCACACACAACAGACTCTAAAGCAGGGGCTCCCAACCCTTTTTATGCCGCGGACTCCTACCATTACCAGAGGGGTCAGTGGACTCCAGGTTGGGAATTCCTGCTCTAGAGTTTACACAGAATGGTGCAAGAAATATGAAAGCAGTGAGCAGCAGTTCTGTGGGTGAAAACGCCTTGTTAATGAGAGAGGTCAGAGGACAATGGACAGACTGGTTTAAGCTGACAGGAAGGCAACAGTGATTCAAATAACCAGGTGTTACAACAGTGGTGTGCAGAAGAACATCTCTGACCACACACCACGTTGAACTTTGAAGTGGATGGGCTACAGCAACAGAAGACCACAAACGTACTCAGGGCATCAAAAGAATACAGCGAGAAGGCAGGTGTATGGAGTGGGATATGGGATCAGCCATGATGGAATGGTGGAGCAGTATCGATGGGCTGAATGGCCTAATTTTGCTTCTATGTCTTATGGTCTCGTACTCAGTCCACAAACAAGAGAAAATATGCGAACGCTGGAAATCCGAGCTATACACACAAAATGCTGGAGGAATCGAGCAGGCCAGGCAGCATCTATGGAAAAGAAAACAGTCGATGTTTCAGTCTGAAACATTGATTATACTTTCTTCCATAGATACTGCCTGGCCTGCTGAATTCCTCCAGCATTTTGTGTGTGTTGCTCATAAACTCAGTGGCCACTTTATTAAGTACAGGAGGTCCCTCATAAAGTGGCCATTGGTGTATTTTCCAGTGCTGTGGGTCTAAGAGGAAAGGGCACCAGAGGAAACTGAAAACCTAGTTTGGAGAGTCTACAAATCTCTGTGAGTCTGCTGGGGAGTCAATGTCCAAAGTCCGAGTCTGCCGGAGGCCAGGTTAGAGGTCTGTATATGTGTGTCGGTGGGTAGGTGGGAGGGAGTAGGCACAGGATTTGACTTCCTGTTATTGTTTTGTTGTCTGTTGTGTTCTGCATTGTTCTGCCGAGCATTGTGGGAAGGCTATGTTGGCGCCAGAATGCGACCTGCCCCCAGCACGTCCTTAGGTTGTGTTGGTTGTTAAGGCAAATGACGAATTTCACTAAGCATGTGATAAATAAATGTGGCATCTGAACACTGTAGGGTCAAAGGGCCTGTTTCTGCACTGTACTGTCGTTTGGACGACAATATGGATGTTTGGATGACGATTTAGGTGCTGGGCCAGATTGAAAAGGTCGGGGGTCAGGGCCTGAGGTGAGGGACATGGCGGTTCAGCTTGCTGCTCCGCTCGGCACTGGACTAAGGGTCTGGGGACGGACTCTCCGTGGACTTCAGTTCAGAACACTATTTACTTGCATTTATTGTTTGCGTGATGTTTTTTCTCTGCACATAGGGTGTTTGATAGTCTTTTTTAATGAATTCTTCTGTGTTTCTATGTTTTGTGACTGCCTGTTAGCAGACAAATCTCGAGGTTGTATAACGTATATACACTTTGATAACAAGTACACTTTAAACTTTTTAAGTTCTATGTAGAAGTGGGTTGGTCATCTCCAGCCTAACTGTGCATGAATAAGAGGGTCAAATGGCCTCCCATCCTTTCCCTCTGCACCAACGCCCCCTCATTCCCAGCAGCGATTCCACCACCCCTGTGAAATTACTCACCACGAGCGCCAGCACCAGGCTGCGCACCCGCTCCCCGATCTCTGGCGAGATGTCGTTGCCGAACTGCTGCAGCGTGGTCAGGAATCGCTTCAGCTTGCTGAGTTGCCGTGCGCCGCAGGTGGCGGGGAGCTGCTGGCTGGCGAGCGAGGACGAGGGGCCGTTGGTGAACCGCTGGGGCGGGGATGGCACCCCATTCAGGGCAGGCGGGGAGTGCTCGACGCCATTGGGCACTGCGGGAGAGGACATACACAGACACACACGTACACGCATGTATACAAACACAGATGCAAACACGCATACATGAGCATGCACACATATATAGAGAGAGAGAGTTACAAACAGACACACACACATACATAGAAACAGACACATACACATATAGACACACACAGATGAGATATACACAGAGGTACAAACAAATCCACACCAACACAGATATACACACACAGATCCACATGCATACAAATTGTAGTCACACAAACAGAAACATATACACAGATGAGATCCACATACATAGGCACGTGCATGCATGCACAGAGAGACACACGCATGCACACACCAACACAGACAAAGAGGCACATAAATTCGCAGACATGCATGAGCACGCACACCCATACAGATGCAAATACACGTACACACAGATGTAAATATTATGGTAAAAGCACATTCAGATCCACACAGACATATATAGATTCACATGCGCAGATGTGGGCAGACAAACAGACACAGACAGACAGACAGACACACACACACACACACACACACACACACACACACACACACACACAATCCAGTTAGTCAGGTTATTTGAGCATAACACTTAAATCTAACTTACAGTTGAAGTCAGAGGTTTACATACACTTAGATTGAAGTCATTATAACTCATTGTTTAACCACGCCACGGATTTAATTTTAGTAAACTATAGTTTTGGCAAGACGTTGAGGACATCTACTTTGTGCATGACACGAGTAATTTTTCCAACAATTGTTTACAGACAGATTATTTCACTTTTAATTGACTGTATCATAATTCCAGTGGGTCAGAAGTTTACAAACAAAATCAAAATAAATTAGCCAAGACCTCAGAAAAAAAAATTGTGGACCTCCACAAGTCTGGTTCACTCCAGGGAGCAATTTCCAAATGCCTGAAGGTACCACGTTCATCTGTACAAACAATAGCATGCAAGTATAAGCACCATGGGACCACGCAGCCGTCATACCGCTCAGGAAGGAGATGCATTCTGTCTCCTAGAAAATGAACGGACTTTAGCGTGAAAAGTGCAAATCAATCCCAGATCAACAGCAAAGGACCTCGTGAGGATGCTGGAGGAAACAGGTAGATAAGTGTCTATACACACAGTAAAACGAGTCCTATATCGACATAACCTGAAAGGCTGCTCAGCAAGGAAGAAGCCACTGCTCCAAAACCACTGTAAAAAAGCCAGACTATGGTTTGCAAGTGCTAATGGGGACAAAGATCTTACTTTTTGGAGAAATGTCCTCTGGTCTGATGAAACAAAAATTGAACTGTTTGGCCATAATGACCATCATTATAGCAACACACATCAAAGTTGCTGGTGAACGCAGCAGGCCAGGCAGCATCTCTAGGAAGAGGTACAGTCGACGTTTCGGGCCGAGACCCTTTGTCAGGACTAACTGAAAGAAGAGCTAGTAAGAGATTTGAAAGTAGGAGGGGGAAGGGGAGATCCAAAATGATAGGAGAAGACAGGAGGGGGAGGGATGGAGCCAAGAGCTGGACAGTTGATTGGCAAAAGGGATATGAGAGGATCATGGGACAGGAGGCTGAGGGAGAAAGAAAAGGGGGAGGGGGGGAACCCAAAGGATGGGCAAGGGGTATAGTGAGAGGGACAGAGGGAGAAAAGGGAAAGAGAGAAAAAGAATGTGTGTATATAAATAAATAACAGATGGGGTACGAGGGGGAGGTGGGGCATTAGCAGAAGTTTGAGAAGTCAATGTTCATGCCATCAGGTTGGAGGCTACCCAGACGGAATATAAAGTGTTGTTCCTCCAACCTGAGTTGGCTTCAGCTTTACAGTAGAGGAGGCCGTGGATAGACATGTCAGAATGGGAATGGGATGGAAAAAGGGTGAGGCTTGCAAGCCGAAGAACACCATCCCAACCGTGAAGCATGGAGGTGGCAGCATCATGTTGTGGGGGTGCTTTGCTACAGGAGGGACTGGTGCACTTCACAAAATAGATGGCATCATGAGGAAGGAAAATTATGTGGATATATTGAAGCAACATCTCAAGACATCAGCCAGGAAGTTAAAGCTCAGTCGCAAATGGGTCTTCCAAATAGAAAATGACCCCAACCATACCTCCAAAGTTGTGGCAAAATTGCTTAAAGACAACAAGGTCAAGGTATTGGAGTGGCCATCACAAAGCCCTGACCTCAATCCGATAGAAAATTTGTGGGCAGAACTGAAAAAGCGTGTGCAAGCAAGGAGGCCGACAAACCTGACTCAGTTACACCAGTTTTGTCTGGAGGAATGGAACAAAATTCCAGCAACTTACTGTGAGAAGCTTGTGAAAGGTTATCCAAAACATTTGACCCAAGTTAAACAATTTAAAGGCAAAGCTACCAAATATTAACAAAGTGTAGGTAAACTTCTAACCCACTGGGAATGTGATGAAAGAAATAAAAGCTGAAATAAATCATTCTCTCCACTATTATTCTGACATTTCACATTCTTAAAATAAAGTAGTGATCTTAACTGACCCAAGACAGGGAATGTTTTCTAGGATTAAATGTCAGGAATTGTGAAAAACTGAGTTTAAATGTATTTGGCTAAGATGTATGTAAATGTCTGACTTCAACTATAATTTAACAACCTTCTTAAAAGACAGCAAAATAAACAGTTCGCATTTACTTAGAGTCTTTCATATCTCAGATGAATGGAATGTACTTTGGGGAATCCTGCAGCAAAGGCTCTACAAAAACATGGGTAATCCCTACTTCAAAACCAGCCAACTTTAAATTAGGGGCTTGCGGAGCCATTGATCTAAGGGTTTAGTCTGGGACGAAGTGAGTTTCCTGTGCATTTGGAATCTCACCCCAGGAATGCCCTACTCCGTTCTGGATAACACATTTTGGGACAGTAGGGTAAAGTTCTGAGCACAGGTAGAGGCAACCCCAGTGATTTCCAGTGGCAGGAACACTAGTGACCAAAGGGTCACTAGTTTGGGTTTGGGTCATCGGCTGACAAGGAGGCAAAGGAAGCCCCAGCTCATGATTATGAACATAATGCCTTAAAGTGTATTCAATGGTAGAATGCAAAGGGTCAGTGAGTAACCGCTTGAAGGGTAAGGGTATAATGGTGCAGTGAGTAGAGTCACTGCCTCACGGCTCCTGTAATTCCGGTTCAATCCCGAGCTCCAGTGCTGTCACTGAGGAATTTACCCATTCTCCCCGCCACTGTACAAATTTCCTCCGTGTGTGCTCTGGTTTCCTCCCATATCCAAAAGATGTGCTGATTCGGAGATTAACTGGCCACCGGGAAGTGTATGTGGGTGGTGGAGTGTGTGGCAGACAAGGTAACAGGGAAAATTAATGGGGACATGGGACTGTCCTGTGAGCCAATGAGGGCTCAATGGACCAAATGGCCTCCTGCTGTGCCATAAGGAAATATGAAAAATGGAATGCAGAGAGGTGGGTGATGGGAAGAAAATGGGACAGCTAGATGATGGATAGGTCTAACAATCAGTTTCTTATTGGAGGGAAATCATTCTATGACGGGCTGAAAGGACTACCTCTGCTTCTATGTCTTATGGCCTTATGATTCTGATACAAGTTGGGGAAAAGGATAAGCAGACGTCAAAGAGGGTTCTTACAGGGGGAGAAAATCTCTGGTTAGATCAAAGGGCACCATTCTTACAGTGTGGGTGCCAAAGTAGCGTAGCAGTTAGCCCAGTTACAGTTGGGGACACCAGAGGTTAGATCAGTTACAGCTTGGGGCATCGGAGGTTAGCACAGTGCTATTACAGTTTAGGGCATCAGTGCTTAGCCCAGTGCTATTACTGCTTAGGGCATTGGAGGTTAGCCCAATGCTATTATTGGCTTTGGAGGTTAGCCCAGTTACAGCTGGGGGCACCAGAGGCCCAGTGCTAGTACAGTTTAGGGCATCAGAGTTCAATTCTGATGCCAGTTACGAGGAGTTTATACAAGCTCCCTGTGACCACATGGGTTTTCTTCCGGGTATTCCGGCTTCCTCCCACATTCTGAAGATGTACCGGTTAGCAGGTTAATTGGTCATTGTAAATAGTCCTAGGGTTGAATAAGTGAGTTACTGGGTGGTGCAGCTCGTTGGGCCAGCATCTCTAAATACATAAAGCAAGAACAGACTACATGTAGAATTGGAGTTGAGAGGGAAAATAAGGCAGCCATGATCAAAAACCAGAGCAGACTCGATGGCCTGAAAGGTCTTATTTTGCTCCTATGCCTAATGGTCTGGAGTATTGCATTTACAAACGTAATTCTGGTGGCTACGTTTACAGGAAAGATGCGGAAGAGAGTGCAGAAGAGATTCACTGGGATGCTGCCTGGATTTGAGGGCATAAGGAAAGGTTGCACAAAATGGGGTTGCCCAGGGGAGACCTGAGAGAAGTTTGTAAGATTATGGGAGACAGGTGCAGTGTTTGTTGAAAAAAAAACAAAACATCAATAATTCCTTTCCTCCCACATACCCAGCTCAACCTACTGAGCAAATTGATCATTGCTCCAAATTCCAGCATCTGCAGGTTCTTGTGTTTTCTATGCTGTAGAACAGGGGTTCCCAAACCTTTTTTTCATGCCATGGTCTAAAACCACTAACCAAGCGCCAGGTTGGGAACCCCTGCTCGAGAGTCTGGGGCTGGCACTTGAACCCTCAGCATTCTAGCTCAGAGGAATGACAGCCAGCAAGCCTAAGCACAGCAGTCTTATCGGGGCCACAGAAATGAGTTCAAAATGAATGGCTGCATCATGGCCTGGTATGGAAACACCAATGCCTTTGAATTGAAAACCCTACAAAAGGGAGTGGATTTGGCGCAGTAATCAGGGGTAAAGCCACCCCAATCATTGAGCACATCTGCATGAAACGCTGTCACAGGAAAGCAGCATCCATCATCAGAGTTCACCACCACCCAGGCTGTGCTCTTTTCTTGCTGCTGCCGTCAGGTAGCAGGTACAAGTGCATCAGGACTCGCACCACTAGGAACAACCATTGGGCTCTTGAATAAAAGGGGATAACTACATTCACTTGCCCCATCATTGAGGTTCCCACAACCAATCATCTCACTTTAAGGACTGTTTATCTCATTATTTCATGTTCTCATTATTTATTGCTACTTACTTATATTTGAATTTGCACAGTTTTGTTGTCTTCTGCACTCTGGTTGCTCTTTCATTGATCCTGTTATAGTTGCTATTCTATAGATTTGCTGGGCTTGGAAAAAGAATCTCAGGGTTGCATGTGGTGACGATGATAATAAAAGTTTGAACTTTGAACAGGAGGCTGCAAGGGGGGTGAACTAGAAAATGATAATCTGCTTTAGACAGAGACATGAATGTGCAGGCAACGAAGGATGTGGATGATACACAAAAGCAGACATTTAAATCAGTACAACCATGGACCAAATGGCCTATCCAGTGGTGTAATGTACTGTTTCTGGCTCCCCTCTTACCCTCTCTCTTCTCCACCCCTGCCCATCTCCTCCCTGAGTCCCCTCCTCCTTCCCTTTCTCCCAAAGTCCATTCTCGTCTCCTATCAGATGCCTTCTTCATGTGCCGTTTCCTTTTCCACATATCAGCTCTCAGCTTCTCATTTCATCTCTCCTCCCTCACCCACCCACCTTATCTCACCTATCACGTGCCAACTTGTACTCCTTCGCCTCCCCCCACCTTCTTATTCTGTCCCCTTCCTTTTGAGTCCTGATGAAGGCTCTCAGCCCAGAACATCAACTGTTTATCCCCCTCCATGGATGCTGACTGAACTGCCAAGTTCCTCGGGAACTTTGTGTATTGCTCAGAATTTCCAGCATCTGCAAAACCTCTTCAGCTTCTGTTCTATGTTCTTTATGAGTTTTTGTTTTGAACAAGTGAATGCTGGATTGGATGATTTTTTTTTCAGATTACGTAACGATCATATTATTGAACCATAGAGCACGGAAACAGACCTTTCAGCCCATCGAGACTGGACCAACCATCAAGCACCCCATGTTATACTCATCCTACCCATTTTATTCTCCACAAAACTCATTAACTCTGCCAGTCCTACCACTCACCTTCAACTTATAGCAGCTAATTCATCTACCGATCAGCAGCCAAAGGGGAGAACGCGCAAACTCCACACAGATATCACCCGAGGCTGGGATTGAACCCGGGTCTCTGGGGCTATGAGGAAGCAGCTCTACCGGCTGCGCCACTCTGCCCTCCCACTGGCCTTAGTGGAGGATTGCAAGTGATGAAGCCTCATTCACTCTATACCTCTCAACACCCTTCTCACAGGATCCCAAGGGTTCCCAACCACTTTTATGCCATGGACCCCTACCATCAACCGATGGGTCCACGGACCACAGTGTCCGTGAACAAAAGACGCCTTTTGCTTGAACCTTTGAAGCCTATAGAATATTGAAAGACCCAGAAAGAATGGATGTGGAGAGGATGTTTACACTGGTGGGGAGTAGGACCAGAGAGCACAGCATCAGAACAGAAGGATATCCATTTAGAACAGAGATGAGGAAAGTTTTCTTTAGCCAGAGGGTGGTGAATCTGTGGAATTCACTGCCACAGACAGCTGTGGAAGCCAAGTCATTGGGTACATTTAAAGTGGAGGTTAATATGTTCTTGATTAATCGGTGAGTCAATGGTCACGGGAAGAAGGCAGGAGAATGGGATTGAGAGGAATAACAAACCAGCCATGATGGAATGGTGCAGCAGAGTTGATGGGCTTATTGGCTGGGTTCTACTGCTGTGTCTCACGGTTTATGCACACAGATTGCCACTGTAATTGAGCAACCCCAGGAAAGCGCTGCAGCAGCACGACCAACACACTGGCCGTTAACAAAAACTTACATGACGTGGGTGTGAAGGATGTTGCACGTGGTGCCCCTTGGTTCCCTGAGGGCGGTGGAGGCATGGTCGGTGGCGTGGCCCTGGATTGGGCCTTCACATCCACAGGAGATCCTGGCATCATGGGACGCTTCTTCTCTCCGTTGACTGCTTAGTGACACAACAAGAAAAAAGAACATTTTCTTAGGACACTTAAAATCCAAACACCGTGGAGTTCCCCGAGATCAGATTTGCTCATCCAACACTTTCTGTTCTGGATTTAGTTCTATTTTGCCTCAAACTACCATCAGAGAGGAGGTACAGGAGGAAATCTGCAGACGCTGGAATTTCAAGCAACACGCATAAAAGTTGCTGGTGAACGCAGCAGGCCAGGCAGCATCTTTAGGAAGAGGTACAGTCGATGTTTCAGGCTGAGACCCTTCGTCAGGACTAACGTATTAGGGTTAGGGTTAGGGTGACGAAGGGTCTTGGCCCGAAATGTCCACTGTACCTCTTCCTAGAGATACTGCCTGGCCTGCTGCGTTCACTATCAGAGAGAAGGTACAGGAGCCAGAAGACACACGCTCATCATTTTAGGAACAGCTTCTTCCCCTCTGCCATCAGATTCAAAATGATCCAAGAAGCCATGAACACTATCGTTTTTCTCTGTTTGCATAACTTATCTTTTTATATACTTTATTATAACTTACAGAATTTCTTTTTATGTATTGCACTGTACTGCTGCTACGAGCAACACATTTTTCGACATGGTGGCCACTTTATCAGGTACACCCGTTCATTAATGTAAGCAGAGCTACTAGGACTTGACATTTCAATCAATCACGTGGCAGCAACTCAGTGCATAAAAACAAGTATTCACGGTCAAATTTCAGTTGTTGGGTCAGACCACACCAGAATGGGGAAGAAATGTGACCTAAGTGACTTTGACCCTGGAATGATTGTTGGTGCCAGATGGGGTGGTTTGAGTATCTCAGAAAGAGCTGATCTCCTAGGGTGTTCATACACAACAGTCTCTAGAGTTTACAGAGAATGTTGCAAAACACAAAAATCATCTTGTGCAGCTCTGTGGGTGAAATCATCTTGTTAATGAGAGAGGTCAGAGGAGAATGGCTAGACAGGTTCAAGCTGACAGGAGACAACAGTAACTCAAATAACTAAGCAAGGTACCTAATGAAGTAGCCAGTGAGTGTATTTATAAGTTCAGGCTGAAATACTCTAGTCGGGCGTTCTGTAGACTGGAAGCTTCCAGAGTCCAACAAGTTTTGAATCTGTAGTATAATACTATAATAATTACCTTACATATTATGTTATTCCTCTCTGCGCCTTGTGGCACATCGGACGGCAACTTTCCCAATTTTTTTTTTTAGCACTTTTGTTTGTTTTTCTGTTACGAGGTTGAGTTGCTAGCTCAAAGCTCAAGCCAGCACAGATGGAAAGTATGCAAGGAGTGGCCCCATTCGAACCCGTGACCACACGCCTTGCAGTCCAGTGCCAATGCCTCAACACCACCCCTGGCAAATTAACTCATATGGCTAGAATTTAAAATTAACTAAAATCTGTGTACTTAATATACCAATGTAACTTGTGCAATCTCAACCAACAGGGTATGTAATTTACACAAACATTAGTTAACAGACATTTCTCAGGACCCTTACGATACTCTGGACTCTCTATAATTACAAAGAACAGACCTTCTACTCCCTTCTCCCTTGTAGCCATTCTTCTCCATTAAGCGAAGGGCTTGCTCTTCTCTGAGCTGACACTGACCTGACATGAGAAGAGTGGGCAAATTCCACAGTGCTGAAAAATCTGTGAAGGTCCAAGAGATCAGATGGACTCCATGCGCTGAAATATCATTGGGGAATTGGAGTTCTCGACAATATTCCTGGTAAGGAAATGTTGCTTAAATTGAGTGCAAAGAGATGAGCCAAGCAGAACAGCGAGCAGAGAGGAAGAAGAGGGCTGGAATTGTGCAGCTGCCTGCCAGATGTGTTTTATAATTAAGCTGCTGCAGATCAAGAAATAATTAGCTCCAGACAATTTTGAAAGACCACCACGGTACTCTCCCTGTTGCAGACATTTCCTGTGCTGGGAAGTGGCACATGGACTTGAGAAGGCAGTTCTTCTCCACCCCCACCCTTCCCAGTAACACACAGTATGTTCCTGTAATGAAAATGCAGAGCTACGACCCCACATGCTTCTGTCATGCATGATGTGAGACCTCCTATCATGTGTGAGCCATCTGTCAACAAAGGGAAAAGGTTTTGATGAAGATGGGTGGGAGGTAACTAGTATAGAGCAGAAACACCCTCATAGATGGGCTGAGTAGCCTGCTTTAGTGCTGTAATTCCTTTTAGTATCCCACCACATTACAGTCGTGCAGCAGTTAGCGTAACAGTACACACAGCCAGTGATCAAATGACCAGGGTTCATTTCCCTCGCTGACTGTAAGGAGTTTTTTTGTTTTTCCCATGGCTGTGGTTCCTCCAGGTGCTCTGGTTTCCTCCCAAAGTCCAAAGACATATGGGTTAGTAAGGGTTAGAATGTTGAGGGCATGGTATGTTGGCACTGAATGTCTGGCGGCACCCACGGACTGCTCCATCGCTTCTCAGACTGGGCTGCTCATGCCGCAGATGATACATTTTACTGCTTGTTTTAATGTACAGCACATAAAGATTACATTTATCTGTCTCATGTACTTTGAATCATATGTTGGGTGGCAGGTTGGAGATATGTTTCTACCAAAGGAGGCGTAAGGCACTCCTTCCCTCCGCTGGCCTACAGGCCACCCTTGGGGGAGGTGAAGCATCTGCTTAGCCCCCCGATCAGGGTCATGTGAAGCCAAAGGAGCAGGTGATGAATGGTTGTATGAGCAGCTGGTGTATATCACAAGTCCTGGTTATGCAACTCTGAAGAGTATTGGTAATGGCTGGGGTCATCCATCTTGTAAAGATACTGCCCAGAAGAAGGCAATGGCAAACCACCAAATTTGCCAAGAACAATCACAGTCATGGGACCACGATCGCCCACGTCATACAACACGGCACATAATGATGATGATGCCGTTGAAACATCGAAACATACAGTCAAACGCATTTCTTACAAGGCAATCTGCATATGTGCTGGGGGCAGCCCGCAAGTGTCGCCATGATTCCAGAGTCAACAGAGCATGCTCACTAACCGGTACGGGTTTGGAACATGAGAGGAAACTGGAGCTTCACAGGAAGAACGTACAAACTCCTTGGAGAATTGAATCTTGATCATTATTGCTGTAAATTATTACACTATAAAACTAATCTTTCTTTCGCCTCAGGCCAGACACCATGTCTTACAAAATCTGCATGTTGACAGCTTCAGTGACACAGGTTCCCACGCGTGCTTTCTCTCAGCACACTGCCCAAAACCGCGGTGCCTACCACCGCGCCGGACAAACGTAGCCAGAGCAGGGGAGCACCACCACCTTCACATTCTCCTCCAAGTCACACACAACCCAAGTGGCATCACCGGGTGTAAAACCTGGACCTCCCTACCCCTTAGCAAAGTCTCCAGAAGGACAACAGCTCATCAAAAAGCCAGCTCATGACTTCCCTCTTGTGGGCAAATAGGGACATTAAATAAATACTGGCCTGCCCAGCAACACCAACATCCTGTCACTGAGCGTTTAAAGTTCATTTTTGATTTTTTTAAAAATTTAATTTAATTTAGAGATACAGCAGAGTAACAGACCGTTCAAGTTCATTTAAGTTCATTTTTGATTTTTTAAAAAATTTAATTTAATTTAGAGATTCAGCAGAGTAACAGACCCTTCCGACCCAATGAGCCCGGATGGTCCACTTACAACTATATCACCAATTAACCAACCAACCTGTACATCTTTAAAACCTGACAGGCAACCAGACGACCTAAACGTACAAACTCTCTACAGACAGAGGCGGGAATTGAACCTCAGTGGCTGGCGCTGTAAAGCGATGCGTTAACCTGCCACCCAGTAGATAGAGATTAAAGATTCATTTTATTTGTATTGATCAAAACATACAGTGAAATGCATTGTTCGCTTCAACGTCCAACACAGTGCAAGATTGAGCTGAGGCAGCCCACAAGTGTCGCCATGCTTCTGGTGCCACTCTAGCACGCCCATAACTCACGCATCCTGACTTGGACGTCTTTGAAATGTGGGAGAAATCAATCTTCATGCCTCAGTCCTCAGCACCGAACCTACAAAATGGTGATCACTGAGCAGTGGGCCTCGAACCCAGTCTCACTGATTTGCAAACACTGAGGATCACCGGAGCTCGTTTCTTGTGCCCACATGGAACTCCGACTCCAGAACACACCGGCTACTCGTCGGGCTGGCGGGGCCCTCACCTACTCTCTGCTGGCCACGGATGTCCCACGTCTTCGTCACTGGTCTTCAAATGCAGAGTGGAGATTTAGACGCCAGCCCAACCTCCAATTCCCCCACATCTCTGTCCCTAGATCCTAGCCTGAGCCTTCTCTGTCCCCAAAACCATCGTTACGAACCTAAAAAAAATAATTTAAAAACAACTAAATTTGAGCAGCAACTCAGTGGAGGTCGCAGCTCGGCAATGGCTTTATTTCACCTCCCAGTGCTCCAGGAGGCCTTGAGCTTTCAGTGGAGTCCTGTAGCTTAATGCCTGGTTTCGGCTGATAACATTTGCTGTCACACTCCTGACGGCATTCCACAATGTTAAAGGAGGTAAATAATTGCATATTGTTTCCACACTCATTGAAATAACTGCACAAGGCAGGTTGGGCGATGCCCAAGGAGAGAGACTGCTTATTAAAGAGCTGGGTGGCCTGACTCTTTCAAATGGAAGACTGTGAAAATGTTAGCATAATGAACTTATCCATCTTCAACGTGCACCAGCTGCTGCCAACAGGAATGAGGATGATCATTTTTTTCTTGCTTAGCCACAAAATGCGAATATTAAAAATTCAGTTAATGCTGTGTAAATTACTGTGGTGAGATCCTCATGGTCTCAGAGACTGTCCCTGTGATGAATGGCAATAATCTGCGAGAGACCCATTTGCTCATTCCATTGCAAATGGGAAACCATGCAGAATTAGTTCAGGAGGAACCACCCACCACCACCCTCTCTCAGACCCAGTCCACATCCAGCCTGCCCACCATCCGTCTCTCAGACCCTGTCAATATCCAGCCTGCCCACCATCCGTCTCTCAAACCCTGTCAATATCCAGCCTGCCCACTGTCCGAGTCTCAAACCCTGTCAATATCCATCTCTCAAACCCTGTCAACATCCAGCCTGCCCATCGTCCATCTCTCAGACCCAGTCCACAGCCAGCCTGCCCACCGTCCGTCTCTCAAACCCTGTCAATATCCCGCCTGCCCACTGTCCGAGTCTCAAACCCTGTCAATATCCATCTCTCAAACCCTGTCAACATCCAGCCTGCCCATCGTTCATCTCTCAGACCCAGTCCACATCCAGCCTGCCCACCGTCCGTCTCTCAAACCCTGTCAATATCCCGCCTGCCCACTGTCCGAGTCTCAAACCCTGTCAATATCCATCTCTCAAACCCTGTCAACATCCAGCCTGCCCATCGTTCATCTCTCAGACCCAGTCCACATCCAGCCTGCCCACCGTCCGTCTCTCAGACCCTGTCAATATCCAGCCTGCCCACTGTCCATCTCTCAGACCCTGTCAATATCCAGCCTGCCCACTGTCCATCTCTCAGACCCTGTCAATATCCAGCCTGCCCACCATTCATCTCTTAAACCCTGTCAATATCCAGCCTGCCCACCGTTCATAAGACCATAAGATATAGGAGCAGAAGTAGGCCATTTGGCTCATCAAGTCTGCTCTGCCATTCAATCATGGGCTGATCCAATTCTTCCAGTTATCTCCACTTCCCTGCCTTCTCCCCATACCCTTTGATGCCCTGGCTAATCAAGAAACTATCCATCTCTGCCTTAAATGCACCCAATGACTTGGCCTCCACAGCTGCTCATGGCAACAAATTCCACAGATTTACCACCCTCTGACTAAAGTAATCTCTCTGCATCTCTGTTCTAAATGGATGTCCTTCAATCCTGAAGTCGTGCCCTTTTGTCCTAGACCCCCCTACCGTGGGAAATAACTTTGCCATGTCTAATCTGTTCAGGCCTTTTAACATTTGGAATGTTTCTATGAGATCCCCCTCATTCTCCTGAACTCCAGGGAATACAGCCCAACAGCTGCCAGACATTCCTCATACACTCACCCTTCCATTCCTGGAATCATTCTCGTGAATCTTCCCTGAACCCTCTCCAATGTCAGTACATCCTTTCTAAAATAAGGAGCCTATAACTGCACACAATACTCCAAGTGTGGTCTCACGAGTGCCTTACAGAGCCTCAACATCACATCCCTGCTCTTATATTCTATACCTCTAGAAATGAATGCCAGCATTACATTCGCCTTCTTCACAACCGACTTAAACCTGGAAATTAACCTGTAGGGTATCCTGCACAAGGACTCCCAAGTCCCTTTGCATTTCTACATTTTGAATTCTCTCCTCAACTAAATAATAGTCTGCCCGTTTATTTCTTCCACCAAAGAGCATGACCACACACTTTCAAACATTGTATTTCATTTGCCCCTTCCTTGCCAATTCTCCTAAACTATCTTATTCTCTCTGCAAGCTCTGTTTCCTCAACACTACCCGCTCCTCCACCTATCTTTGTATCAGCGGCAAATTTAGCCACAAATCCATTAATTCCACAGTCCAAATCAATGACATACATCGTAAAAAGCAGCAGTTCCAACACCGACCCCTGTGGAACTCCACTGGTAACTGGCAGCCAGCCAGAATAGGATCCCTTTATTCCCACACTCTGCTTTCTGCCAATCAGCCAATGTACCACCCACACTAGTAACTTCCTTGTAATTCCATGGGCTCTTATCTTGCTAAGCAACCTCAAGTGCGGTGCCTTGTCAAAGGCCTTCTGAAAATCCAAGTACACCACATCCACTGCATCTCCTTTGCCTACTCTGCTTGTAATTTCCTTAAAAAATTACAGTAGGTTAGTCAGGCAGGATTTTCCTTTCAAGAAACCATGCTGGCTTTGGCCTATCTTGTCATGTGCCTCCAGGTATTCCGCAATCTCATTCCTAACAATCAATTCCAAACACTGTCTGTCTCTTAAGTACTGCCAAAATCCAGCCTGCCCATCGTCCGAGTCTCAAACCCTGTCAACAACCAGCCTGCCCACCGTCCATCTCTCAAACCCTGTCAAAATCCAGCCTGCCCACCATCCATCTCTCAAACCCTGTCAAAATCCAGCCTGCCCACCGTCCATTTCTCAAACCCTGTCAATATCCAGCCTGCCCATTATCCATCTCTCAAACCCTGTCAACATCCAGCCTGCCCACCGTCCATTTCTCAAACCCTGTCAACATCCAGCCTGCCCATCATCCATCTCTCAAACCCTGTCAGTATCCAGCCTGCCCACCGTCCATTTCTCAAACCCTGTCAATATTCAGCCTGCCCATCGTCCATCTCTCAAACCCTGTCAATATCCAGCCTGGGATACAGCACGAGATAGGTCCTTCCGGCCCTTTGAGGCACAACGCCCAGCAATTCCTCAATTTTAACACTATGGAAAATTTACAATGACGAACTAACCTTCCAACCAGTATATCTCTGGACTGTGGGAGTAAACTGAAGCACCCTGAAGAAATCCACATTTCACGGGGAGAACATACAAACTCCTCACAGACAGCAGCGGGAATTGAACCCAGGTCGCCTGTACAGTAAAGTGTTGTGTCACCACTACACTACCGTTTTGCCCCTAGAAGGCTAACAATAATGACCCTTCTTTGAGGAAATAGGACCATGATAGATTTTGGGGGTGAATGGGGTACTTGGATCCTGGTCACCTCATGAAAGGAAGGATATGGAAGCTTTAGAGAGGGTGCAGAGGAGATTTACTGCGATACTGCCTAGATTAAACAGTATGTCTCATGAGGACAGGCTGCATGACATCTAACATCTGCCAGATGATGCTGAGGATGTTCTACGAGTCTGTGGTGGCCAGTGCGATCATGTTCGCTGTTGTGTGCTGGGGCAGCAGGCTGAGGGTAGCAGACACCAACAGAATCAACAAACTCATTCGTTAAGGCCAGTGATGTTGTGGGGATGGAACTGGACTCTCTCACGGTGGTGTCTGAAAAGAGGATGCTGTCCAAGATGCATGTCATCTTGGACAATGTCTCCCATCCACTACATAATGTACTGGTGGGGCATAGGAGTACGTTCAGCCAGAGACTCATTCCACCGAGATGCAGCACAGAGCGTCATAGGAAGTCATTCCTGCCTGTGGCCATCAAACTTTACAACTCCTCCCTTGGAGGGTCAGACACCCTGAGCCAATAGGCTGGTCCTGGACTTATTTCCTGGCATAATTTACATATCACTATTTAACTATTTATTGTTTTATTACTATTTAATTATTTATGGTGCAACTGTAATGAAAAACAATTTCCCCCGGGATCAATAAAGTATGACTATGACTATGACTATGAACTAGGGCTTTTCTCTTTGGAGCGAAGAGGAGGAGAGTGATAGGATAGAGGCATAGAGTGGATATGAGGAGGTAAGGTGGTGGTAGATAAATATGGGGGTGAGCTCTGAGGTAGTTTTTTTACACAGAGTGGACAGTATGTGGAACACCCTGTCGAGGTGGTGGTAGATAAATATGGGGGTGAGGGCTGAGGTAGTTTTTTTTATGCAGAGTGGATAGTACATGGAACACCCTGTCAGGAGTGGTGGTAGTGGCAGATGCACTAGGGACATCTAAGAGACTTTTAACTAGGCACATGGATGTAAGAAAAATGGAGGGTTATATGGGAAGGGCGGGCTGGATTAGACAGCACGTCTTGTCAGCATAGGTTGAATGAACTAGGGCTTTTCTTTTTGTAGCGTACTGGTTAGTGCTTTGCTTTACAGTGTCAGCTGAAAGATCGTGGTTTGATTCCTGCTGCTATCTCTGATGAGTTTATACGTTCTCCCTGTGTCCACGTGGATTTCCTCCGGGTGCTCTGGTGTCCTTCCACATCTCAAAAAGACGCATGGTCAAGGTTAGTCATTTGTAGGCATGCTACATTGGCACCAGCAGAGTGGTGACACTTGCCGGCTGCCAAACACAATCCCCGCTGATTTGATTTGATGCAAACAATGCATTTCGCTGTATGTTTCAGTGTACATGTGACAAATAAAGCTAATCTTAATCTTAATGTTTTTATTTAAATATATCGCCAGACTTGTGAACTGCTCAGATTGAAAACGATTCTCAGGAATGTCCCTTTCATAACCTGGGGAGGGAGCATACCTCTAACTATGCCTGCAGTGTTCAAATCCCACCAGGAGATTCCTGATTAGTGGGGGGGGGGGGGGTTCAAAAGTTACAGGAAGAAGGCAGGAGAATGGGGTTGAGTGGGGAGAAAAAAATCAGCCATGATCAAAAGGCAAAGATGGGCTGAATGGCCTACTAGAGGAGACAGAATGAAGGAGAAATTGTGTCTCTGTGTGTGCGCGTGTGCATGTGCACACACATACATGAGTATCATACATGATGACAGGTAAAAGAGCCTGTATGAGTGGAAGAGATGTGTGTGCATGTGTACAGAAGACCACCAGCACCTCACTCCGGTGGCTTCCACATCAGCAGAGTTGGCCTTGTCTTGGCTTACTTACAGATTCTTTAATTTTCACAGGGTAGGGAGGAGGGTAAAGAAAGATCCAAACTAACGTAACAGCTTCCACAAGCATGAGAAAGCCTGCAAATGTTGGAAATCCAGAACAACACACGCAGAGGGACTCGGTACGTCAAAGTTCACAGTAAATTTTATTATCAAAGTACATATATGTACTTTGGGCTGGCTGGTGGTGTAGTGGCATCAGCACTGGACTTCAATGCAGATGGTCCTGAGTTCAAACCCAGCCAGGTCCCAACCTGGGCAGCAGCAGTATCTGCGTGTGAGAAAGGCCTGGAAATCTACTTCTGTATCTTGCCATGAAAACCCTATGGTCCATGAGGTCACAAACAGTCGGACTCGACTTAACGACTGAACACCAACAAACATATAAGTCACCTGAGATTCATTTGAGGGCAAATCTAGAACAGTAACTATAACAGGATCACTGAAAGATCAAGCAGAGTGTAGAAGCTGCATCTATGGAAATGAGTAAGCACTTGACATTTCGGGCTGAGACCCTTCTTCAGGACTGAAAGGAAGGGAGAAGGTGCCAGAATAAAAAGGTAGGGGGAGGGGAAGGAGGATAGTCAGAAGGTGATCGGTGAAGCCAGGTGGGTAGGATAGGTGAAAAGCTGGAGAGGAAGGAATCTGATAGAAGAAGAAAGTCATCATAGGAGAAAGGGAAGGAAAAGGGGACCCGGGGTGTGGTGACAGGCAGGTGAGAAGAGGCCAGAGTGGGGAATGGAAGAAGAGGGGATGGGGACGGAATTTATTTTACTGGAAGGAGAGTTTGATATTCATGGTATCAGGTTGGAGACTATCCTTTAGCAGAGTTCCTCCAACATTTTGCATGTGTTAACAACTTCCAGCCTCCCATAAGGTCATCCCTGAACACCCAACCCATAACTCCACCGTCAGCTGGGAGCGCCTGTGATGGAGGGACATCACCTGTGGAGCATCACCTCTTGGAGGAGAAGGTCAATAGGACCTTGCAAGTTGCCTCTCACGTGAGCGGGCCAGAAATCCCACTCAGGGAATTGGAACACCTCACTGGGCCTTCCCTGGTAACCCATGACATTTGTTTTATGACCCTGTGCTGCACAGGGTCATAAAACAAAGCAGCAGAGACACATGCCCTTCTGCTCATCTAGTCTGTGTTGCACTCTTATAAGGACTGATTGGAGGGAATTGCACTCTCAAAACATATGCATTGCCCCATCCAGACACGTGGCGTTTACCTGCGATGAAGGTAATCTCAAGGCCGTAGAGAATGATACCATTAAGAAAGTCTTTGACTACAAGTACCTCGGGTCAAGAATGATGAGTTCGGAGAAGGACATAAAGATACAGAAGGCGCTGGCGTGGAGGGCTATGAACGACATGAAGGAAATCTGGAAGTCGAACCTGACCAGGGGGCTTAAAAAGAGGATTTTCATAGCAGTCATAGAGTCCGTTCTCACGTACGGATGCGAGACATGGGCACTCACCAAGACGACGCGAAAGTCTCTAGATGGTTGCTATACACGAATGCTCTGGAAGGTTCTTGACGTGAGTTGGCAACAGCACATGACAAACGTCGAGCTCTGTGACGACCTACCAATGCTCACCACTAAAATCGAGGCGAGAAGACTGCAACTAGTGGGGCACTGTCTACGCCACCCCGGGCTACCTGCCAGCCTAGTCATCATATGGGAGCCCAAGCACGGGAGGATGAACCCTGGGCGCCCTCCTAAGTCTATGGTCAACACACTCCTAGAAGACAGCAGCGTGGCTAATGTAGATGAACTGAACGCACTGATGAGGGAGAGGGAGGAGTGGAGAGTCCGTCATCATGCCCAACGTCGGCCCCCTAGGCCTGAGTTGACGTAGTAGTAGTAGTAACATCCAGACACCCTCACAGATACACACTCAAAAATTCCACTTTTGGCCACATCCTTGTAAACCTCCTCCACACTGTCTCCAGGTGAGAGATGTTAGAAATCTTTCCTTAACCTTCCCTTCCAATAGTCATAGAGCACTACAGCTCAGAAACAGGCCCTTCAGCCCATCTGGTCTCTGCTGAACTGTCATTCTACCTAGTGCCATCAACCCTCACCTGGACCACTACCCTCTATTCATCCATGTAACTGTCCGAATTTCTCTTAAAAGTTGGCATTGAACAAGCATCCACCACTTCTGCTGGCAGCTCATTCCACACTCTCACCATCCTCTGAGGGAATAAGCTCCCGCTCAGGTTCCCCTTAAATATTTCACCTTTTACCTTTAACCTATGACCTCAAGTTCTGGTTTCATCCAACATCCGTGGAAAAAGCCTGCTTTATACCCTCAATTTTGTATACCTCTATTAAATATCTCCTCATTCTCCTACACTCCAGGGAATTAACTCCTAATCTATTCAACCTCTCCCTACAACTCAGGTGCTCAAGTACCGGTAGGGTTGCCAACTTTCTCACTCCCAAATAAGGGACAAAAGTAGCAGTCAAATACGGGACACTGGTGTTTACTCCGAGAAAGACTACCATGACCATGAAACAACACACATCAAAGTTGCTGGTGAACGCAGCAGGCCAGGCAGCATCTGTAGGAAGAGGTGCAGTTGACGTTTCAGGCCGAGACCCTTCGTCAGGACTAACTGAAGGAAGAGTGAGTAAGTAGTCCTGACGAAGGGTTTCGGCCTGAAACGTCGACTGCACCTCTTCCTACAGATGCTGCCTGGCCTGCTGCGTTCACCAGCAACTTTGATGTGTGTTGCTTGAATTTCCAGCATCTGCAGAATTCCTGTTGTTTGCATGACCATGAAGCCTTGCGCGGGCACCCGTGTGCGCATGTGTGACGTGCGCATGCGTGTACGTGCCAGTTTCTTTCTACAAATTGGTTTTGGCTTAATCTTCCCGATTCTGTTAAGTGAAACTACACTGTACATACATTATTTCTACTTTATATAGCCAGTGTATTTATCATATCATTCCTGCTTTTACTATGTTAGTGTTGTTTTATGTGTTATTTGGTATGACTTGATAGGTTGTTTTTTGGGTCTGGGAACGCTCAGAATTTTTCCCATATAGATTAATGGTAATTTCTTCGCTTTACGCCATTTCCGCTTACAAACGGTTTCACAGGAACGCTCTACCTTCGCAGGGGAAATACGGGAGAAGGGCGGTCCTGTATGGGACAAACCAATTTAGCCCAATATACAGGATGTCCCAGCTAATACAGGACAGTTGGCAACCCTAAGTACCGGCAACATCCTTGACAATTTTCTATGCACTCTTATTGCTATCTTTCCTGTAAGTAGATGACCAGAACTGCACATGATACCCCAATACTCATGAACACATCCAAATGCATGCACGCTGAGACATGCTCTCCCACGCACTTACACACTCAAGTCTACCGAGGTGAGGAGGAGTTCCTTTCACCAGAGGGTGGGAAATCTGCAGAATTCACTGCCACCCGTGGCTGTGGAGGCCAAGTCATTGGGTATATTTACAGTGGAGGGCGATAAGATCCTTGATTAGTCAGGCCATTAAAAGTTACAGGAAAAAGGCAGAGAATGGGGATGAGATGGAAAATAAATCAGCCATGATGGAATGGTGGAACAGACTCAATGGGCTGAATGGCCTTATTCTGCTCCTATGTCTAATGGTTTTATTTTCTCACACATGCTGTCAGATTCATGCCCACACACTCTCTCAGGCACGGTCAAAATCCAGTCACAAAAATACACTGTCCTGAGAATTCTCTGCCCAAAACCTAATCTTTGCTGACTGGCTGTCTATAATCCCTTCCATACAATTGAATCTGAAGACCCAGAGGGAGCTTCACCTCCTGCACCGTGGAGAGAAGCAGCAGGCACCGTAATCACCAGCACCAGCTGTAACCGCCACATTGCAACTGCTGGCTTCTCAGAATGTCTTCACTACTTCACCGCCAGCAAACACAGCGTGTCAGTCACCTGCTTAGTCCGCATCGGTGTTCAATGCCTCACCCTGCCCTGCCTTTCTCATCACCAGACCAGCAGGAAGCATTAGGGCTGCAACCATCAGAGATAAAATCGATATTTTAAAAAAACGCTTGAAAAATGTAAACAGATTTCCTGGAATGTTCCCACCTGCCTGAGCTTTCTGGTTAGCTGTGAATGAACTTTCCATCTGCATGGGGTGAAATGTGAGACTGAGTGGTTAGTGAGTGTATGTGACATGAGTGTGGAGTGTGAGAGAGAGAAGGTGAAGTGTGTGTTTGTGTGTGTGTGTGTGTGTGTGTGTGTGTGTGTGTGTGTGTGGAGAGAGAGAGAGAGGGTGAGGTAAGTGTGTGTGTGTGTGTGTGTGTGTGTGTTTGAATATTTACAGGCAGACGAGGGAATGTGTGCACATCCCTTGGCGTGTATGGTAAGTATATTTCGATGTTAATGTGTCTGAATAAACATCCATATGTGTGTGTCAGTGTTGCAGGCGGTTTCTTCTTTGGGACAGAGTACTGTCACTGTATAACACCGGGGTACAGTACTGGTGGGACAGGTCTGTCATTGTATAACAGGGGTACAGCATTGATGGGACAGGTCCGTCACTGTATAACACAGGGGTACAGTATTGGTGGGACTGGTCTGTCACTGTATAACGCAGGGGTACAGTACTGGTGGGACAGGTCTGTCACTGTATAACACCAGCGTACAGTACTGGTGGGACAGGTCTGTCACTGTATAACACAGGGGTACAGTACTGGTGGGACAAGTCTGTCACTGTATAACACCAGCGTACAGTACTGGTGGGACAGGTCTGTCACTGTATAACACAGGGGTACAGTACTGGTGGGACAGGTCTGTCACTGTATAACACAGGGGTACAGTACTGGTGGGACAGGTCTGTCAGTCTGTCATTGTATAACACAGGGGTACAGTACTGACAGGACAGGTCTGTCACTGTATAACACAGGGGTACAGTACTGGTGGGACAGGTCTGTCAGTCTGTCATTGTATAACACAGGGGTACAGTACTGACAGGACAGGTCTGTCACTGTATAACACAGGGGTACAGTACTGGTGGGACAGGTCTGTCAGTCTGTCATTGTATAACACAGGGGTACAGTACTGGTGGGACGGGTCTGTCACTGTTCCACATAGGGGTACAGTATTTGTGGGGATGGGTCTGTCACTGTATTACACAGTGGTACAGGTCTGTCACTGTATAAGACAGGTGAATAGTACTGCTGGAGACTGCAGCGCAATGGGGTTATACGGAACGCGAGCTAAATGGAATTGGCTTAGATCAGAATCTTGGTCATAATAGACCAGTTGGGCTGAATGGCCTATTTCTGTGTTGTATGTCTATCACTTATCCCACACCCTGGAACCTGGCCCCTAAAGCTGATCCTGAGTATCCTAAATACTCATTGGGTCTGAGGCCTATATCAGCTGGAGCCCGGGGCCTTGGGTGTAATAGTGGAGCCTATTCCACACCAGAAAACTGGCCCGAAATAAATTTCTGGCCCTTGATGGCATTTTCTCACTAAGGGTCAGAGTGATAAAAAATAAATTGTGTGCTGCAAGTTTTCCCAGCAAGGGTGACAAGGGTTTTGAAGAGCCGAACGATCGAAAGTGGCTGCTTTAATCCAAAAGCAAGAGAAAGAGGGAGAGATAATGGAATTAAGCTATGGGTTGTGACGGCTTTGGAATGATGGGAAATAATTCCTGACTCCAGACACTCAGAGATAAGCTTTTGCGGATGATTAAGTAAATAAACTCCGGCAAAATTAAAAAAGAAATGGAAAGAATAGTTGCACACAGATCCGAGAGGTTATTCCAGGCCAAGATTGAATTCATAGTGACGGAGGGTGAAAATTATTCTGCTTCAATGAGCCCTCCAGATGCTCATCGTGATGAAATATTGCCAGTTAAGTCACTCACCCATAAACTGGTTCCAAATTATGAACAGTCTCATTACTTATACAGTGCAAAAGAGTGGCTAAATAGAAATTCAGAGTATTATCTAATAGGTGGTAGATAGGGAAATGTTGATGTACAAAGGGAACGGGGTGTTTAGTAGTCACTGAGAACAGCCAGCAGTCAATAAGGCAAGCAGTGTGCTGGCCTTTATAACAAAAGGTTTTATCTGCAGGAGCAAGGGACTTTAGTAAGGATGCACATAGAGTATTTGTGCTGTCTTGATCTCCTTATTTGGAATGGCAGAATGGTCATATGAGAAGAGAATGGATTATTAACTAGACTTCAGAAGAATGAGATGAAACTATGAACTCTTAACCTCTCAATATACCTTGCCCTGCCCTTGCACCATGTTATCCATCTGCACTTGCACGTCCCCTCCAACTGCAGCACTATACTCTACGTCAGGGGTTCGCAACGTGGGTCCATGGACCCCACGGTTAATGGTAACGGTCCATGGCATAATAAAGGTTGGATACCCCTGTTCGACATTCTGAAGTACCACACACAAAATGCTGGAGGATGCTGTGTCAGGCATGTCCCTAAGTCACCAGGGTACGAGGTTGTCGGCTACCCTGATTCAGAGTGGGAAAGATCTTTAGGACAAGGATAAGGAGAAATTCTGTCACATAGGGGGTGACCAGCCTTTGGATAATTCTGTGGAGGCGCAATGTATTTGCAGGGTACGGCCCAGATCCGGGATCCTGACCCGGATCTGGGCCGTACCCTCCAAATATCCGGACCTGCCTCTCGGTTTTTTTGCACTACCTTACTTTCCATTTTTCTATTTTCTATTTATGATTTATAATTTAAATTTTTAATATTTACTAATTCTTACTATTTTTAATATTTAATATTTGTAATCCAGGGAGTGTGAAGCACAGAACCAAATATCGCTGTGGTGATTGTACGTTCTAGTACCAATTGTTTGGTGACAATAAAGTATAAAGTATAAAAAGAATTCTATAAACATAAGGCATTAGAGTAGAAGTTCCCAACCTGGGGTCCACTAATTCAAGTTCAATTGTCATTCAACCATACGTGTAATGTCCTGGGTAAGATTCCCACTGCTATGCTGTGAGGTAGTTTATATTAGCAATCTTCTGTAAAAGCAGTGTGCCATGCTGGAAAGTGTGTTTCGGCTTCCGCTAAGATAAGGGCACATGTTGTTCAGCTTAGGAATGGGAGTCGTCCAATCAGGATTGTGGCGAAGAGTCTTCTGAAGGACAGTAGTCTGGCTGGGAGTCTCTTAGCAGGAGCTGTGGAGCGGGACCGAAGGGAAGATGCCGCAGAATGCTGTTGGAAGGAGGGGCCCCATTGCCAGAAGTGTTTTGTGCAGATAAATGGCTCCAAGGAGGAAGGGCAATAGTCCTGAGAGAGAGGGGGGGGGGAGGGAGGAGAGGGGGGAGAGAGGGGGGAGAGAGAGTGGGGGAGAGAGAGTGGAGGAGAGAGAGAAAAAAAAAAGAGCCAGTTTGCTCGAGATGGTCTTCAAGGGGAGTTCAAAAACATAGTGGGTGTTTTCATGGAGACCGTGGAGCCAGGTGCAAGAGATACGCCCCCGAATCCTCCTGTATATGCTCCAACAGTTATTGCAAATGGGACTGGTAACTGTAATAGGCCTTTTTATTTTCTTTTTTTCTATTAACTGATAAAGCTGAAATTGGCAAATATTCTTTCTTTATAATTTTATGGGGTGTACGATCTGTTATTTCTTGCTGACCGGTAATTGTGTGTGGGCAGTACTTACATGCCATTCGCTTAAATCAAGGTTTCTTTAATCGAAACATCATGATGTTCCCGTTTGGTTGAACCCAAATCATACCGACCTTGGGCATATATTGTTTATGGAAGGTGGCCTTCTCATCGATGATCCACGTGGCTGTTTGCCCAGTCAGTTATCGGGCCAAGTCTGCATATGAGCCCGGTGAGAGGGTTACACGTGAATATTGATAAATACAGCCACACGGGACAGTGTTACTCTGGGGTCAAGGTACAAAATACAGTACCAAGTCACACACAGCAAAAGCCACACATAGCAGGTATAAGATAGCAAGTAACGCTACGCAATAAAGGAGTCCAAACTCGAGCTATACAGCCACCAAGACCACAACGGAGCTTGTCTTCTGCCAAGCAAACACTGGCGGGGTGGAGCCTGGACGCCACGCCACACTGCCCCTGGTGAAGCACACCGGCTCCAGGGCCTCTCTCCTGGTGGCTGTAAACAGGCGACACCCCGACTTGAGGCTGAGTCCTCACACATGCATGGTAGCAAGCACACACAGGGGTCCACGGCATCGAGGCTAACGGGGAGAGAGCAGAAATATGATGTGGCGGATCAAGCATGACATTATCCAATGACAGCGCAGGACCAAACGGCCTACTCCTGCCCCGATGTTTTCATGGGTTGCAATGAGGCACGGTCAGAAAACGCTAGAAAAGAAGCCAACAGTTACACAGCCAGCTTCCTCACAGAGCCACGTTGTAAAGACCAGACCATCTGTTTTTTTCAGTGTTTAGCTGAAGGTTGGCAGTTGGGTCTGGCCTGCTCGCTGGGTTTGAAAGCAGATTGAGTCACTACCCTGTGGAGTACTCCTTTCAGTCTCAGCTTCCAGATGCCTTCAAAGTACAAAGTAAATTTACTTTCAAAGTACAGTTATGTCACCACCTACCGCTCTGTGATTCATTTTCTCGCAGGCATTCACAATAAACCCAAAGAAATACAATAGAGTCAATGAAAAGCCGCACACAAGGGACAAAAAAATGTGCAAAAGACAACAAATTGTGCAAATACAAAAAAGGGGAATAAAAGACAAATAAATAAATAATAAATATCAAGAAAATGAGCCTGTCACTTGAATTGGAGGGGAGGAGAAGATGGCTCCGCAATGCATCGCCGAAATGATATCGTATTTGTTAAGTAGGGGCCGTGCACAATCCTGATTTGATGGAGACAGACGTGAGAAGCACGGAGGAACATCTGGAAAAACTTCTGAAATGCCTGCTTTGCTGCTGCTATTGTGCGATCAAGAATCTCTGGAGGGGAAGGCCCCAAATCCTCGGCTTTGCCTATTGCCTGTTGCCGGTGCTGGGGTCGAAGCGCTCGGCAGAGATGGTGCTTGGTGTCGGAAGGCTGGTCGGAGGCTCGAAGTTTTCGGACAGACTCAAGAGTTGGCTGTGGTCGGGTGCTTCCAGGGTGCTGCATCGGCAAGTTTGCGGCACTGGAAGCTCATGGCAGGGAGAGTTTCTTCCTTCTATCATCTGCGTGAGATGATGGGACTTTCAAGAGACTTTGAGACTTTTTTTTACCGTGCCCATAGTCTGTTCTTTATCAAATTACGGTATTGCTTTGCACTGTTGTAACTATATGTTATAATTATGTGGTTTTTGTCAGTTTTTTTAGTCTTGGTTTGTCTTGTGTTTCTGTGATATCATTCTGGAGGAACATTGTATCATTTCTTAATGCATGCATTACTAAATGACAATAAAAGAGGACAGCGTGTCCTCATAATCTAAATCTAATCTAATTCTCTATTCCATCTTGAAGTCTGGGCCTTTCTCCTGCTTTGGCCAACAGAAGACCAAGGGACACACAAGACCATAAGACACAGGAGCAGAATTAGTCTACTTGGCCCACCATGTCTGCTCCGCCATTCCATCATGACTGATTTATTTTCCTTCTCAACCTCATTCTCCTGCCTTCTCCCTGTAACCTTTGACATCCTATCAACCTTTGTCTTAAGTACACCCAATGACTTGGCCTCCACAGCCGTCCGTGGCAATGAATTCCACAGGTTTCCCACGTCTGGCTAAAGATGTTTTTTCCCCTCACCTCCGTTCTAAAGGGACATTCCTGTATTCTGAGGTTGTGCCCTCTGGTCTTAGACTCCCCCACTAGCATTTCCAGCTGGCCTGTACTGGCAAAAGTCATTGAATGGAAATATTAACCCTGATGCTCTCTCCACAGATGCTGCCTGACCCACCAAGGGTTTCAGGAATGTTTAGATTTCAGTTCTGCTGATACTTACTTTTGGCTTGATTTAGGAGAGGCCGGTTAAAGAGTTCTTCCCTAAAGGAAGGCAAAGTAGCTTTGAGCAATACAGTACATTTATAACAGAGCAGCACCCACAGAATGGTGGAGGAACTCAGCAGGTCAGGCAGCAACCGCGGAGGGAATAAACAGTCGATTTTTCGGGCCAAGACCCTTCATTAGGACTGGAAAGGAAGAGAGAAGCCAGAATAAGAAGTTGGGGGGGGGAAAGAAGTACAAGCTGCCAGGTGATATGTGAGATGAGGTGAGGAAGGGCGGATGAAGTGAGAAGCTGGGACGTGACACCTGGAAGAGGAAAAGGGATGAAGAAGAAGGAATCTGAGTGTTGGCTCCTAGCTAGAGGCCCACCATTGGCACGCATGTCTCCAAGTCAGACTGTTCTGTCTTTAAGACTCACTAAGATACAAGCCATAATAAAAAAGTACTTCTGTGATGATGCAGTCCTGTCACAGATGCTGTCCTGCCAACAAATCATTAAACTGAGGCTTTATCTGGGTAAGTGGAAGATCCTAGGTAACTTCTAAACACAGAATATTGAACAGTACACCACAGACTCTTCAGCCCATGATATTGTGCCAACCTTTTAACCTTTCCCTCCTACATAGCCCTCCGTTTTGCTTTCATCCATGTGCTACGAGTTTCTTAAATGTCGCTAATGTATCTGTCACTACCACCACATCTGGCTGGGCGTTCCATGTATCCACCACTCTCTGTGTAAAATGAATAAAGGGTAACAAGAGAAACTCCCCTATTCCTAAAAAATAGTAACGTTCTCCCCGGAGGTCTGGCTAATATGCAAACAGTGACTTGAATGTGGATGTGGGAGGCAAAATCAGCCAGCTCGTGGATAACGCGGTCCACAGTGTGGAGAGCAGCCCTTAAGCAGCAGGAAGCGATCAGTGTGTTGGAAAAGTGGGCTAAAAGTGGCAGACTTCTCAGGATTAAAGTGATGTATAAATGCCAGAAACTGCTGAACATGGAAGCTTATGCAGTGGCTTTGTTCTTAACCACTTGAGAAGCCCTGATTTCACCCTGGAAGACCTGGTATTCCTGGAGTGGGTAAAATAAGTAATCTGAAATTCAACGATGGGAAAGGAAAGGAGAGGACCAGCAGGCACAACTTCAGAATAGAACAGAGATGAGGAAAAGTTTCTTTAGCCAGAGGGTGGCAAATCTGTGGAATTCATTGCCACAGGAGCCTGTGGGGGCCAAGTCATTGGGTATATTTAAAGCGGAGGTTGACACATTCTTGACTAGCCAGGGCGGTCAAAGGTTATGGGAAGAAGGCAGAAGAATGGGGTTGAGAGGGATAATAAATCAGTCATGATCGAATAGAGCAGTAGGCGCAATGGGACTACTGGCCTAATTCTGCTGCTATGTCATAGTGTCTTCGGAAAAGGTGAATCTTAATGACTTTCTGAAGAACACTTTTATCCGTGAAGTGTGTGCAGAACTTCTGGCACGTTTCCCTGGAGGTAAATCAGGTGGTTTGAACTGGTCTATTTCCTGAAGAAAGATACAGAGCCAGCTGGCATCTGGGCCCTTCCGCAGGTGATTCACACCATCGACACCTGCACATTCACTCACTTAGCTTCCAAAGCACTTACGAGGGGTGATTGATAAGTTCGTGGCCTAGGGTAGAAGGAGATGAGTTATTAACTTCAAACTTTCTGCATTTTCACTCAAAGAGTTGAACTGCACATGCATGTAACGAGAGCGTCTTGGACCTCCAGGTGGTCCACAGCAGGGGTGATTGATAAGTTCGTGGCCTAAGGTAGAAGAAGATGAGTTATACAGCTCTCGTTACATGCATGTGCAGTTCAACTCTGAGTGAAAGTGCATAAAGTTTGAAGTTTCTCCTCATCTCCTTTTTCTTTAGGCCACAAACTTATCAATCACCCCTGCTGTGGACCACTCCGACAAAGAAGGGATCCGTATGTTCGACGACCGCTGGACTAAGTGTATAAACGTAGGAAAAACAAACGTGCTAGGTTTTCTAAAATTGACTCCTTCTACCTAGGCCATGAACTTATCAATCACCCCTCATATTGTATCACAATCTTTCCCAAACCCGCAGAAATCGCATTCAATTTGCTTTCAATTGTTCCCTCGGCCCCAGTACCCTAATTTCTGCAGTGGGCCAGAAGCCTGGATGTAAATTTTATGACCATCAGGCTCATGTTGTTTCATCCTCCGTCTGAAATTCAGACACCTGTGGAGCTCCAGTTAAATTGAGTCACTTGGGAGGAAAACGAGCTTTCCCAACAAGAGGAAAAGTTTCCCAAGCCAGTTGCTTTCAACTGAAGCCTCGGCTGCAGGACTGGAGCCTGGATTTGGTTCATCCCATCACAGGAAAGATGTGGAGGCTCTGAAGTGGGTGCAGAAGAGACTTATCAGGATGCCTCCTGGATTAGAGGGTAAATTTAAAGCACAGGGTGACAGATTCTCGATTAGTAAGGGCAACAGAAGGTTGTCAAAGTAAATTTATTATCAAAGTACATATATGCCACCATATACTACTTGGAAATGTATATTCTTGCAGGCATTTACCAGAACAATGAAGAAATACAATAAAATTGTATCATTTCTTAATGTATGTATACATTTCTAAATGACAATAAGAGGAGTGTTCTCATAATCTAAAAAAAATTCATGAAAAACTATAAATAAACAAGACTAACAACAAATGAGCAAAAGAAGGCAAGTCGTGCAATAATAAAAAAAAAGTTAATAAAAATACTGAGAAATTGTAGAGTCCTTGAAAGTGAGTCCGTAAGTTGTGGAATCAGTTCAAGAGTTGAGGTGAGTGAAGTTATCCACACTGGTTCAGGAGCCTGATGGTTGAACGGTAATAACTGTTCCTGAACCTGGTGGTGTGGGACCTGAGGCTCCTGCCTGATGGTGGTAGCGAGAAGAGAGCTTGGCCTGGAAGATGGGGATCGCTGATGACAGATGCTGCTTTCCTGTGGCAGCAGTCCCTGTGCTCAATGGTGGGGAGGGCTCTGCCTCTAATGGGCTGGGCTGTACTCACTACTTTTTGTAGACTTTTCTGTTACTGGGGAGAATGGGGTTGAAAGCAAAAATAAATCAGCTCTGATGGAATGGTGGAGCAGACTCGAGGGGCCGCATGGCCTGATTCTGTTTGTACATCACATGAACTACATGAAGAAGTTGGACACACCTGGGTTATTTCCTCTGGAGGCTGAGGAGAGAGGGTTTATAAACTAATGAGAGGTATTGATGGGGCAGACAGAATCTTTTTCCCAGGGTCGAAATACTGGAGGGAGTGCATTTAAAAGGGGGGGGTGGAGTTCAAAGGAGATGTACGGAGCATGTGTTTCACCTCAGAGAATGGGAGCGTTGTCAGTGCTGATGATGGAGACAGGTTAAAGATCCATTGGAGACATTTTAGTTAGGCACATAGATGAAAGAAGAATGGAAGGCTCTACAGGAGTGAAGCTTTAGGTTGATTTTGGATTAGGTTAAAAGGTTGGCACAGTATTCTGGGCCAAAGGGCTGTAATGTGCTATAGTGTTCTTTGTTCTATTCTCATGAATGTGTAGAGAATGGAGGGATATGGAGCATGTGGGCAGAAGATATTAGTTAGAAACTTGATTAGCAGTTGGTTTGTCCTTTTTTTGTGCTATCACTCTGGAGGAACATTGTATCATTTCTTAATGCATGCATGCATTTCTAAATGACAATAAACGAGGACTCAGTGTCCTCATAATCTAATTTATTTATTTATTTGTTGAGATACAGCACAGAATAGGCCCTTCAAGCCACGTTGCCCAGCAAACAATTAAGCTACAACCAATTAGTACACCTTTGGACTGTGGGAGGAAACTGAAGTGGTCACGGACAGAACACACAAACTCCTTACAGGGAGTACGGGAATTGAACCCGGGTCGCCGGCACTGTAAAGCGTCGTGCTAATCACTACACTACCGTACCACCCGAGTTTGGAGACCAACGTCGAGGGTTGAAGGGCGTGTTCCTGTGCTGTGCTGTTTTGTTCTATCCCACACTTCTTTATAAATTTTACCTCAAGGCACTTGCGCCATCTTGGTTCACTTCTCTCTTGCAAAGGAAACACAAGAGATCTGAGGATCTTGCTAACCCACCTATGCGTGGTCATGTTTCTAGTTCTGCTGCATAGCCTGTGAAGAAGTGACTCCAGTGCTGTGTGGGCTGACCCAGGAGCAGTCCCCTGTGCAAGCACAGCCCAAAGTAATCACCAGATGCACTAAAGCTACCAGGGCCGAACTTGCGGGACTGGGGCCTAGGGAGAAATCGGAGGGATGGAGAATTCCTTTCCTTCCATCCGCCATGCTGTGGTAGTGTAGCAGTCAGTGTGATGCTATCACAGCTCGTGATTCAATTTTTGCAACATTCTGCGAGAAGCCTCTGTACGTTCTCCCCGTGGAATGTGTGGGTTTTCCCCGGGTGCTCTCGTTTCCTTCCGCTGCTCAAAGTCATACGTGGTAGGTTAAATGGTTTTTTGTAAGTTGTCCCGTGATTAAGTTAGGGTTAATCGGGGTTTTGGAGTCGCTTAAAGGGCCAGAAGGGCCTTCTCCGCACTGTATCACTGAATGGAGGATAGATAAACGGGATGGAGGATAAATAAATGGATAGATGGATAGAATGGAAGTGGAGGATGGATAGGAGGAGTGAAACTCTCCTTGATCATCACCTCCAGATAAAAATGATTTGTCTTCTTGGGTTCAAAGTGGAGTACGGCAAAACTGAGAACAGGCCACAGTGGGTCCAAAGAGAGAACTGAGCATATTGCTCTGCTACCTCAGGCAGGCAGACACACACACACACACACATACCACCTACTGCCTTACAACACACAATATAGACCACAGCATTCACAAACTTTACAGACTTTTATGGAACACGTTTACCTGCGCCATAGCAAACGAGGCCACGGTAGCCTCGTGGTTCAGAGTTCGATCCCAGCATCCTCTTTAAGGAGTCTGTCACACACCACCCTCTGACACACACAGCTTAGTTGCACACAGTATGCATTAGCTGGAGATAAGGTTGGCGCAGACACTGAATAGTTACCCTGCCAAGATATGATCTAATTTCTCTCTCTTTTTTGTTTGCTCTCTCTCTCTCTCTCTCTCTCTCTCCCCTCCCACGCACATATACACATACACACACACACACACACGCCTGCATGCACACACTCTCCCATTAGCCAATAGTTGGGCAACTATCCAAGGGAGGGCACCTGTGACTTAACACTGGCACAGAATCTGTTGTGGGTATCCCCACAGTGAGCCCCTACACCCACTAATAAACAGGCCTGGTAAAATCCTCTCATTAACTTAACAGATGCCGAAAGCCAAACAGTGATGTGATGCATACACCCTGCTGAGCTCGTACTGTGAAGGAAGAGGGGATGGGAATGGAACCCTGGGAAGGAAAATAAGGACTTGCCTTTACGTCGGAGGGTGGTGCGTGTATGTTGTGATACAGGGTTGCCATGTGCTGGGGTACGCTAGGACAAGTGTTTACTGTGTGTGGTGTGTAGCTGACTGTGTTTACTTATTTATTTTTAGTTCTTAGAGATACAGCCAAGAACAGGCCCTCCTGGCCCTCCGAGCTGTGCTGCCCAGGAACCCCCGACAATCCCCAATTAACCCTAACCTAACCACGGGACAATTTACAATGACCAGTTAACTAACTAGTACATCTTTGGCCTCCGGAGTATACGTCACAACACATCCTGAAACACAGCAAAATTTCTGAAGGGCAGTGACTGTGATAACGTAGAAACACAGCAAGTGATTTGAGAATAGCTAGCTCCCATAATCTTTGGCGAGATAACAACTGGGTATCTTACCCCTTCCTTCTCAGTATTGGGAGGATTCTTGGCCCGAAACGTTGATTGTTTATTCATTTCTGTACATTGGAACAGACTATTGACTTCAGGAGGAGGTCCATGAGCCAATCCTCATTGGAGGATCAGGGGTGAAGAAGGTGAGCGACTTTAAATTCTTTGGTGTTATCATTTCAGAGAATTTGTCCTGGACTCAGTACGTAAGTGCAATTACTAAGAAAGTTTGGCAGTGTCTCTACTTCCGTAGAAGTTTGCGAAGATTTGGCATGTCATCCAAAATTTTGACAAACTTCCATAGGTGTGTAGTGGAGAGTATATTGACTGGCTGCATCACAGCCTGGTATGGAAACACCTGCAAAAAGTAGTGCATACAGCCCAGTCCATCAAGGGTAAAGCCCTCCCCACCAATGAGCACACGTACACGGGGTGCTGTCACAGGAAAGCAGCACCCACCATCAGAGACCTCAAGCACCCAGGTCGTGCTCCCTTCTCACTGCTACCATTAGGAAGGTACATCATATATGGCAATATACAGGTACTTTGAACTTTGAAGAGCCTCCGCCCAAAGTGTCAACTGTTTATTTCCATAATTAGATGCTGCCTGACCTGCTGAGTTCCTCCAGCGTTTTGTGTGTGCTGCTCACAATTTCCAGCATCTGCAGAATTTCGTGTCTCCAAGGGGACTGATTGTGGATGATCAGCCATGATCACAGTGAATGGCGGTGCTGGCTTGAAGGGCCGAAGGGCCTACTCCTGCACCTATTGTCTATTGTCTCCAATTAGTTGTCACCAAGTTACACTCTGCAACAAAGCAAACCTTCCCCGTTCATTTCCATTGCCTACCTGCCCACCATTGAAAGTCCTTGAGGAAGTAGCATTGGGGCATGTCAATTCCACAACCTACTGTTAAGGCCATTCAGTCCATCTAGTCTATATCATTTGCAGGCAGAGAAATCCCATCAGACTAATTCCCCTTTTCTTTCCCCGTTAAAATAATTAAGATTCATTTTACTTGTCACATGTACATTGAAACATACAATTAAGTGTGTCGTTTTTGTCAAATCAAATCAGCGAGGATTCTACACGGCTGCTTATAGGTGTCACCATGCTCCTGGTGCCAAAATAAGGTGCCCACGTTCATCCTGACCTATACATCTTTGAAATATGAGAGTACATTGGAGTATCCAGAAAAAACCCACAAAGTCACTGGGATAAAATACAAACTCCTTACAGACAGCGGCGGGAATCAAATCCCAATCTTACTGTTGGCGCTGTAAAGTGATTGTAGTGACCACTATGCCAACGTGCTACCTCACGGGTTATTTTCACTCAGGAGGCCATCCAGCTGTCTACTTGACTGTTCACCAGTGCAGACAATAGGTACCACACCAAAACTACCCTCTCAGTGTGCGAGGATATCCTTGTGCTGCTGAAGAAGCCCACCAGCTCTCTGAGCATCGTCGAGGCTCCTGAAAGGGCCTTGGGCTTTGCTACCACCATCCAGGGCAAACTGCCACATCTGCATGATGCAGAAGACAGTCGAATGGGCTTCACCTCTGGAACTCAGCACTCCCTGTTCTTATTCGGACCAAGGCGGTAATGCAGACTGCAGCTGGGTGTTCCAGAGAAACCTATCCCAAGGTCTTGATTTTACACCAAGATTAATGTGGAACCCTTTTAAATGTCTGCTTGCACTGAAGGTTTGTATATTACATTATTTATTTCCAGCCTGTTACACTGTTGGCATTTAGGGCCGCAATGAACTTTCTCCATCTCGGTTGGTTTTCAGAGCTGCCCTCGTCGTGCCAGAAGCTTCCTCTCGGTTTTCACTACTGTCAGTCATGCAAGTCCCAGATGGAGACTCAGGAATACCATCGCACTCAGATGTAGAAGGATTCTTCCCTGCTGTTTCCGTAACAATTTTGTTTACCATCAGGGTTGTTAGCTCTGAGCTGAAACCCAGAACCTGGAGGACTCCTAGTCTGGCCTCTACCCTTTGACCTGTTTGGCATGGGTGACCCTACCAAGAGCCAAAGCACGAGGCTCTGACTCCAGCCAGCATAGCTCATTGAAGCACACAAGCATCCAAACCCTATGACAAGGCTGTGGTCCTCCTGGGTGGATTAAGGCACATGGATGTTAGAAAAATGGATGGCTATGTAGGAGGGAAGGATTAGATTGATCTTAGAGTAGGTATAAAGCCTGGCACAACATAGTGGGCCAAAGGGCCTGTACTGCGTTGTAGTGTTCCATGAAACACCTGCAGATAATTTGGTACATTAAAGTTGACATTGGTTATATCACCCAGTTGAGTGTAATAAGTGGAAAATTCCCCAGCACTGACTTATCTTGAAGGTCATAAATCAAAAAAGGAAGATAGAAAACTTCTGAAAAATATGTAGGAAACTCGAGGGTTAATGCTTTAAGTCTTTTTCATACAAAATCCTGTCCAGGTGGCTCAACAGAATGTGTGCGTTGTCAATACATTAGTCAGACAGAAGCCTCAGCAGGTCTTACAATTCTCACTTGCACACCTCGCTCCCTTTGCACACCACTCACGCAATCTCCCTCTTCCCCAGGGTTTCTGTTGCATCCAATGTACCACGGGGCTGTGGAAACCTTTGCCGCATGGCGCCCCCCCCCCCCCCCCCACCATCTGACTAACTCGGTTGTCAAAGTTTTCCCGGCAGGCTGGTTGGCAGAGGTGACATGGCCTATGGCAGCTCAACAGACTCGGCGCTGGTTTTTGTGTTCCAGCCAAATCCAAACCAACAGTTTTGACTGTAAAAATATTTGCTTTAGATATGAGGGGGATGACAGGAGGGGAGGTGGGGAGGGGGGGGCTAGAAGACACCAGGAATCGCTGCAGATGTCGCAATTGGCGACGTGCCCATGAAATTAGTGTTGCTAATTCTTTTATATTTCAATTACCCAAACTGCTAAGATTATTTCAAACGAGCAAGCTTCAGTCAATGAGCAGTTGAAATAATGAGCTCTGTTTATATAAAGAGATAAAGAGGGTTTGCATTTTTTTTTCCAAAAAGGAAGAGAGACAGAAAGGGAAAAAGTGAGGTGCACAACATTTAAGGTAAAAGGGCAAAAACTGCTCCCTGCGCATCCAATGTCGCCCGAGTTTTAATTTGACTCCCAGGATGAGAACTGACATTGTAAATGTGCCTCAATAATGTGTCCACTGCTCAGCCTCCGATAACTCACCTCGTAACCCCAATCATCAGAAGGCCTCTCTAACCAAGGCAGCCAGTTGGCTGGTAAATAAGCTTCTGTTATTGCTTCATGCACAGGCGCCACAGCAGTACGGCAGTTAGCGAGAAGCCATTTACAACGGCGCATTCCAGAGTTGGGAGTTCAATTCTTGCTCCATTCTGTAAGGCATCTCTTTACGTCCTCCCCATGGAATGTGTGGGTTTCCCCTGGGTGCTCCAGTTTCCTCCCACAGTCCAAAGACGCACTGAGTGGGTTAATTGGTCGTTGTAAGTTGCCCTGTGATTAGGTTAGGGTTGTGGGTTTGCTGGGGCAGCATGGCTCAAAGGGCTGGAAGGGCCTACTCCGACCTGTACCACTTAATAAAATAAAATATCATTCAAACTAACACTCCAGTCTGTCTAAAGTGGCCATTGAGTGCCTCTCCTAACAACAGAAGCTCTCTCTAACCAAGACATCCAGTTGGCTGGATAATAAATGCTACTGCTTCATGTCCTTTCATACCAAGACTCCAATCCACCTCAAACGTATTGTGTTTAGGTCTACCCCCCACCCCCCGACAAATGGATCCTAAAACCCACCATCAGGGTCATGTCCTACTGTCACTGCTACCATTGAGCAGGAAGTACAGAAACACCAACTGAAGATGAAAGCACTGCCAGAAAAGCAGGAATACACACTGCCTGTGCTGCAATTTGTTAGGCCAATTAAGAACAGTACCCACACAGTGGGCTGGCTGGTGGTGTAGTGGCATCAGCACTGGACTTCAAGGCAGATGGTCCGGAGTTCAAACCCAGCCGGGCCCCAACCTGGCCTGAAGGGAGGTCTGGCAATCTCCTTCCATATCTTGCCACGGAAACCCTATGGACCCTTTGGTCCACGAGGTCACAAAGAGTCAGACTCAAATAAACAACTGAACAACAAACCCACATAGTAACTTTAAGCACCTCACCCAGTCTTGGAGAAAAGATGGGAGAAGAAACGCTCAGCCAGGCTTAACCTGAGGGGCTTGATGGCTATGGGTCTGGATTTGATGGACTTTAAAAGAATGAGAAAGGATCTCATTAAAACCTACTGAATACTGTAAGGCCTAGATAGAATGGATGTAGAAAGGATGTTTTCAAATATTGGTCTCTCAGAACATAAAAACATCACTTAGGAATGGAGATGAGAGGTATTTCATACACACAAGAGATTCTGCAGGTCCTGCAAATCCAGAGCAACAGACACAAAATGCTGGAGGAACTCAGCAGTCAGGCAGCATCTATGGAAATGAATAAACAGTCAATGGTTCAGGCCAAGATCGTTCATTAGGACTGGGTCATGGGTCCTGATGAAGGATCTCGACCCAAAACACTGACTACTTTTTCCCCTCCATAGATGCTGCCTAACCTACTGAGTTCCTCCAGGATTTTGTGAGGATGAATTTTCTTTAGCCAGAGGGTGGTGAATCTGTGGAATTCATTGCCACAGACAACTATAGAGGCCAGGTGATTGGGCATATTTAAAACAGAGTTGGCAGGTTCTTGATTTATAGGAAAATCAGAAGTTACAGAGAGAAGGCAGGACAATGAGGTTGAGAGGGAAAATAAATCGGCCATGATGGAATGGCGCAGCAGACTCGATGGGCCAAAGTTTTAGGGTCTCATAATCAGAATATACATCTGAGCCAAGCCTATCCTGGCACAGTCAGGTCCTGTGGGGCTGAGGATGGGTTAAAGCTTTCTCAGAGACATCTATTAAGGCAAGAACAAGAGACAGCATGCTATCTCACACAGAGGACACAGATCTTTCTGACGTCAGTGCCAGTCTCTGGGATCAGTGAGATATCCTTTTCTCTTCAGGTGGACCAACAGGTCTTTACTTTAATCATGCTGAGAAGATGTTATACCGCAGAATGATGATTCACTCCCAGGTCATTGGGCTGATTGCTGTGTCTAATCTTATCCACGCTGGACTGCGATCGACACATTTTACTCAGTCCCCGGCCGCAGATTATTCCCGTAGCCAGATCATAAACAAATCCACTGCTTTCTAACCTCGCGGGTCCCATTTACTTTTACAGCAGATGTCCCAGCTCAGGAGGCTTACAGCAACCATCCCCAGCCAACAGAACAAAAATAGTAGTGGCTCAGCGGGCCGGTCTCCTCTTACCTGAGTCAGAAAGTCATGGGTTCAAGTCCCACACCAGCACAAAAACAACTCAGACTGACACCCCAGTGAAGAAGTGCTCAGTAATTAACCCTGTAATTAGTTCTGCTCTCAGTACAGCTTGGAGAAGCCCCATTTAGTGCAGAGAGAATGCCATTTGGCTTCTCCTCTCTCTGGTCCTGGGAAGGATGCCAAGGGATGTTAACAATGCAACTATGGATGTGACGTAACCATGACTGTGTATAATGAAACACATCAAGGCACAGTTCCGTAGTGTGAGAGAGTCCCAGCCCAGCCACCTGCACACATCTGCCGTAGAGTTACAGACAGCTACAGCACACAAACAGGACCTTCAGCCCAATGACCATGTGCCAACCATTAACCACAAATTTACACTGGTCCTACTTTATTTATTTATCCACATTCTGATCCCCTCACCCCAGATTCTACAACTCACCCACACAACAGGAGGGGGTGGGGGGGATCTTACAGCAGTTGATCTATCTACTAACGACTCTGGGGCGTGGGAGGGAACTGAAGTTCCTGGAGGGAAACCCATGTGCTCACAGGGAGGACACAGAGGTCAGGATCGAACTCAAGTCTCTGGCACTGTGAGACGGCGGCTCTGCTTGCCACACCACTGTGTCGTCCATATCTACCTGTCTTCCACACCACTGTGTCACCCATATCTCCCTGTCTTTATGCAGAACAGTACAGCACACGGACCAGCCCTTCGGCCCACAAAGCCCATGCTGACCTTGACGTCAAATTATAGTAAACCTACTTCCCGTGCGTGATCCACAATCCATCCATTCCCTGCACTTCCATGTGGCTGCCTAACTACCTCTGAAATGCCACTGTTGCATCTGGTTTCAGGAACCTACTGTCCTCTCGCACCGAAGCCAAGCCATCTAGTGTGTGACGTGTTTACCCTGGGAAAATGACTCTACCTACCCTCAGCTACATCTCAGCATGTGGGGATGCCTTCAGAGTCGCACAACAATACAGCATGGATACAGGCCATTCAGTTCAACTGGTGCATGCCAACTACAACATCGTCCCTCTACACCAGCCATACCCATTCAACCCATAACCCTCCAAGTCCCTTCCCTCTACGCATCTATCTAAGTGACTCTTAAAGGCTGCACTTGTACCAGTCTCGACAACTTCCAATGACAGCTTAATCGGGCACGGTAGTGTCGTGGTTATCACAACACTTTACGGTACCAGTAACCCAGGTTCAGTTCCCGCTACTGCCTATAAGGAGTTAGTGCATTCTTACTCTGCCTGTACGGGATTCCTCCCGGTGCTCCAGTTTCCTCCCACAGTCCAAAGACACACAAGTAAGCAGGTTAATTGGTCATTATAAATTATCCCATCATGATTAGGCTCAGATTACATTGGAGGATTGCTGGGCAGCTCGAAGGGCCAGAAAGACCTATTCAGAGTTGTATCTCAATGAAATTTTTAAAAAAGCAAATTACGACTCAGGCTTATTTTAAACCTCTCCCCTCTTTTTGTATCTATGCCCTCTAGCTTTGGGCTCATAACCCTGGAAAATGACTGTGCTGTCTATTGCCGGATGACTAGATAAAGACCATGTTCAGTTGAAACAGTCTAGGATTTAGGGAGTTTTAAAAACTGACAGTCTTCCTCTTGATAGAGGTGTATATGATAAGGGGCATACCTGAGTGGACAGCCAGTGCCTTTTCCCAGGGTGGCAATGGCTAATTCGAGAGGACATACTTTTAATGTGATTGGAGGAAAGTAGAGGGTGGATGTCAGAGGTAGGCTTTTTTTTTTATAAACACAGGGTCCGTGATAGAGGCACAAACATCCTGCGGAGCATGAAGGAAGCTCACCTCTGTCCAAGGATACTGACAGACTTTTACCGCTGTACCATTGAGAGCACTCTCCAACTGCATCTCAGTGTGGTACGGCAATTGTCCTGTATCGGACCGCAAAGCTCTCCAGCGTGTGGTGAAAGCTGCCCAGCGGATTATCGGCACCCAATTGCTCACCATTGAGAACATCTAACATAAACGCTGCCTGGGCAAAGCATTATCAAGGATGTATCTCACCCTAATGAAGGGCCGAATGGCCTACTCCTGCACCTATTTTCTATGTTTCTATGTTTCTAACCATGGACTTTTTACTCTCCTCCCATCATGTAGGCGCTACAGGAGCCTCCGCTCCCGCACCAGCAGGCACAGGAAGAGCTTCTTCCCTGAGGCTGTGACCCTGCTGAACCTCTCATCACAGCGCTAAGCAGTATTGCACTCATATTGTTCTGTCTCAGTACTTTTATATCTGTGTGCTGTAGCTCTTTTTTTATTCGCAGTTATTTTGTAAATAACACTATTCTTTGCATTTCTGGTCAGATGCTAACTGCATTTCATTGGCTTTGTATCTGTACTCGGCACAATGACAATAAAGTTGAATCTCTTATTACATAGGCACACAGATGAAAGAAAAATGGACAGCTAGGTGGAAGGGAAGGGCTAGACTGACCATGGAGTAGGTTAAAAAGTTAGCAGAATATCCTGGGCTGAAGGGCCTGTATAGCTGTAATTCTATATTCCTACTCTTGGGAAAGACAAGGGTTAATTCTATTTATTTTTTTAGAGTTACCGCGCAGTAACAGACTCTTCCAGTCCAACTCATCCTCGCCACCCAATCGCACCCATGAGATCAATTTAACTGGCTCGCCCGTGCATGTTTGGGACGTGGGAGGAAACTGGGGCATCCTGAGGGAACGCACACTCACGCAGAGAACGCACAAATTCTTTACAGACGGTAGTGAGAACCGAACCGGGGTCACTGGCACTGTAAAGCGTTACGCTTACTGCTACACTACTGAGCGCCCCAGCATGTAACATTACTACCCTGAGGAAAAAACTCTACCAATCCAGTTGCTGGAAGGAAAATGGAAGCATGGAAAGATGAAGGGTTACAGGGAGAAGGCAGGAAAATGGGGTTGAGAAGGAAAATAGATCAGCCATGATGAAATGGCACAGATTCAATGGGCCGAATGGCCTCCTATGACTTATGGTCCACGATTAGATTGAAAGGGATTATTCCCAGCGAGCAGCTCATTATTACTCTGCTATAGAAGCATGATAGAACCTGCCCCCTCTTTGAATGTCTTACTCCAACCACACGTTATACAAAAAAGTTTGAAGGGACAGAATTGTTTTAACTGAGACTTGTGTAAAATAGTTTAAAATCTGTCTTTATACCAGAGCATTGAAACAGTGGGAGGTCCGTGCTAAATCAAAGAGATGGATCCTAGATTCTGTTATTGATAGCACTCGGTCCATGCGGTCACACGGATTGATTGAACCAGAATTTTCCAGGAATTTCTTTCTCCCTTTTTTGGTTCTGTTTTTTTTCTCTCTGTAAATATTTCCCCTCTCCCAGGAGAGGGTTGCGGAGTTGGATCAGGACTGGGAAAATTATGTTCCGTCACGCTAGCCTGATTGGGGGAGGGAAGTCTGAGAGAGGGCTGCGTCTTGTCTCAATCGCAATGTTGCTATTTTCCTTCCAGGGTCAGTCAGCTGAGTCCAGTGGAGTGGGTTCAGAACTCAAAGGTTTAATTTAGAGAACAGTAAGATAAAAATGGAAACATCAACTGTCTATTCCTCTCCATAGATGCAGCCTGACCTGCTGAGTTCCTCCAGCATTTTGTGGATCGCTCTCCCCATGTGACTGTGTGGGTTTCCTCTGGGTGCTCTGGTTTCCTCCCACAGTCCAAAGATGTACCGGTTGGTAGGTTAACTGGTCATTATAAATTGTCCTATGATTAGGCAGGGATTAAATCAGGGATGTTGGGTGGTGTGGCTCGAAGGGCTAGAAGGGCCTATTCAGTACGTTGTCTCAATAAATACGTAAATAAACACTATTCCAACACAGAAAATGCTGGAGGAACTCAGTAAGTCGAGCAGCATCTATGGAGAGATAGAAACAACCAATCTTTCAGACCAAGATCCTTCAGCAGGACTCGAGACCTGATGCAAGCCGAGACCCTTCATCAGAGCTCATGACCTGCTGAAGGGCCTCAGTCCAAAACAGTGACTCTTCATTCCTCTCCATAGATGCTGCCTAGCCTGCTGAGTTCCTCCAGCATTTTGTGTGTTTAATGCGTGGATATCTGTACACTCTAACACACAAAATGCTGGAGGAACTCAGCAGGTCGGGCAGCATCTACAGGCAGAAATAGACCTTTCATCTAGACTGCGAGATGGTGAGGAGATGGGCAGTGTTAAAAAAGGTGAAGGGAAGGGGTGGAGCAAGAAGCTGGCAAGTGATGGGTGGATCCAGGTGATGGAGGAGGGAAGGGTGGAAAAATTAACGGAGGCTGCAAGGTGACAAATGGAGGCAACACAGCACAAAGGACAGTGCAAATGCAGTGCATCTTCACTCTAAGAGTAAAAAGTAAAGTACAAAAGGCGTGAAACAGGGAAAGGCTTCAATTTTCTGCAGTCTTTCTATTCTTCTTTGGAATGTAACATTACACAATGCTTCCTCCCTCCCCATCAACACACCCCAACCCACTGTCAGTCAATGGGAAAAGTGGCTGCTCATTTGGAAAATTGCTCTTGAATACAGATAAGAATCAAATCAAGTTTAATTATCATTCGAACCATACATAGATACAGTTGAACGAGACCGCATTTCTCTGGAGCAAAGGTGTAAAACATTCAAAATAGCAAGCAAACTTAAAAATAATGAGTAACATTCAAAAAACGAGCAGCATAATTGAAAATTGTTAGCAAAGAAGCATATTCACTCGAAAAGGTGCAAGACCCTGAGCAACAGTACCCGGTAATCAATCGATGGTATTCTCTCGGCAGTGTGCAGATGCACGCAATCCCGCCTGTCATTCCACCGCTCCAGCACAGGAGAGCAGCACCGATGGGAGAGGTCAGACCACAGCTGAGCACGGACGCCAAGCTGTAGCACTTCCGCATCTCTCAACTGGTCTGCAGCAGCATGGAAGCCCGAGGCTTGAGGGCTAGTCCTCACCACAACCCAGACTACCCAGCTCCCATGTTGTCTGTCCCTTTAGAAAGGTTATTGAGACCTAGCGGAGTCCACAGCAATGGAGTGCTGTAGCCACCAACAGTATTATATATAATTTATTATTCAATACAGGGACTGCAGCAATTGGCCAAACTGGGAGAAAGCTATCCACAAGAATCCGAGAACATCAACTGGCTATGAAGAGGCAAGACCAACTCTCCCTAGTCTCTATCCATGAAGATTGAAAGCAGCATCGAGCAAACACACGGCATGCGAGAGAATTCCTAGAAGTGTGGCTCTCCACGAAGAATTCTGTAAACAAGCACATGGACTTTGATCCTATTTATGAGCTGACGCAGGCAAAGTTCCAGACCACAACGCACGAAGTTCGCCATGCAGCCAAAAACGATGAGATTTCCTCCCCACATCCCAACTGAGCTTCCGAATTGAAGTCCAATCAGCTGATTGAAAAGTATACAAAGGCCAAGCCTTCGGGGTACACACAATCATCTGACGACGTCTCTTTGCACAGTAACAAAACATTTGCAAGTAAATTGCCAAAATCGAAAAACTCAACCCAACTACTATACCAAGGAATTTAAAGTTGCTGACCCTCTTCACACTGATTCCCCAATGAGAACTAGCTCACGGACCTTCGGTTTCCTCCTCCTGGTCAATAACCATCACCTTGGTCTTGTCGACAGAGTGAGAGGTTGTGGTAATGGGTCCAGCATGTCGTCGTCGTTGTGGCTATCCCTCAAGGTCTTCGTTCTGAAGAAGTGGCCCACAGAGCGAAGACACCTGTGCGTGTATTTGTTTAACGTGTACTTGATGTTGCACTCCAAGAAGCACACGATACTTCACAATCAACCAACTAATTCCAATGGCATGGAAACCACGATGATTGGAGCTGATGGATTTGTTGCAGCCTTCATCTACCTTCACAGCCGTTGAGTTTGAAGTAACTTCGTCCGCCTGTTCCACCATTGAGGTCTTGATTGGATTGTTCTTTGTCAGGGACCTCAACCTCGACCTTACCGCCATGGGTGACCCTAGCAGGAGCATAGCTCCAGACGGCATTGCTCTCGGGATCTCAGGACCACACAAGCTTCTCCACCACAACAAGGTGACAATGGGTCCAGCATGTTAGTGCCATTTCAAAGAAGGTACAGCAGCACCTCCACTTTCTAAGACGTTTCCAAAGATTCAGCATGTCATCTAAAACTTTGACAAACTTCTATAGATGTGCAGTGGAGACTGGTTGCATCATGTCCTGGTATGGAAACACCAACCCAGTCCATCAGGGGTAAAGCCCTCCCCACCAATCTGTCGCAGGAAAGCAGCACCCATCGAGGACCCCACCTTCCAGCTCATGGTCCCTTCTCACTGCTGTCATCAGTGGCACAAGAGCCTCAGAACTCATGTCATCACGTTCAGCAACAGTCCTCACCCCTCAACCATCAGGCTCTTGAACCAGTGGGGATAACTTCACTCATCCCATCACTAAACTGTTCCATAACCTATGGACTCACTTTCAAGGACTGTTTATCTCACGTTCTCAATATTTCTTTCTTTCTTACTTATTTATTTATATGAATATTATTTTTTGTATTTGCACAGCTTGTTGTCTTTTGCACATTGTCCATCCTGTTGGATATGGTCTTTCACTGATTCTATTGTTTCTTGTATCTACTTTCATATGGCAGGACTTTCATATGATGAAAGACTGGATCGACTGGGCTTATACTTGCTGGAATTTAGAAGATTGAGGGGGGATCTGATTGAAACATATAAAAATCCTAAAGGGATTGGACAGGCTAGATGCAGGAAGATTGTTCCCGATGTTGGGGAAGTCCAGAACGAGGGGTCACAGTTTGAGGATAAAGGGGAAGCCTTTTAGGACCAAGATGAGGAAAAATGTCTTCACACAGAGTGGTGAATCTGTGGAATTCTCTGCCACAGGAAACAGTTGAGGCCGGTTCATTGGCTATATTTAAGAGGGAGTTAGATATGGCCCTTGTGGCTAAAGGGATCGGGGGTATGGAGAGAAGGCAGGTACGGGGTTCTGAGTTGGATGATCAGCCATGATCATACTGAATGGCGGTGCAGGCTCGAAGGGCTGAACGGCCTACTCCTGCACCTATTTTCTATGTTTCTATGTTTGCTCTGAATGCCCGCAAGAAAATGAATCTCGCGGTGGTATGTAGTGACATGTGTACTTTGATAAATTTACTTTGAATTTTGAATGCTGTTTTTTGTTGCACATCACACCAACATAATACATGCAAATGCATACGGTGAATAAAGATAATCTTTGACAACAAGAATCCTACACTTGGTCAAATGTTCCAAAGCACTTCACAGCAACACACCCAACAAAATCCCCTACTGATTTTCAGGAGATTATCAACACAGGTGAATGAGTTAAGATTAAAGGAATGTCTTAAAGGAGGAGAGAATTCCAGAGCTTGGGCCAGTGATTAAAAGCAGGACTCCTGACAGGTCAGAGTACATGGGGCAAATCATTGCAGCCTTGGAGGTGATTCAGTTGAGCTAAGACACCAAGAATCACACACTGTGCTCAAAGTGGAAACCTGGACATGGTTACTATTCCCAGAAAGATTAGACTGAGGTCACTACTACCGTTCTTTTGTCTACACTTCTCGCTGAATCAGTAAAGCAGTCGACATAATCAAAGACCCCAGCCATCCCAGATATTCTCTTTTCTCCCCTGTCCCTTTGGGCAGGAGATACAAAGGCTGGAGAGCACATACCACCAGGCTCAAGGATAGCTTCTACTCCACTGTTACCAGGCTGCTGAACATTTCTCTGATACAACAAGTCGGGCTCCTGACCTCACAATCTACCTGATTGTGATCTTGCTGTTTACCCGCTCTCCCCCCTGTAGCTCTTACATTTTACAATGCATTGTTATCGTTTAACCGCATTAGCGGAGTGGCTAGCGTGACGCTATTACCGCACCAGCGACCTGCCGCTGTCTCGAGACTGCATGGGTTTCTTCCGACATTCCAAAGACACACCAGTTAGTCAGGATTAGTGAATTGCGAGCATGCTATGTAGGCGCCAGCAGAGCAGGGACATTTGTGGGCTACTCCCAGGAACTTAAGGCCATAAGATATAGGAACAGATCTGGACTATTTGGCCCATCAAGTCTGCTCCACCATTTCCCTCTCAGCCCCATCCTCCTGCCTTCTCCCTGTAACATCTTCAGACACTGACACAAACTATGCATTTCACTGTAGGTTGCAATATACGTGTGAGAACTCAAGTTAATCTAGCTCAATGCACAGTGTAATGGATTGATTTGTACGAACAGCATGCAAGGCAAGCTTTTCACCGTATCTTGGTACATGGGACAATAATAGACCAATACCAATTGGAATACTCAGCTTGCAAAAAGACTGAAGCTTCAACCTTAACACCTACATGCTATGCCGCCAATAGAATACCAAGTCAAAGAAGGGTGTGAGGCCATTCGGTCCATCCTGCTTGTGGCAACTCTGAACAAGCCACCATTTTCTTCTCCACCACGAACACTGTTTATATAACTCATAATTGCCCTGTTGTGAAGGTGGAGGCAGAAACAATAGGGGTTAAGAGATGTTTAGTTAGGCACATGAATGTGGGGAAAGGAAACGGTATAGGCAGAAGGGATTGGTTTAGGTGGCCTTCTGACGACTAATTTGCATTGGTTCAGCAGGACACTGTAGGCCGCAGGATGTACTGTTCTGTGGTTTGTGACTTTGCTTCCACTCCCGACACATCCAGTTCACAATAAATCGCTCAATTAAAAATGCTTTCCACATTCGCCTTTTTGGTCATCATCATTAACCTGTTCCCCACCCTCCTTCTGGTTTCTTCCCACCAAAGCTGCAGCACCCCCCCCCGCCATCCCCACCACCCCATTGCTGCTCAGGAACCGGGGAGAAGAGATCTGCCTGGAAGCATATCAAAATAAAAAGACCTTGAAATAGCGCTGAGGTACCTCAGCCAATGTCTGGTGGATTTGTCCACAAGCCCACTATTTTTGCAGATGAAATTAAAATGGCTTATCAGCGTGGCTAAACTAGCAGCGAGGGATTTCCGATGAATGTGTCAGGCATCATCACCATTGTCCAAGTGTCATTACAGGGTTTATAAATTATTAACGGGGAACATCCAGGGGTGGTCATGAGGGTTAAATATTCAGAAACTAAGTGTCACTTTCCACTGAATTCCCTTCCCAATGGGTTACCACTTTGCAACATGTCTCCAGGGGCTAGCGTTCAGGCTAGAATACTTAGCCAGATGCTCCCATTCCCAGGAATTTAATTCTGCTCCAGTCATGTCCATCAGGGCACAGACTGGGAATAGAACCGTCACCGATAACCACTAATACCTCAGCTACATCTTACTCCACAGTCTCATCATCCCAGCGACGGTCTACTTCCCTCCATACAATCCCCTCACCAACATCCCACTGGCTGCCCACAACACCCCACGTTCCTGATCATTACTTCACACACGCTCTACTCCACAAGATATAGGAGCAGAATTGGGCCATTAGGCTCACTGAGTCTGTCCCACCATCCCTCTCAACCCCACTCTCCTGCATTCTCCCTGTAACCTTAGATGCTTTACTAATCAAGAACCTATCAAAATCCCTTTTAAATAAACCCAAATTACTTGGCCTCCACCGTATTTGGGCAATAACTTCCACAGGTTTGCTACCCTCTGGCTCTCCCTCCAATTAATTGTCCCTCTATTACCCCACATCCCACTTCTCACACTCCCCCCCATCAACAGCCCACTATAGTCACCTTCACTCACTTACTGAGACCAATTCCATGTCCAATCCATTCCCTGCCCAACATACACTCTCCTCCATCGATGCTACCACCAACAAAATACTCACCTAGCCCCCACCACCCCACCTCCAAGTCTATGACCCTTTGTACTGGGACAACCGCTCCCTCCCCCACCTGTTTATTGGGAGTTCCCTCCTGCCTCCTGAACTTTACAAAGAGCTTTCCACGGCCAGAAAGCTTTGCCCACAGAACCTACTTCAAAAACTACTCAGCCTCGGAACTTCTCTTAGCAGCTTCAAAATATACTCTAATCTTTCCCTGCTTAGCCAAGTAAATGCATTCAGACATAAACACACACACACATCATTGTATGAAGACAGAACAAAGACACACGAAATGCTGGCTGAACTCAGCAGGTCAGGCAGCATCCATGGAGAGGAAAAAAAGAGTCGACATTTCAGACCAAGACCCTTCATCAGGACTGGAAAGGAAGGGGGAAGCAGCCAGAATAAGAAGGGAGGAGAAGGTGGTGGATTGCAAGTTGGTAGGTAATAAGGTTCCCAGCCTGAAACGTCAACTATTTATTCACCTCCACAGATGCCGCATGACATGCTGAGTTTCTCCAGCATTTCATGTGTGTTGCTGAAGATGTCCAGCATCTGCAGAATCTCCCATGTCTATGAAGAGCAAAGACAATTCACCAGTATGCTGTCTGGGCAGGATAACTTTAGTTCTGGGGAGAGATTGGATAGGCCGGTTTTGTTTTCTCTGGAGCGACCGAGGCTGAGGGTGATCTGACGGTACATAGAATTACGACAGACAAGGATTGGATAGACTCTCAAAACCTTTGTCCCACTGAAGGGATATCTAAAACAAGATGGCGTAGGTTTAAGGTGAGAAGAAGGAGTTTAAAGGGGACAAGAGAGTGGTTGATATCTGGACCGCACTATCACTCTCGGGCAAGGTGTAGCACGAGTTCAGCCTGCCCTGATCAGGGTCACGTGAAGCCATGGGAGCAGGTGGTGGATATCACAAATCCTGGTTATGTGACCACTGACACCGGGCAGACAATCTCTGAAGAGTATTGTTAATGGCTGGGGTCACCCGTCTCGTAAAGACACTGCCCAGAAGAAGGAAATGGCAAACCACTTCGAAGAAAAATTTGCCAAGAGCAATCATGGTGATGGAAAGACCATGATCACCCATGTCATACGACCTGGCATGTACGAATGAATGTTTAAGAGATAGTTAGAAAGACACTTAAATAAGCTGGCGCAATACACAAAATACTGGAAGAACTCTGCAGGTCAGGCAGCATCTATGGAGATGAATAGTTGATGTTTTGGGCCAAGGCCCTTCTTCAGGACTGGAAGAAAAGGGAAAAGGTGACAAAATAGAAAGATGTGGGGAGGGGTGTGGAAAGTTCAATTCCCGCCACTGCCTGTAAGGAGTTCGTATGTTCTCCCCGCGACCACGGGGTTTTCTCCGGGTGCTCCAGTTTCCTCCCACAGTCCAAAATTGTACAGATTAGAGCTAGTGATTTGTAGTTAATTGGTCACAAGGGTGTAATGGGGCTGGAAGGGCCTTGTACCATGCTGTATCAATCAATCAATAAATAAAATGGAAGAATGTGGTCCTAATGCAGCCAGAAGGGGTTCAAGTGAATGGTCAAACAGGTGGGGCCCACAGTGCAGTGTAGGCCCGAAGGGCCCTTCGAGCCTTGACGCCCCAGCAACCCACAACAATCCTGATTAATCACGGGACAATTTACAACAGCCAATTGACCTACCCGGAACATCTTTGGACTGTGGGACGAAACCAGAGGACCTGGGGAAAGCCCACACATTCCACGGGGTGGACGTACAGAGACTCCTTATAGACGGCAGCGGGATTGAACCCCAAACTCTGGAAAGCTGCCAGCTGTAATCACGTCGCACTAACCGCTACCCTACCGTGGCACCAATTTATGTGCTATAGAACCTGACGAGTGGAAATATTAAACGTATAAGATCAGCATAAATTTGTTCATTAGTCTGCATATATACCCCATGATCTCTGCATATTGTCTGTATATGTACACACAAATTAAATTGCACACACATGTATTCATTTTTGCGTGCACACACAGACACACAGCCTGAGCTGCTCAGTTCTGCTTGGTAAAAGGTTTTCATTCCCAATTCAAAAGTAGAATAAATTCTAAGTATGACAAATTAGCAAAGTCAAAAAAATAAAATGTTTTCTGAAAATAAGCAGCACCCACACACCATGCTTCTGAGTTCAATGGTGCGGCAGTATTGCAAACACAGACCAGCTCTTCCAGAACACTTGTTCCTGTCTGCACGCCCCCACCCCCACCTCATTCCCCCCCTCCACCTCATCGCTGAATCTTCCTCACAAACACACAGCGTCAACAAGGGATGTGTGACAATTAAAACAAAATAAAACATTTCTGAGCAGGGCCTGGGTTCAGAGCGAGCGACAGATGGTAACCAGGGCCACTCTGCATTGAGAATCTAAAAAGCAGCTCAAAGCCGTGAACAAAAAACAGGACATCCCCACTCACAATCTGTCGTGTTGCAGCAGCAGACGTCCTGTCATTCAGCATGGCCTCGCTTCACCATCAAATTAATATGCATTATACAATATTCTCAGCCACACAACCGGGGCTGCCTGAGTATTCTTCGTATGCCTTCCTGCCTGATCTGCCGACAGCAGCCACTCTCTCGCTGGTCTCGACGAGAACAGAAGTAACAGAAACAGGAGTACACTACACAGCCTCTCGAGGCTGCTATGTCATTCACTAAGATCACTGCCGATCTGTTCTCCAATTTCCCCATGTAAACCCTCGACTCTAATGTATCCAGAAATCTATCCAAGCCTTGAGAGCATTCTACGGCACTGTCTCCTCACCTCTCTATTGTAGGAGCTCTGAAAGGGCAATGTAACAACCTTCAGAAGGAAATTCCTCTTCACCTCCCCTTAACTTGAACTATGCCTCTCTGTTCCACATTCCACGATGAGCAGACACCCTCTCAGTATCTAATCTTTCAAGCCTCCTAAGAAATGCAAGCTCTACACTCAGTGGCCATTTTATTAGGTACACCTGCACACCAGCTCGTTAATGCAAATATCTAATTAGCCAATCACGTGGCTGCAACTCAATGCATAGAGCATGCAGACGTGGTCAAGAGGTTCAGTTGTTGTTCAGACCAATCAGAATGGGGAGAAAATGTGATCTAAGTGACTTTGACTGTGGAATGACTGTTGGTGCCAGGCAGGGTGGTTTGAGTACCTCAGAAACCGCTGATCACCTGGGATTTTCACACACAACAGTCTCTAGAGTTTACACGGGATGGTGTGAGAAACAAAATAACATCCAGTGAGCAGCAGTTCTGTGGGCAAAAACTTGTTAGAAAGAGAGGTCAGAGGAGAACAGCCAAACTGTTCAAGTTGACAGGAAGGCAACAGTAACTCAACCATGTGTTATAACAGTGGTGTGCAGAAGAGCATCTCTGAATGTCGAGCCTTGAAGTGTATTGGCTACAGCAGCAGAAGACCACAAATAATACTCAGTGGCCACTTTATTAGGTACAGGAGGTATCCAAATAAAATAATGACTGAGTGTACATTTCTAAACTCCAATGAATAGAGGTCCCAATTTACTCAATTGTCCCTCAGAAAACAACTCACTCCAAAAAGTGGGATTTTCCAAAGGCCAGCCCTTTTAATTCTACTTCCCATTCCGGCATATCAATCCATGGCCTCCTCTACTGCCATGATGAGACTACACTCGGGTTGAAGGAGCAACACCTCATATTCTCCATTCAGCTGAATGAGAAGTCAGAGGCCAAGCATTCGGAGGACACACCATAATCAACAGCACACTGACAACATCTCCTCGCATGGTGACAAAATGTCTGCAAGTAAGTTGCCAAGATCGGAGAACAACTCAACACAACCATCAACCACCTGAGATACACATTTTCCACATTATTTCCACCCTCATATTTTGTCTGGGTAGCCTCCAACTTGACGGCATGAACTTTGATAAACTTCCAAGTCAGGTAGCAAGAAAAGTCCTGGGTGATGAGGTGAGAATTTTCCCATACACCAACTTCACTGAAGTACAGAGTGGAGTAAAGCCACTGCCTCACAGGTCCAGAGGGCCAGGCTCAATTCTGCCCTTGGTTGTTAACTGTATGGAGTATGCCCGTTCTCCCCATGACCTTTCAGGCAATGCCTCAAAAAGGCTGCATCGATCATTAAAGAACCCCATCACCCAGGACGTGCCCTCTTTTCATTACTACCATCAAGGTTAAAGTACAGTAGTCTGAAGATACACACTCAATATCTTAGGAACAACGTCTTCCCCTCCACCATCAGATTTCTGAATGGACAATGAACCTGTGTATACTACCTCACTATTCTTTGCTCTCTTTTTGCACTACTTACAATAAGAAATTATATATATATATATAAATTAAGTTATAGTTATTATTATGTATTGCAATGTAGAGCTGCTGCAAAATAACGAATTTCACGATGTATACCATGATTTTGATTGTGGGGTTACCCCGTTTGCTCCTACATCCCAAAGGCATGCTGGTAGTTAATGGCTCCTGTAGATCACCAGTCAGGGTACAAGTAAAAAAAGAGAATAGGATTGGATGGGATTGTTCTGCCGGGAGCTGGTACGGATCCGATGGGCTGAATAGCCTCCTCCTGTTCCATAACAAGTAAGTAAGTTCTTCTAGCTTCATAAACTGTGATTTCAACTTTATCATAGAGCATTCCAATACAGAAACAGGCCCTTCAGCCCATCTAGCCTGTGCCAAACTGTAATTCTGCCTACTTCCAATGTCTCACATCTGGACCATAGCCCTCCATACCTCTCCCATCAATGTACCTATCTAAATTTCTCTTAAATGTTGAAATTGAAGCCACATCCACCACTTCCACTGGCAGCTTATACCGCACCCTCACCACTCTCTGAATGAACAGCCCTCTCAAGTTCCCCTTAAAATGTTTCACCTATCACCTTTAAGACATGACCTCTAGTTCTAGTCTCACCCAACCGCAATGGAAATAGCCTGCTTTGATTTACCCTATCTATACCCCTCATAATTTGTATGTCTTTATTTTTCCGTTATTCTCCTACGCTTCAGGAAATAAAGTCCTAACCTATTCAACCTTTCCATATAACTCAGGGCCTCAAGCCCCGGCAACATCTTTGTAAATATCCTCTGCATTCTTTCAAGCTTATTAATATCTCACCTGTAGGTAGGTGACCAGAACTGCACACAATACTGTAAATTAGGCCTCACCAATGTCCTATAACTTCATAATATCTCAACTCTTGTACTTAATTGTAACACAAACAATTTCTGGAGGAGCTAAGCAGATTAGGCAGCATCTATGGAAATGAATAACAGTCGACATTTTGGGAGGGGGGGAATGAAGTAAGAAGTTGAGAGACAATAGATGGAAAATAGATGGAAAAGGCATTGGGTTGGAGAAGTAGGAATCTGACCGGAAAGAGAGTGGACCTTGGGAGAAAGGAAAAGAGGAGGGACACCGGGGGAGGTGACAGGCAGGTGAGGAGAAGAGGTAAGAGGCCAGAGTGAGGAAATAAAGATGAGGAAAGGGAGAGTGGAAAAAATATTGCTGGAAGTTGGAGAAAGCAATGTTCATGCCATCCAGTTGGAGGCTACCCAGACAGAATATGAGGTGTTGCTTCCCCACCCTGAGAATAGCCTCATCGTGGCAGAAGAGAAGACCATGGACTAACGTGTCAGAACAGGAATGGGGATAGGAAGTAAAATGGTTGGCCACTGGGAAATTCTGCTTTTGGTGAATGGAACTGAAGTGCTCAACAAAGCAGTCCCCCAATCTACAGCAGGTCCCACCAGTGTAGATGAGGCCACATTAGCAGCAACTTAAGAAGGCTCTTTCTACTGTATTAACGATATCAGGGAGGAATCCCAACACCACCAGACAAAACTGACAAAAAAAATCTCCAGTTATTTCTGTAAAATGAGTGCACTGCTTTATTTTTGACATCTGCTGAAAAGGCAGATGTTTTGGCACATCATCAGCTCAGCTTGTGAGAATTCACAGGTGTCTTTTCATTATCTCAGCCCTTGTAAAATCCTATCCTAATGCCAGGGAGAGAGATGGAATGCCTTCTATCAGCTTCAACAATAGAACCATCAGGTGTGGACTGGCATTTAGCTTATGTTCTTGTGTACGTAGGTCACTTGCATGACATTATTTCTATTATTTAGAGCAAGGGTTCCCAACTTTCTTTATATGCCATGGACCAATACCACTAAGCAAGGGTTGGGAACCCCTGTTGAGAGATACAGGACAGTAACAAGCCCTTCTGGCCCAACAAGCCCACACTACACAATTAGGCCCATGTGACCAATTCATCTATTAACCCGTAGGTCTTTGAAATTTGGAAGGAAACCAGATCACCTGGAGGAAACCCACACGGTCATGGGGAGGACATACAAACTCTTTACTGAACCCGGGTCACTAGTGCTGTAAAGTGTGTGCTAACCACTATGCTACCATGGCTGCTAACATACTTATACATGAAGAGTCATGATTAAGATAGAACATAGAAATCTACAGCACATTACAGGCCCTTTGGCCCACAATGTTGTGCCGACCATGTAACCTACTCTAGAAACTGCCTAGAATTAATCCACCTCATAGCCCTCTTATTTTTCCAAGCTCCAATGTACCTATCTGAGAGTCCCTTAAAAGATCTTTCCATGAACTTCCATGTCCTCCTGACAACAAAGGGCAGAACCTCAAAAGAGAGGGATGTTCCTTTAGAACAGAGGTGAGGAGGAATTTCTTTAGCCAGAGGGTGGTGAATCTGTGGAATTCATTGCCACAGGTGGCTGTGGAGACCAATTCATTGAGTATATTCAATGCAGAGGTTGACAGTTTCTTGATTAGTCGGGGTGTCAAAGGTTATGGGGAGAAAGCAGGAGAATGGAGTTGAGAGAGAAGGTAACTCAACCATGTTGCAAAGGCAGAGCAGACTCGATGGGCCAAATAGCCTAATTCTGCTCTTGTGGTCTTATCTTGTTTCCCATCAGAGTTAAGGGTGGTACTGCTCCTGCACCCTCATCCCACTGCCCAGGCATCTGAACAACTCCGTCTCCTACCCCTTTTCCAACACTCAACCACTGGCTGCCATGTCCTTCGCTGCCAGATCCAAATTCCTGCAACTTCCAACCTAACACCTCTCCATGTCCCTTTTTTAAACATTCTTTATGACCCTTTGAGCAAACTGTCGATTAGCCCGCCAAGTCCGTCCTTCATTGGCTCTGTGTCAAATCTTGTTTGGTATCTGCTGGTGAGATGTATTTTCAATATTTTCCCACATTAAAATCCGCACATTGGCTTTGTTAGACCACAAGAGCATAGAACATAGGAGCAGAATTAGGCCATTTGGCTCATTGAGTCCACTCCGCCATTCAATCGTGGCTGATTTATTATCCCTCTCAACTCCATACTCCTGCCTTCTCCCTGTAACCTTCGATGCCCCTACTAATTAAGAACCTATTAACCTCCACTTTAAATATACCCAATGAACTGGACTCCAGAGCCATGTGTGGCAATGAATTCCACCCACTCACAGGCCGAAAAAGCCTGTTACTACGTTGTATTTCTCCCGCAAGTCAGTCAGTCAATCTGGGGAGTTTGATTGGGAGGAAGTTCTTTAGCCAGAAGGTGGTGAATCTGTGGAATTCATTGCCACAGACGGTTGTGGTGGCCAAGTCATTGGGTATATTTAAAGCCGAGGTTGATAGTTTCCTGGTTAGTCCGGGCGTCAAAGGTTATGAGGAGAAGGCAGGAGAATGGGGTTGAGAGGGACAATAAATCAGCCCTGATAGAATGGCGAAGCATACTCGATGGGCCAAATGACATAATTCTGCTTCTACGTGTTATGGTCTTTTGGACTTTTGAGATATGGGGAAAATGAGAGAATGAAGATGAAGTGGAAGCTTGGCATGATCTGGATGAATGCTGGAGAAGGGTCAGAGAACCAAATGACAGACACAAAAGAGACAGCAGATGTTGGAAGTCTGGATCAACACACAAAATGCAGCAGCTCAGAGGGTCAGAGAGCATCCAAAAGATGGAGGGGAGGGGTGGTGATAGAGCTTGTGGGTGATAGGTAGGTCCAGGTGAGGGCTGGGTGTGAGTAGGAATGATGTAAGAATTCCCTACAGTACTCTGCAAAAGTCTTAGACAGATACATATATACCTGTTTGGCCAAGACTTTTGCACAGTACTGTATTTGTCAACATGGAGTGGAGAGCCGGTTTGGAAATCTGGCCAGAGCAAAGGACGTTGGGAATGCGCCGCAGGAGTGTTGTGGGATACCGGGGTTCCCAACCTGGAGTCCACAGACCCCTCGGTTAATGGTATGGGTTCCAGGCATTAAAAAAAGTTGGGAACTCGCCCTAACCGTTTCTTTCCTTCAGGCACCCGCCTCCCTGTGACACTTTTAGGCTGCCATCCTTGGAAAGGTCAGGCTCTTCATTTGTGACATTAAGCCTCACCCGCCTACAAATCAGCTGTTCGCACTCCTCGGAAGGATGAATGTAACATGGACGTTTCCAGCGGGTATGCTGTTGGCCACGGGGGGATTATTTGCATATTCTCACATTACCACGTCCAACTGACTCAATCAGGAAGCTGAATGCATTGTCTACGGAGCAGCGCACCATGACCTGTTGGTCTCGGCTTTCTGGCAACGTCTTTGTACATATACTGACACACGCAGCGTTTCAGCCTACTGGGTCTTCTGGAATATGTTTTATTGTTCGCTCACTTATTAGTAGTAATATTACTTTATGTGTAGTGTGTGAGTTATCCGTACTGTGTTGTGCACCTTGGTCCGGAGGAACATTGTTCCATTTGGCCGTATACACCTATACGGTTAAATGACAATAAACTTGAACCAGAACTTGTCTATACCAATCCTAAGGCAGCAATCCCATCGAACCCATTCTTTCACCCCCCCCAACCCCCATTATTTCCCAGGATCCCTACATCTTACTCTCCCTCTCTCTCAGAAGCCCATTAACTCCAGTTACTAACAACAGCTGAAGGAATTCAGTGAGTCAGGCAACATCTGTGGAGGGAAATAGACAATCACTGTTGAGTCAACCCCCTTCATCTGGACTTGAAACATTGACTGTCCATTCCCTTCCACAGATGCTGCCTGACCCACTGAGCTCTTCCAGATGCGCATTTTTCTTGCTCCAGATTCCAGCATCTGCAGTCTCTTGTGCCTCCATTTTGTTTGTAGAAACATGAATACAAGATGTCAAAGGATAATACGAAGTTCAAAGTAAATTTATTATTGAAGTACATATATGCCACCATATACAACCTTGAGATTCGTTTTCTTGTGGGCAGTCACAGAAAATACGAAGAATTGCGATAGAATCAATGAAAGATTGCACATAGCAAGACAAACTGCCAATGTGCAAAACACAACAAACTGTGCCATTACAGAAACAAAAAAAAGTAATAATAATAATAGATATAATAATACAGGATAAATAAACAAGAACAATAGATATAGCCATTCTAAACACACATAACATACAAAAATCATTACGTGAAAAACACCAAAAATGTGCTGAATTAAAAGAGGAAATTGAAAGACTATGGAACATGAACTAGATATACATTGTCCCAATAGTAATATCTACAACTGGCATCATCCTAAAGTCACTACACGATAGAATTAAACAATTAGGTCTACACAGTAATATTTATGTAAACCTTCAGAAAGCTGCAGTACTAAACACCACCAGAACAGTCCGAAAGTTCCTAGCAATTGATAAATTAGTGTGGTTCGCTCTGCCTGTACCTCAGGTTTTACCAGCTTGAGCTGAGAAAAAGTAAAAATAAATAGGCAATAAATATTGAGAACATGAGATGATGAGTTAAGCTCAGAAAACAAGCCCTTAAGTTATTAAGTCAATGCCAGTCACTAGGCACCCATTCACATCACTGTTACACTAATCCTATTTCATTTTCCCCACATTACCATCACTCCTCCCGATACTGTCCCACTCACCTACACACTAGGGGCAATTTGCATGGCCATCTTACCTACCAACCTGCATGTCTTTGGAAAATGGAAGGAATCCAGACCACCTGGGGGAAATCCCACACCGTCATGGGAAGATTTTGCAAACTCCACACAGACGGTCGTGGAGATGGGGATTGAACGCAGGTTGCTGGAGGTGCGAGGCAGCGGGCCCTCAGAGAGGGCAGCCAGGACAGCTGCTACCTGCCAGCTCCAGCAGGGTTCAATACCTGGGTGGAGTTCGCAAGCACTCCGCCTGCCCACGTGGGTTTCCCATGGATGTTCCTGGTGACAGGCACAGACTCGATGGGCTGAAGGGCCCATTCCCATGCTGTATGACCATATGCAAAATGGGAGACTAGAGGTAGGTTAACTGGCCTCTGTAAATTGCCCTTGCTAAGTTGATGAAAGTTGATGGGAAAGCACAGTAGCGTAGTGGTTAGCACAATGCCTTACCGTGCAGGTGACTCGGGTTCAGTTCCCAGCACTACCTGTGAGGAGTTTGTATGTTCTCCCCATGACCGTGTGTAATTGTTCCATGAATTGCTCCAGGAATAAACTGGGGGCTCAACAGGCTGGAAGGACATGTTCTGCGCTGTATCTCAATCAATCGATAAACAAACAAATGGCATTATCACATTGCTGGGATTGCGTTGAGTACAGGTTTCTAGGGACACAAGAGACTGCATATGCTGGGATCCTGATCAAAAATATGATGGGCCAAAGGGTCTGTTTCTGTGATGTGTGACACTCAGCAAAATGTGAGACTAGGTGTACGACCGTAAGGACATAGGAGCAGAATTAGGCCACCACATTAGGCCTCTGTAAATTGCCCTATGAGTGTAGGTGAATGATAGAAACTGAGGGAGTAAGAAAGTGGGTGAAGGGGAAAGGACTACAAGCTGGAAGGTGGTGGGTGAACCAGGCTTCCCTCACACTGGTTTCGCTGATCAACTGCTGGCTTGAACTCCTGTCCCTTCCCCCACCTTCTTATTCTGGCTTCTTCCCCATTTCTTTCCAGTCCTGATGAAGGGTTTCAGCCCAAAATGTCAACTCTTTATTTGTCTCCACAGATGCTGCCTGACCTGCTGAGTTCCTCCAGCATTTTATGTGAGATTTTTAAAAAATTATAGTCGGGTTTCTGCAGAGCACTATGCAGTAAACCCCCCACCTTGTCCCCTGCCCGACCCGAGTGAGCTGGGAACAGACCTCGGCCTAGCTTAAACTCCAGACACCACCAGAAAAATCACACAGTGCAAAAGAATGCTGCCACTTCAGCCCAGATAACCCTTGGTATCAGCACCACCAGCAACAGACCTGGCATCACAGGGCTCGAGGCTTATCCAAACTGCAGAAGGGCAGAGGCTCCAAAGTGGCGGGAGCCTTTACTCACTTCAAGCGGACGACCTCCCCCTCACACACTACCACACCTCATCGAAGCATCGGTGACAAAAATACAAAAATTTAAAATAAAGGGGAAATTGAAAATTCTCTGGGCTGAAGAACTGCCTCACAGCCAATGCTTGGGCACGTTTATAGTTTTTCCTTCCCTACCAGCGACCACCAACACCTCTGACCCCCTGACGGCTGAAGCCGAGGATGCAACGGGGGGTGGGGGGGACAATAGATGAGAGTGAGGGCAGGGGTGGTGAACGGGAGGCAGGGGGAAGCTTACTTCTCACACACACACACACACACACACACACCCCCACCGGGCAGACACTCTCCACCATGCTCGGTCACTGGGAGCCCTGCTCTGTCAGGGTGGGAGCAGCAGAGAAATCCATTCCTCGTTAAGCTTTCCTGCGCACTTCACAACCCCTTTCCATCCATCAAATGATTAGAATATAGAGAGAGATTTAATTAGGATCCACAATACAGCAGTACGTATAAGCACACCTCATGCACAAATATTCCAGAACTCCATTGTTATAATTTATGAATGCAGCTAATACTGCTAGATCTATGTAATGTTTTTCTCCAGATAAAGCATCTCCACGCTGAAGGAGATATATCTCCCTCAGGTGCCACAGACTTACCTTGCTCCAGTTGGGTCCCCAAAAGACAGATCTTAAAATGTCAAGATATTCCTCTGGATTGCTGGAGGACTAGGAAGAGGTGACCAGCTTCTCATCTCCTGGTTTCATTCCTCAAAGCAGTCTTATTCCCAGCTCTCCTCCTTCCTCCCCTACATATGTTGAGCATGTGTTCAAACTCCCACATCTGTGAGCCATTGGGAACCAAGCAGCAGACTCCTCTTCCCCCCCCCTCAAAAAAAAAATCTCCTTTCTTGTTTTCCCCTCCTCCTCTTTCCCTTTAAAAATCAGAGGCTTGGCCCATGCTGAGCAGATGGAGTCCAGATGGAATTCTGTGTGTAGCTGGAGTGACCAGTTTCATATGGCCCCGTCTGCCTCGTCACAAATACATTTCATTTCAAGCCTCCTTCACAGTGACGTCACTAAAGACATGCCCCCTTCCATAAAGCCTTGGCCAATCAGTCCTGGAGTCTAGACGTTGATTCCTTTAACATATTAACCTCATTTTCAGATGGATTCATTCCTTGTGGCTGTCTGCAAAACTGCCTCGGCGATACGCACAGAACAAATGAATGAACTGCTGAAGTAATTCCAAATCAGTTTCCTCTTTTCCTCAGCATTATTTTAAAACTGTAGGCTGCTCAGTCTCGCTGACTGGTGTAAGACAGGGCTCCTGGTTTCTGCAAGTACTCTGTGGGGTCCGGAGGATTTTAATTTCTCATTTCGGACAAGGTGGGATTAGTTCAAAGTAAATTTATTATCAAAGTACATATATGACCCTGAGGTTCATTTTCATGTGGGCATTCACGGTGTATTCAAAGAAACACAACAGAATCAACAAAAAACTACACACAAAGACAGACAACCAATGTGCAAAAAGTGACAAATTGTGCAAATATAAAAAGAAAAAGTAATAATTAAATGAGTTATAAGGAAAGAACGAATAGGTTAGGACTTTATTCCTTGGAGCGTAGAAGATCGAGAGGAGATCTAACAGAGGAACAGTATACAAAATTCTGAGGGGTAGAGATAGGGTAAATGCAAACAAGCTTTCTCCACTGAGGTTGGGTGGGATGACAACTAAAAGTCAATGGTGAAAGGTGAGATTTTTAAGCAGAGCATGAGGGGAAACTTCTTCACTCAGAGGTCATGAGAGTGTGGAATGAGCTGCCAGAACAAGTGGTGCATGAGAGCTTGATTTCAAGGTTTAAGAGAAGTTTGGATAGGTACATGGATGGTAAGAGTACGGAGGGTTATGGTTCTGGTGTAGGTCGAAGTGAGTAGCAGAAGCTTAAATGGTTTGGCACGGACTAGATGGGCCAAAGGGCCTGTTTCTGTGTTGTACTTTTCTATGACTCTAAGTAATACACTGAGAAAGTGAGTCCATAGATCGTGGAATCACTTCAGTGTTAAAGTGAGTGATGTTATCCACCCTGGTTCAGGAGCCTGATGGTTGAAGGTTAATAACTGTTCCTAAACCTGGTGGTGTGGCACCTCAGGTGCCCATACCTTCTGCCTGATGGTGGTAATGAGATAAAAGCATGGCCTGTATGGTGGGAGTTCTTGATAATGGATGCTGCTTTCCTGTGACAACATTTTGTGTAAATGTGCTCAGTGGATGGTGGGGGGGGGGAGGGGGCTGGTAATATGGGAAAAGTGCACACAGTACTGTAGGGCACAGGGGACAAAAAAAGAGCACTGGACTCACAGGATACCCCTGCTCCTCCAATAGGAATGTAGGAAAGCACACACAAAATGCTGGAGCAATCAGCAGGTCTCAGGCAGCATCCATGGAAATGAACGCAAGGTTTGAACCTTCTAACTCCCTATCCAGTCCAAAGTGGAACCAAGAAAATCTAACAGAATTTCCTGACGAAGGGTCTCGGCCTGAAACGTCAACTGCATCTCTTCCTAGAGATGCTGCCTGGCCTGCTGCGTTCACCAGCAACTTTTATGTGTGTTGCTTGAATTTCCAGCATCTGCAGAATTCCTGTTGTTTACGTTTTTAGAAATCATCAGAGCCTCCCGCTCTTGAGGCCTGCTAAATGCCTCAGGCATCAACCTATACTGCGCTCATAATGTAGCAAAGACTTCTCCCACAGAATTTCACACGAAGATCGACACTAAGCTGGTACGGGTCAGGTGCAGAAAAAATCCGCATGGATATTACCGACTGTGGGGTGCTTGAGTTACAAAGAGATTGAATAGGCTACGTCTATTTCCCCTGGTGCGTAGGAAGCTGAGGGGTGACTTCATGGAGTTACGTCAAATCCTGAAGGGCATACATAAAGTGAATGGTCTTTTTCCCAGGCTAAGGGAATCTAAAATTAGAGGGCTTAGATTTAAATCCAGGTGGGTTAATTAGTCATTGTAAATTGTCCCATGATTAGGTTCGAGTTAAATCGGGGTTGTCGGGGGTCGCTGGGTGGCATGGTTCGGAGGACCAGAAGGGCCTATTCTGCGGTGTATCGCTAAATAAAATAAATCCTTCCCTCTCACTTTAAATCTAAGAGGGCAGCATGGTAGCAGAGCAGTTAGCTTAACTCTTTACATCACCAGCGATCAGGGTTCAATTCCCACTGTTGCCTGTAAGGGATTTGTACATTCTCCCCGTGGCCACCTGGGTTACCTCTGGGTGCACTGGTTTCCTCCCACAGTCCAAAGACGTACACCTTAGGGTTAATTTGTGGGCATGTTATGTTGGCTTCAGAGGAATGACAACACTTGAGGGCTGTTTGCAGCACATCCTTGGACTGCGCTGGTCCTTGACAGGCAAGTGACACATTTCACAGCAAAGTTGGTGAGTCTGTGGAATGAGCAGGTAGAAATGGGGACAATTGTATTTTAAAAAAAAATTTAGACAGGTATATGGAAAGGAAAGGGGTGGAGCAGAGGTTCCCAACCTTTTTGATGCCATGGACCCCAGGTTGGGTACCGATGGTGCAGAAGGATTTAGGCCAAACACAGGCAAATAGGACTAATTCAGGTCAACAACTCAGGCTTACCATGGACAAGTTGGGCTGAAGGGCCTGTTTTAGTGCTCTATAACTCTACAAATCTGTGGTTAGTACTGGTAATGGTGACCAGAAAACCCCTGAATTTCTATCTTACCGGTTCTGCATAGGAGATCTGTCCTCATTACCCCATCTGGGCTTTCATGTGACCCAGACCTAGAGCAATGTAACTGAGTCCGAACTGCCCTCTGATTCAGTCCCAGTTCAATGGCAAATAGAGACAAGCCTTACCAATGACATCCACGTCTTTTGAATGAACATATTTTCAAAATAGCCAGCCCGGCCCTCTACCCTGAAGAGCCCATGCACTGGATCACTGTGGAACAGCACCTCCACACTTAGAACACAAAACATATAACGATAGAGCACAGTACAGGCCCTTCTGCCCACAATGCTGTGCCAGCCCTTTAACCTACTCCAAGATCAATCTAACCCTTCCCTCCCACATCACCCTTCATTTTCCCTTTATGGTCCATCACCTGCTCCCATGGCTTCGTGATCCTGATCAGGGGGTTAAGCAGGTCTAGTCTTTAGAACAGACTAACAGACTTATTCTGGTGAACTGTTGTAAATATTTTGACTTTGACTTTCATGTCGACCTTGTTCCCTACTTACCCCACAGATCCCCTTTTCAAATTCCTTTCTCTCATCTTAAATCTATGCCTATTGTTCATGACGTGAGAGGAAGAATTTGACTATTAACCAATTTGATGGATGGCAAGGTGGAGATATGTCTCTACCAAAGGAAGTGTAAGACCCTCCTGCCTGCCACTAGCCTGCAGGTCACTCTTGGGCAAGGTGTACCACCTGTTTAATCCCACCCCCACCCCTGCTGATCAAGGTCGTGTGAAGCCATGGGAGCAGGTGGTGGATGGTTGTACGAGCAGCTGGTGTATATCACAAGTCCTGGTTATGCAACCACTGACGCCAGACAGACAATCTCTAAAGAGTATTGATAATGGCTGGGGTCACCCATCTTGTAAAGACACTGCTCAGAAGGCGGCAATGGTAAACCACTTCCGTAGAAAATTTGCCAAGAACAATCTTGATCATGGAAAGGCCACAATCGACCACGTCATAAAACATGGCACGTAACATATGAATAAATCAATCTATGTTTCTCATAATTTTTCTTGCTCCGACACATACTCCCTGCCACTTCACTCCAAGGAAAACAAGCCCATCCTACCCCATCTTTCTCCATAACCAAAATCCCCCATTCTAGGCAACACCCAAATGAATCTCCTCTGCACTCTCTCCAACACAGCCAAGGATCAACTTTATTCACCATACACAATTACATGTACAGTGGTTTCTGGTTAATTGGGACTTATTGCAACCAGTACATTTTGGCCCAATTAAACGCTGCCCTAATTCGCTGAAGTTTCATGGAAGTTTCATTACTGCCTTCATAGAATGCTTTTGATGATTACATCCTGCAAATATTCATTTGCATTGTCACATTCAAAATGATTGTCAATACCTTCAAACTCTTCGTAGTGCTAACCTGTTGAAGTAGTGAAATGGTTTCATTTTCACTTCTGGCCGATCCTGGCATCTCCAAGTCTGAAATCTTGAAACCGCAGAGAGCAAAGCGGTTCTGAATTGACTTTCTCGCCCACTATCAGTGCCAAAATCACTGCTTTTTGAATACAAGCACCGCAATATCGGGGGTAAGGAGATATCAGAGGTAAGTTTTTTTAACGCAGAGAGTGGTGAGTGCGTGGAATGGACTGCTGGCAACGGTGGTGGAGGTGGATACGATAGGGTCTTTTAAGACACTCCTGGACAGGTATATGAAGCTCAGAAAAATAGAGGGCTATGGGTAACCCTAGGTAATTTCTCAGGTAAGGACATGTTCAGCACAGCTTTGTGGGTCAAAGGGCCTGTATTGAGCTGTAGGTTTTCTATGTTTCTAATTCTGTATTTATAATACTACTTTATAAGTGCACCCTCAGTTTTTTTTAAAGTTACAACATGACACACAATTCTTGCATTCTATCTCCCAGCTTATGAAAGTAGGTGCATCAGATCCCTTCTTTACCAACATGCCCACCTGCATTGCCACTTCCTGGGAACCATGGACTTGTACACTCGAGACTCTCTATTCATCAACATTCCTTAGCATTTACTAACGCAGGCCATTCTACTTATCAAATTTCCTCCAGGGGAACTAGAACCTTGTCATGGCTTCAAAGCTTGCATGCCTCAATGACCTGTTGAGCTACATATGTTGGCTGGGGTCAGGACTTTATGCTTTGGCTCGTGGTAGGGTTACCCATGCCAAACAGGTCAAAGAGTAGATGCCAGTAGTCCACTGGTCCTCCAGCTGCAGGGGTCCAGCTCAGAGCTAAACCCTGACTGGTAAAACAAAATTGCTACGAAGCAGCAATGAAGAATCTTTCTACACCTGAGTGCGATGGTATTCCTGAGTCTCCATCCAAGAAACGTGCGACTCACAGTAGTGAAAACCGAGAGGAAGCTGCTGTGGCGATGAAGGAAGCCAGAGGACCTTCATTGCTGGCCTAAACATCAGCGGTGTAACAGGCAGGAATTAAGTGTGTAGGTAAGCCCATCGAGCCCTTCAATCATTGCTGATTTCGTCTCTTCATGATACTCTTCATCAGAAAGGGTCTTAGCCCAAAACATCAACTGTTTATTCCCTTCCATAGATGTTGCCTGATCTTTTTGAGTTCTTGCAGCATTTATTTCATTTTATTTAGAGATACAGCATGGGAGAGGCCCTAGCCTAATCACAGGACAACTTACAATGGCCAATTAACTTTCTAACTGTCTCGTCTTTGGACTGTGGGAGGAATCCTTTCTGTGCGTGTGTTGCTGAAGATTACCAGCATCTGCAGGAAGGGCCTGTTACTGGGCTGTATCTCTGAATAAAACAAATTAAATCTTGAGATGTTCTTCCCCCGCCCCACTCCAACATCTGATTGTCTCATTGTGTGGGGGTTTCCTTTAAACAAGTTCAATGGTGTTTCTTTGTTTTGTGGCTGTCTGCAAGAAAGCGAATCTCGAGCAAGTACATTTACTTATTTTATTTAGATACTTCAGGCAACAGGCCTTTCTGGCCCTTTAAGCCACGGCACCCAGCAATTCCCGCCGATTTAATCCTAGCCTAACCACGGGACAATTTAAAATGAACAATTAACCTACCAACCAGTACACCTAGGACTATGGAAGGAAACCAGAGCACCCGGAGGAAACCCACGCGGTCACAGGGAGAACGTACAGACCCCTGACAGTCAGCAACAGGAAATGACCCTGGGTCGGCTGTACTGTAAAGCATTGTGCTAACCACTACATTACCGTGCAGTCCCAAGAATGCATACTTTGACAATAAATGTACTTTGAAACTTTGAGATGTATGCAAAATAGCAATAAAGTTAATTTGCATTTCTATTGCATTTATCTCATCAGTAAATGAGCCTCAGGAGTGGAAGCAATCAGAATAGGGGAAGGGGTGGAGCGATGAATAGTTAAAGCAGGATACATGCATGACAGAGGTGGACGAGGGTGAAAGGGACCCAGATGAAAAGAAGGATTTGTGCTTGGCGTCCATCAGTTTAACATTCACACTGCGTCACTTAAAAGGCTGGCGAACAGAAGATGATGTTAAATAGATCTGGATCTGCCATAAACTTTGCCCAGATATCGTCATGCCCCTTTTGAACTCCAATCATTTTACCATGGACAGCACTTCACTTTAAGAGCACCTCTGCTGTATCTTTGCGTGCCCTGAATTACCAAGTCAATGACTCAGTGGCGGTCGCACAAAGACTGCTCTCAGCGACATTGCAGCACTCTCCTTCCAAGATCAACATTCCCGACCATGCCCCTCTTGAGCTGGACTGGTGCTGTGCATCCGGGCCATTCACTTCTGTTATCTTTTTTTTTAATAAGAGTACAGAGAGTTCTTCCCCACTGATCTCCCTCTTAAAGATTTCAATAAAAATTGCATTGATTGGATATAAAAATGATTATTTATAAATGTTGCCAATCTCGTTCTGATTCTTCTCAAGAAAATCATAGAATTAGGGAAACATATGACAGAGAGAAAGGAGAGCTATAATTCACCACGTCCATTCTGATCATCAGTCTGCTCCTCGCTTAATGGTAGGGGTTCATAGCATAAAATAGGTTGAGAACCCCTGGTCTACGTTAATGCCTTTTGGTATTGGGTTATTATTGTCACATATACCAAGATACAGTGAAAAGCTTGTTTTGCATACTATTTCTACAGATCAGATCATTATACAGTGCATTGAGCTAGAATAAGTTAAAATAATAGAATGTGGAACAAAGCTACAGAGAAAGTGCAGTGCAGGTAAACAATGTGTAAAGTCATAGCAAGGTGGATTATGGCTTCAAGAGTCCATCTTATCGTGCTAGGCGTGCTAGCGTACGCTTAGCAATGCCAGCAATCAGGGCTCCATTCCTGCTACTGTCTGTACAGAGCTTGTAAGATCTCCCCATGGCCACGTGGGTTTCCTCCAGATGCTCCGGTTTCTAAAGAGGTACAGTACAAGGTAGAGCGAGTAAGTTGCAGACGCGCTATATCGGCGCCAGAAGCAGGCAACACTTGCGGGCCGCCCCCAGCACATCCTCAGGCTGCGTTGGTCGTCAAAGCATGCAGCACAATTCACTGTATGATATACGTGTGACAAATAATATTTACCCTTTCGAACACTGTGCGAAGAACCTACTCCTCAGATCCTCTTTAAATTTATGCCCCCTCACCTTTAACCTGTGCCCTCTAGTTCCTACACACCTCAGCTTTAAACGACTGTTCCCCCTGATCTGTGTCCCATTGGTTCAGAACCTCCCACTTGTAGACATAAACGCTAAATGTTGGCTTCACATTGCAAGCTTCAGAAGCTATTTATTTATTTTATTTAAAGATCGAGCACAGAACAGGGCCTTGTGGCCCAACGAGCCACACCGCCCAGTAACCCAGCTAGTTAACCCCAGCCCGATCACGGGACAATTTACAATGACCAATTAACCTAGCAACCAGTATGTCTTTGGAATGTGGAAGGAAAGCAGAGTACCCAGAAGAAACACACACGTTCACTGGGAGGGCGTACAATCTCTTTACAAACAGTGGCGAAATTGAACTCTGAAATTTGATGCCCTGAACTGTAACTCTAACAGTCGCTCTAACCTCTGTTACGTTGGGAGTCCCCCCAATCTCATGGTCAGAGCATGTATCACATGTGGACTAAAAAGGGCACATTTACATCCCCTTTGAATGTTCAAGCACTCATTCCACTTGCCACAGGAGGGCAACGTAGATTCCTGGCACTGTGCTCCCCAATTCATCTTCTCTACACTGGTTACCGAGACAGAGTGATGCAAGTTCAAACCCCATCAGGGAAAAGTTGCCAAACAAACACGATAAACTTAAAAGATTAGCTTTATTTGTCACATGTACATCGAAATACACAATGAAATGTGTCCTTTGCATCAATGACCAACACAGTCCGAGGGTGTGCTGGTGGCAGCCCACAAGTTTGTCACCATGCTTCCAGCACCAACGTGGCGTGCCCTCAACTTGTACCCCTCACCTGTACATCTTTGGAATGTGGGAGGAACCCGGAGAATCCGGGGGAAACTCATGTGGCCACAGGAAGAACGTACACAAGAAAGCCTGCAGATGCTGAAAATCCAAAGCAACACACACTAAATGCTGGAGGAACTCAGGAGGTCAGGCAGCATCTATGGAAATGAATAGACAATTGACACATTGGGCCGAGACCCTTCTTCAGGAATGAGATGGAAGGGGGAAGATGCCAGAATAAAACGGAGGATAGAACGTACAGACTCCTTACAGATAGCAGTGGGATTGATTGATCTTAGAGTAGGTTATAAGGCTGGCACAACGTTGTGGGCCGAAGATCATATACTGTTGCTGCAATGTTCTATGTTCTACCTGGAAAAGCTGAGACCTTGATAATTCTACCCGGCATATGCCTCAAACTGGTACAGTGAAGTGGCACCAGGGTACATTTTCATTCTACCTTGATTATCAAGATGAACATCAGCAAGAGCCTGCTCTGATCCAACCACACTGACGTCACAGTCAAAAAAACCTCAACAAGGCCAATTCTTCCTCAGAAGGCTAAAGAAATTTGGCACATTCCATAGTTCCTTACCAATTTTTAAATGATTCACAACAGCTTGGTATGGCAAAACGGATTAGATAGGCCAAAGTGCCTGTTGCTGTGCTGTAGTGTTCTGACTCTTCTTTTTAATATACATTTCTTACTGTAATTTATAGTTTTTTTATGTCTTGCTCTGTACCGCTGCTGCAAAACAACAAATTTCACAACGTATGCCAGTGATAATAAACCTGATTCTGGGATGTCTGTAGATGGGTGTTTGATGGCTAGTACTGAAGTGATGGGTTGAAGGGCCTGTTTCCACACTTTAAGCGTTCGACCTGATTAAACAGAACTGCCAACGTGGCCTAGTAAGACGATTATCGACAGAATTTGATACAGTAGCACAAAGAATATCTTGTTGATGAAGAGGTCTGGCCAAAGGATTTAGGAAAAAAAGAATTGAATCCAAATAAAAGTTTGCAAAAATTAACTGTTACTAATGATGATAATCACCAGTCTTCCCTGAATTTCTTCACTTTACTGCTGTTCAGTTTTTAAGTCTGAATCTCCAATAATCGGAAGAATAAGGCATTAGTTGATTTCTTTCCCAGCCCTCCAGTTTCAAATTCCATCAAAATCCCTTGTTCTGCGAGAGAGAGATTTATTGTCAGGCTGTTCTTGTTTCCCCTCGACGCCCCCACCCCCCTCACACCACCCATGACCCACCCCGTTCTTTCACTCTTGGACAGTGTGGTCTGTTGATGATGAATCCAACTCTGGGAGAACAAATGGCTGGCGAGCACAGGAAGAGGGGAAGACACGGAGCTTTTCGGTATTCCAATAAGTTCACTCTCGGCTCCACAAAGTCTGGCTTCTCCGGCACTGCTGGGAGTCATTAGTGCTCTAGCAGCACTGACCCTCCCCCCGCTGCCTCACAGTCTGGCTCGGCTCCTGGCCGCCGCTTCCCACTCTCCCATTCTCCCAGAGCTTCCTTCAGGCCGAGCCGAGCTGATCACACCGCTCCCGTGACGCGTGGGGACATCAAAGGCAGCAGGCACAGCCGATCGGAACCACCGCCTTTGAAGCACTCCCGGCTCGCTGCACTTCCATTATTGTAGGGACTCACCCCTTCTCGGCCAATGAGAAGAGCAAAAAAACATGCTCGTTCCTCGGTACTACTAGCATCGTGCAGGAGGTAAAGTCCCAAACCACCTGGTTCAGAAACAGTCATCAAGCTCCGGGGCCAGTGTGGATAACTTCACTCACTGACCTGATTCCACAATCTGTAAACTCACTCTCAAGGCCTCTTAAAATCAGTATTATTTACAGTTTACTATACATCTTCTGCAAATTTTTATTTATTGTAGTTTAACAAATTCTGTTGTATTTCATTATTTTCCTATAAACGCCTGCAAGAAAATTAATCTCACGGTAGTATGTGGTGACATAAGACATAGGGGCAGTATTAGGCCACTTGGCCCATCAAGTCTGCTCCACCATTCCATCATGGCAAACTTACATTGAGATGTATGTACTTTGATAATGGCTCCTTTAGTTTGTTATAGTCGGGGGTGGCAATGGGGAAAAGCTCCCACTACCCATTAAATGTTCCCAATGCCATGTACCTCAAATAGCCTCTGACAACTAAGTCCAGCTCCTAACCTTCATGTGTGGCTTAGCTACTAAGCTTGACAGAACTGTTTCTACTGACAGGAGAAGGCGGCTTCTGGCGCCTTAAAACCAGTTGCTCCGTGCAGATGGGGCTCGTCAGCCGTGGTTGGCAGCTCATCTAGACGAAGGAAAACTCTGATCTCAAACCTCTGCTGCCTTGCGGCTACACCCCCTCATGGGGAAGGCTTCGGGAGTAAACCGAGGGAAAAATCTGGAGCCAGCGTCCTGAGGGCAGTCCCACATTGAGTTCAGCACTGACCAGCAACTCCTGCTGTGCTCATCAGCTGCGTGGAGAGGGGGAGCTTGCTACATGGGCAACAGTTTGCTCTCCATATTGTGCTGCCCAAACTTGCGTATCTAGGCAGACTGGACAACACCCATGGTTGACCTCATCGACATTGGCCTTAGTCACTTTAATAATAAATCTACTCTGAACTTTGAGTGCCACTAGAATCACTAAGATGTAGAACAGTTCAGCGCAAGAACACATTTTTCAGCTGACCATATCTGTGCCTGCACGCGATTCCCTTCCCTCCTCTTCACCTGCCCATCTAATAGCCCCTTAAATGCCACGGAGTCTGTGCGTGCAGGTGATGCAAGGGCTGGCCAGTCAACGTGCCCAGAGTTCGAACCTGGAATTCGGGGTCCTGTCATCAGCGAGTCGGGGGGGTGGGGGTCGATACCAAAGAATGAAGCCCAAAGGTTGATTGGCAGTCCACAAGTCAAAGCCCAACGGCCCAAGACTGGAGGCTGGAGGGCTGCCCCGGAGCTGGAGGGCTGCCCCGGAGGCTGGCCGGCTGCCCGTGGCTGGGGGCGGGTGGGAGGGAGTGAGGAAAGGGGCGTGTTTTGCTGTTGCTGATGTTTTGTTGCCTGTGTTGCTCTGCCGAACACTGTGTTGACGCCGGATTCCATGCGGTGCTTGTGGGCTGTCCCCAGCAGGTTGTATTTTACTTCATGTTTCGATCTACGTGTGACAAACAAATCTGGCTCTGAATCACAGTATCTGCTGGCAGCCCATTCCAAGCATCTAACACTTTCTATGTAATAAACTTGCCCCACACATCTCCCTTAAACTATCCCCTCTTGCATTAAATGCAAGTCCTCGAGTGTTTGACATTCCTGCGAGTACAGACCTGTTAGATCAAACTGCCTGTCTCTAAAGATTGCATAGGTCTGAGATGCAGGGGTACCTGGGCATTCCAGTGCATGACCCTCTTGGTAGGGTCACACAAAGCTAACAGGTCAAAGGGTAGAGGACAGACTAAGAGCGGTCCACCGGTTCTCCAGATTCGGCTAACAGCCCTGACTGGTAAAACAAAACGGTTAAAGAAATAGTAATGAAGAACATTTCTACACCTGTGTGTGAAGGTACTCTCGAGTCTCCACCCTGGACCGACAGTAGTGAAAACTGTGAGGAGGCTACTAGTGTGATGAAGGAAGCCCAGAACACCACCTTCGTTGCTGGGCATGTACAGATTCTGCCTACCGTGCTGAGTTCCTCAGCACATTGCGCGTGTTACTCTGGATTTCCAGCAGCCGCAGATTTTATTATTGTTTATTTCTGGGGGATATTGAACAGGGTGGTCTTGTCCCAAGTTTACTCTTTTTATTTTGAGATGCAGCACTAGAACAATCCCTTCCGGCCGAACGATCCCACGTTGCATAATTACCCCATGTGACCAATCAGCCTACTAACCCCGACGTCGTTGGACTGAGGGAGGAAAGCGGAGCACCTGGATGCTCATGGGGAAAAAGGTGGGGGAGCTGAACATGGGTTGTTGGCACTGTAACAGGGTCATGCTGACCAGCACGCTACCAAACCAGGTGTACCTGGAGTACCATGTAAAGTACTGATCTGAAACAGGTGGTAAATATGCTGTAAGTAGAGATGAGTTATTAGGCTAATACCCAGAATGTGCTAGTTACCATACAAGGCTGGAACAGACTAGCTTGGAGCTGCTTACAATTGTGAGGGGTGACATGCAAGATACTGAGAGTTCTGACAGGCCAATTAACTTAAGGCAAGAGGTGACAGAAAACAGAGTTACGAGTCCCTGGAAGTCCTCCCCAAAGGAGCTGAAGTAGAGGCTTTGATAAGCAAAGGAGTGAAAACTTATAAAGGTCATTGGCAATGCACGACTGAGGTTAGACGGTTATTGCAGGAGGCAGCAGGCTTGAGCACTGGGTAGACCACTTCTAATTCATAGGTTGTACATACCGTACACCACACACACACACACACAGACACATTTGTGCACACACACACGCACATGCACGCATGTACTGAACATATTCAATGTACTCATGTTTGTAACACACACACGCAGAGGCATACAGACCAGCGCACACACATTCATGTACACATACACACTTGCATGCGCACACAGACACACTCTCAAGAGCGTGCTCACACCACAATGATGGCTTGCTGAATCCAGTGCTTTTTGGAATGAGCCCAGCAGCCAGTTCTCACCCTACCCCATCTGAGATCAAATGATCTTCCATGAGCACTCGGTAGCATCTTAAACAATGCACTGTGCTCCACTCTGTATTCCAGGATGGGGAATGACATCGTACAGACTGAGGGGAGATGAGTCACTGAGCACTTGACACACTGTACAACAAAACCCATTTCCTTTTCTTTTCCTGGCTGCCTTTCCAACTCTGTCTTTACCTCAGCAGTGTAAACAACTGTCAGGGCTGCAGCAGATTCCAAAGGTGCAGCATTTGGAAAATGGTCTAGGTTTTCCCAACAGCACCAACGGCTTTCACACCTGTTTCTGCAGATGTCGTAGCTGCAGAATTGAGCGTCACCAGCTGGCCCATCCCGACCGCTTCTGCAGCCTCTGCCCTTTCTGTCACCAAAAGACAAGGTTCAATTTGGCCGCCTCAAATATCCAAGTGCAGGCCTCGAGCTGTCTCTCCCCCTCAAGCGTCAATAGATACACAGAGAGAACTCACTGGCTCCAAATCTCAGGACTTCTTTCCCCACCCCCTCCGCCCTGAGGGGTGTTTCATTACAATAAAAACATTAACAGTTTTGTTTGAAATACTATAGGTCTGATGAATGTACAGTAGGTTACCTCTGCCTTTGGGATCTGGATTTGAATTGAAATGCAATCAAACAGATTATATCTACACCCCCACCATCACTCCCTCCCTCTCTCTGTATATATATCCGAATCCCCATCTCCCCCCCATCATATTCTCTCCTTCTCTCCCTTCCCCTCCTCCCACCTTTTTTCCATCCTTCCCTCTCCCTCCTTCTCCAGCTCCCTTCTCTTCCCTCTCCCTCCTTCTCCCTCCCCTTTTCTTCCCAATCTCCCCTTCCCACTCTCTCTCCATCTCCCTCTCCCTTCTTACTCCCACTCCTCCATCCATCTCACTCTATTTATGCCTCTTGTCATCTTGTACCCCCTTATCAAGTCATCCTCCTTTGTCCCAAAGAGAAAAGCCCTAGCTTGCTCAACTTTTCCTCATAAAACACTCTCTCTAATCCAGGCAGCATCCTGGTAAATCTCCTCTGCATCCTCTCTCAAGCTTTCAAATCCTTCCTATAATGAGGGGATCAGAACTCAACACAATACCCCAAGTGTGGTTAACTAGAGTTCTATAGAGCTGCAAGATAAATCTTGCAGCTCTTGAATTCAATCCCCTGACTAATGAATGCCAACACAGTATACGTCTTCTTAACCACCCCATCAAGTTGCACAGCAATTTCCAGAGATCTCTGGACGTGGACCCCAAGATCTCCCTCTGTCTCCACACTGCTATAATTAGCTCTTTTAGGCCATACATTGCAGATTATATCTACCCACTGTGTTTAAGAAAGTACTCAAAAACACTTATGAGGCTTCAGGGAAACTGAGAGGGGCAGGCTTGATTGGATAAGGTTTGCAGATCCAACTCAGGCATGATGGACTGAATCACCCCCTTCAATGCTGGGCATGAAACCACACAGAATGGGACAACACAGCTGGTAGTGCTGCTGCCTCATGGCTCTGGCGGCCTAGGTTCAATTCTGACCTTGGGTACTGTCTCTGTGGAGTCTGCACGCTCACCCTGTGAGTGCGTGCTCTAGTTTTCTGGCAAACTGCAAAAACATGCAGATCAGTAGGATGCTAGGCCAGTGTAAATTGCCCCTAGTATGTTGGTGGAGGTTAAAATCTGTGTAGATGGGATTGTTGAAGGGGCTAATTTTATTTTTTAATGATAATAATAACTATTTATATAGCACCTTTCATACATTAAGATGCAGGCTCAAAGTGCTTTACACAGATTGTAAAGATAAATCAATATAGTCATAAAAATGAGACAAAATTAAAAATCCTAAGTAACAACAAACATTGCATAGACTAAATGTAATTGAATATATCGAATTATATAAATATAATCAACAACAACAGGCATTAAGTAATCCTATAAGTAGGCCAAATTTAAAAAGGTTTTTTTGAAGTGTTTTGAAACGTTCCACAATACGAGCCTGACCTATCTCAGTCAGTAGAGTATTCCAGATTTTTGGTGCTAAGAGCAAAAGGCCGCTTCACCAGTTCTTATAGGCTTGGCTCTAGGAACACTAAGCAAACCATAACTAAACCAGCCATGATGGGATGGAGAAGCAAACTCGATGGGCCAAATGGCCAAATTCTGCTCTTATGTCTTATGGTCTTTTTGTCAAGTTCTGGAGGAAGATACTGATTAGTCGTACACTACACAAGTTTCTGTGCAGTCGGGTCGCAAGTTGTTGTCTCTGGCCGGCTGCAGACGAGAGCGAATCAAAGATTACTATCAGGGATGTAAGGGGATAGACATTCCAAAATATACAGAGGAGCTGGATTATTCAGAGCCTTATATACATTTAATAGTATTTTAAAATTGATCCTAAAGGAAACAGGCAGCCAGTGTAATGATGCCAACACCGGAGAAATGTGCTCAGGTTTTCTTTTTTATTTAATTCTTCATTCTTTATAATTGTTGAATGTTGTTTTTTGTTGTGTCACACCAACACTCCACAGCAGATTCCTAATATGTGTAAATGTACATGGCAAATAGAGTTGGCCTTGTGAGAAGTAAATGGGATTAGTGTAAATAGGGGTTTGATGGTCAGCATAGACTCAATGGGCCGAAGGGCATGTGTTCATGCTCTCTGAGCTTGCCCCATCTCCGCCAACACACAGAGCCTGGGACAGAATGATCTTGTAATCGGAACCCAGGATCCAGCCTGCGCTGTTCTTTATCACCTCCCTGACACAGAGTGGCTTATTTTATGACAGGGCCTGGCCTGGTTTGTGTCTCCTTGCTGTAGCACCCCCACCATGGACTCAGTGAAAAGGCAGTTGTGAAAGTTCCCAGGATTGAGCCCTCCGTCTCTGCTGGGGGAAGACTGCCACATTTTTAGCAAGCGAGAAAAACCATATGCTTTCTATCAGTATCACTCTCGTTTGCAGCCAGCCAGCCAGACAACTACTACTCACAGACAGACTCCACAGAAACTGCGCATAACGTACCACCAATCAGCATCTCCCTCCAGAGCCCGACAATAAAAACATAAAGCAGAATTAGACCATTTGGCCCATCAAGACAGCCCCGCCATTCAATCATAACTAATTTATTATCCCTGCTCTCTTGCCTTCTCCCTGTAACCTTTGACACCCATTCCTAATCAAGAACCTATCAACCTCTGCTTTAAATACATCCAATGACTTGGCCCCACAGCCGCCTGTGGCAATGAATTCCAGAGACACTCTATCCTCTGGCTAAAGAAATTCCTCATCCCTGTTCTAAATGGACGTTCCTCTATTCTGAGGCCGTGCCCTCTGGCCTTAGCCTACCCCACTATAGGGAACAACCTCTCTACGTTCACTCTAGGCCTTTCAATATTCGAAAAGTTTGAATGAGAAGCCCCCTCACTGCAATAAAAGCGAGTCACTGGGGCTGGGGGTGTGATGGATGAGTGCAATGGAGGGGGTGGAATAGGTGCAGAACAGGCTCATCTCCCTGAGCTGATTGGCCTTCTTGGTTCTGCATGGTAAATTTTCTATACAATCCCTTGCTAGAAGCACAGGAAGATCCCAGCCCATAGCCCTCTAAAACCCTCCTGTTTCTCAAATGCCTGCCACCTGGACTTGTGAACGGCCTACTTGGCCAGGCTCAGGAGCAATACGACCAGGAGATCCCCGAGCGACCGTACTGGGTGACTGAAGAGCTGAAGTGGGGCAGAGCACGAGGAGCAGCCCTTTCAGATTCTCCAGCAGAGGCTGAAAACTCTCACACTCTGCAGTCTTTCCCCCAGGGGCAGGGGAGTCCAAAACCGGATTTAGGATGGGAGGAGAAGGAATTAAAAGGGACCGCAGGTAACTATTTTTCCACGCGGAGGGTGGTGAACTGCCAGATGAACAATCATTTAAGATAGGTACATGGAGGGGGCAGAGCTTGGAGCAACATGGGCTGAACACAGGGAATCTGGCGATAGTGGTTGGGCACAGCATGGACTCATTGGGCCGAACAACCTGGATCTGTGCTGTATTGCTCTATTACACAAGACAGGATACATTACCTTTTCCCTGGCGCAGGTTGGGAAGTCCATAAACAGACACAAGAATCCGATGCATGGTGCTCATCTCGGCAAAACTGACCAGCCAAGATATCCTTGGGGGACTCAGACTGGAAACTTACCACAAATGCGAGAGATTCTGCAGAGCTGGAAATCCAGAAAAGCAACAGCACCCTCAAGATGCTGGAGGGACTCAGCGGGCCAGGGTGCATCTATGGAGGGGAATAAAGAACCGATATTTCAGGCCAAGGCCTTTCATCAGGACCGGAGCGCAGGAGAATGAGGGGGGACTTGATAGAGGTGTACAAGATGGTAAGTGTCCTAATGAAGGGTCTCAGCCCTTTATGGATGCTGCCTGACCTGCTGGGTTCCTCCTGCATTTTGTATGTTACTCTGGAAATTTACCATGAAGAAGGCAGCCATTGGGCCCACTGTATACATTACAGACTGGGTCAAGGGTCCCCTGATGTGTTGATCCCCTTGTCTCCCTCCTTCCATTGCCTAGCACTGTCTCATTGGTTGATGCATGCTGGGAGGAGGCAGACACTCTATGTTAGCCAAGATCACAGAAGCCAAGGGCCGTAGAGTCAAACAGCTTGGGAAAAGGCCCTTCGGCCCATCTCCTCCATGCTGACTTTACTGCCCAACGAGCTAGTCTCATCTGTCCATGTTTAGCTCATCGACCCTGCACCTCCTACCTAAGTACTTAACTAGATGGCTTTTAAATGCTGCTAATATGCCCACCCCAACCATTGTTTCTGGCAGCTCACTCCAAATATTAGATTAGCTTTATTTGTCACATGTACATTGCAACATACAGTGAAATGTGTCACAGTCCGAGGATGTGCTGGGGGCAAGTGTCGCCCTGTTTCAGAGGCCAGCACAGCATGCCCACAACTTACTAGCCCTAACCTGTATGAATGAAATGTGGAAGGAAACTGGAGCACCCAAGGGTCACAGGGAGAAGGTACAAACTCCTGAGAGAAAGTGGCAGGAATTGAAACCTGATCATGATCACTGATATGCTCATGTTCCGCCCACGCTACAGCACAAGTTTCATGTACCAGCCCTTTGTGTGAAGAAGCTGCCCCCGATATCCCTTTTACATCCCTTGCTCTCACCTTAAGCCTCTGTTCCCTTGCTTTTAGCACCCCTCCCTAGGGAGGAAAAGGACTTCATGTTCTATCACCGGTTGAAACCCCTCTTGATCTTATAGACCTCCAATAGGTCACCCCTCATTCGCCTACATAAGTCTTAGTCCCAGAAAACTCTTGCTACAAGTTAGACTCCCCAGGTCTTGGAAACATCCTGGTAAATCTTTTCTGCACAAAGACCAGGGAATGTCTACATCTGCCCTCACTCAGGAAGGCCTTGCAAGCCAAACATGGCTCTGAAAATAACCCTTGCCTGGATTTCATTACTAAAAACAGCAAAGTCGAGCCAAGAACAACCCCAATGATTTATGACATCCAAATTCCCTTGATTTAACTCTTGGCTTGATAAACACTGTCAGCAGCTTGACACTTGGTCTCTCCAGACTAAGCCAGGATGGACTGTACTAATGGCAGGGCTGTACGAGGCTGCCAAGTTGTAGAACGTGGGGCAGGCTGTTCAGCCCACCTTGTCTGTGCCAGCCACCAGGTAGTCAAAGTCAAATAAAACTTATTATCAAAATATGTACCATATTTCAATATGACCTTGAGATTCACTTTCTTGCAGAAATTTACTGGAAAAGGAAGAAATACAACAGAGGTTATGAAAAATCTAACTGACAAATAACCAATGTGCAAAAGAAGACAAACTGTGCAAATAAAAAATAATACTGAGAGCGTGAGTTGTAAAGGGTCCTTGAAAGTGAGTCTGTAGGTTGTAGAATCAGTTCAGAGTTGTAGTGAAGTCATCCACACCAGTTCAGGAGTCCGATGCTGTCAGGGTATGACATCCAAACCCTCTTGATTTTAACTTGTGGCTTGTTAAACACTGTCAGCAGCTTGTCGCTTGGCCTTCCCAGACTAAACCAGGGCAGACTGGTTTCATGACGGGGCACGAGTGGCGCCACCGTAGTGTAGCGGTTAGCGCGACGATATTACCGCTCAGGGTGTCGGGGTTCAGAGTTCAATTCCAACGTCATCTGTAAGGAGTCTGTATGTCCTCCCCGTGGAATGCGTGAGCTTTCTCCGGGTGCTCTGGTTTCCTCCCACAGTCCAAAGACGTACCAATTAGTTCGTTAAATTGGTCATCATAAATTGTCCCGTGATTTGGCTAGGGATAAGTTGGGCTCAAAGAGCCGGAGTATATACAAAATTTCTAAGAAAGTAGAGGCACTGTGGAGCCTTCTTAATGATGGCACTTACATGCTGGTCCCATGACAGATCCTATGATATGATAGTGCCAAGGAATTTAAGGCTATTGACCCTCTCTGCCTCCGATTACCAGTGAGAGTATCTATCCATACTACTGTAACCCCATTTCCTAAAACTCGATCCATATCATTCTATGCTCTTGCATTTCAAGTGCCAATGTAAGTACCTACCTTTACGATCTCAAAAGGGGATGACTATACTCACTCGCCCATCCATTTTGATGTTCCCACAACCAATGATCTCACTTTAAGGACACTTCATCTTGTTATTTCATGTTCTTGTTACTTATTGCTATTTATTTATATTCGCGTTTGTACAATTTGTTGTCTTCTGCACTCTGGTTGATCTTTCACTGATCCTGTGATAGTTACTATTCTATAGATTTGCTGAGTATGCCCGCAGGGAAATGAATCTCAGGGTTGTATATGGTGGCATATATGTACTTTGATAATAAAAATTACTTTGAACTCAACCAGCCTCTGGATAAATCAAAATCTTCCTCTTACCTTAAACGATGACCTCTTTTCATGGTTATCACTCTCAGGAGTTTTACTTTACCTCTTCATTCAACCTCTCCTGACTCTGTGTACCTTCCCTCTCAGCCTCCTCCTCTACAAAGAAAACAAATGCAGCTCCCAATGCAGACTGTCCACACAGCTGAAACTGCAACGACTCACAACTTGGAGATACAAGGGACGGGACTGCAGATGCTGGAATCTAGAGCGACACACAAGATGCTGGAGGAACTCAGCGGGCGTCCAGGTGAAGGTGTCTTGACGTGAACTGCCTGTTTCCTTCCACTGACAGTGCCTGGCCTGCTGTGTTCCTCTAGCACTCTGTGCCATTCAGAACTTGTTCCTTCCACATTTCCATATGTTTTTACATATGGGGTATATGGGGTGTCAGGGAGGGGTAGCACCTCTGGTGGGGGAACATGTTGCGTCCTTTTCAGGGCGGTTAGTCCACTTTTGGTCCCCACCTGGCACTCAGCTCTCACCTGTGGCTCCTTGTAGCTGTTTGCATGCGACAGCGGCCACACCCCGGGCAACGGCTTCGACAAGCTGGCTAAACCAGGTGAGGGTAGCCAACGGGTCTCAAACCCTCGGTGAGATAGGGAGTTGTCTATCCCAGCATGTGAAGACAGACTCCGGCGGATTGAGCGGACGAGACCAATGGAAGGTCCAACAGTCAAGAAGACGGTCTCTGCAAGTGTCATGGAATGTATAGAGCAGGACAAGACACAGAAGTTGTCCTGGTCATCCACTACACCTAGTCCCATCTCCAGCCGTCTCGACTCTGTCTTGCCACTGGATCCAGATGGGAATTGGGAAGAGAGAGTGAGGCTGACGCTGTGCAACTCTCCCTCACTTAAATCCAAATCATGCGCTAGTCTCGACACCATCATAATGGTGTCGAGGTCCTCTTCGACGTCAACGATGGACGAACAACAACAATGTTTTTACAACATGAAAGGACTCACGAAGTCTAGGATTCATGGAACATTCCCATACATCTGCTAATTTTCCCAATAACTCTGTCTCATCAACCCTTCCAGCCAGGAGACAATAAAAAACCATATAACCATATAACAATTACAGCACGGAAACAGGCCATCTCGGCCCTTCTAGTCCATGCCGAACTCTTACTCTCAGCTAGTCCCACTGACCTGCACTCAGCCCATAACCCTCCATTCCTTTCCTGTCCATATAGCTGTCCAATTTAACTTTAAATGACAACATCGAACCTGCCTCAACCACTTCTGCTGGAAGCTCGTTCCACACAGCTACCACTCTCTGAGTAAAGATGTTCCCCCTCATGTTACCCCTAAACTTTTGCCCTTTAACTCTCAACTCATGTCCTCTTGTTTGAATCTCCCCCACTCTCAATGGAAAAAGCCTATCCACGTCAACTCTATCTATCCCCCTCATAATTTTATACACCTCTATCAAGTCCCCCCTCAACCTTCTATGCTCCGAAGAATAAAGACCTAACTTGTTCAACCTTTCTCTGTAACTTAGGAGATGAAACCCAGGCAACGTTTCAGTAAATCTCTTCTGTACTCTCTCAATTTTATTGACATCTTTCCTACAACTCGGTGATCACAACTGTACACAATACCCCAAATCTGGCCTTACCAATCCTTATACAATTTCAACATTACATCCCAACTCCTATACTCAATGCTCTGATTTATAAAGGCCTGCATACCAAAAGCTTTCTTCACCACCCTATCCACATGAGATTCCACCTTCAGGGAACTATGCACCATTATTCCTAGGTCCCTCTGTTCTACTGCATTCTTCAATGCCCTACCATTTACCATGTATGTCCTATTTTGATTAGTCCTACCAAAATGTAGCACCTCACAAAAAGGCTACAGAAGCTGTTATCTGGACTAACAACAACATGCCCAGGGCCCAGCATGCAAGTGCAATTATGAAGAAAGCACAGCAGTGCCTCTACTTCCTTCGGAGTTTGCTGAGATTCAGCATGACATCTAAAACTGTGACAAACCTCTATAGGTGTGCAGTGGAGAGTATATGGACTGGGTGCCTCGTGGCCTGGTATGGAAACACCAATGTCTTTGAATGGAAAATCCAACAAAAAAATAGTGGATATGGCTCAGTCCATCATGAGTAAAGCCCTCCCAGCCACTGATGCACATCTACATGAAATATTATCATAGGAAAGCAACATCCATCATCAGGGAACCCTACCACCCAAGGCATGCTCTCTCCTCACTGCTGCCATCAAAAGGAAGGTACAGGAGCCTCAGGACTGACATCAAGTTCAGTAACAGTTATTACCCCTCAACCATCAGGCTCTTGATTCAAAGGGGATAACTTCACTCAAATTCACTTGCCCCATCATTGAAATTTTCCCATAACCTACTGACTCACTTTCAAAGATTTTTCATCTCATGTTCTTGATATTTATTTATTTATTTATTTATTTATTTCTTCTTTCTTTCTTTTTGTATCTGCACAGTTTGTTGTCTTCTGCATTCTGGCTGAGTGTCCAAGCTGGGTGGTGTTTCATTGATTCTATTATTATCCTATAGATTTACTGAGAATGCCCACAAGAAAATGAATCTCACAGTAGTATGGTGGTGATATACATGTACTTTGATAATAAATTTACTTTGAACATTGAAAACCTCTAATGCAGGGTTTCAAGATGTTGAAAATCCCTTTACCACCGACTCTCCACCCACAGAGGTCGCTTGGCCTGCTGGGTTCCTCCAGCAGACAGCTTGGGCAGTACAGTAGCGGAGCAGTTAACACAACACTTTGCAGCGACAGCGGGCGCCCGTTAGGGTTCAATTCCCGCTGCCGTCTGTAAGGAGTTTGTACTTTCTCCCCATGACCAGATGGGTTTCCTCCAGGTGCTCTGGTTTCCCCCCACATTCCAGAGATGTACGGTTTAGAGCTAGTAAGTTGTGCACACGCTATGTTAGCACTGGAAATGTGGTGGATGGACACTTATGGGCGCCCCCCAGTACATCTCAGACTGTGCTGGTTGTTGACACAAGTGATGCATTTCACCATATTTCTGGATGTTTCCTTGTACATGTGACAAATAAAGCCAATATTAACCTTTAACCTTTGTAACTCTACTCCCCCGCCTACACACCACGGTCTATTTACAGCAGTGAATTAACCTAACCACCAGCAGTTCTTTGGGAAGTGGAAAGAGACCAGGGCAAACGGGGCAAACCCACATGGTCACAGACAGAACCTGCAAACTCCACACAAACAGCAATGGGTCAAAGTCAAGCTACTGGAAGTTGAAACCGCACCTATACCAGCTGCACCACTGTGGAAGACATAAGCACAGCACAGAGAGTAGTGGTTGGCATAACACTTCACAGTATAGGTGACCTTGGTTTAATTCCTGCCACTGCCTGTAAGGAGATGATACATTCTCCTGGTGACCGCGTGGGTTTCCTCCCACAGTCCAAAGATGTAGCATTTGGTAGGTTAATTCACTGTGTGTTTTGATCAACAGATCTGAATCAGAACACAGAACAGTATTTGGCCCACAATATAAGTGCCGACCTACTCCATGAAAGGTTAAACCCCTCCTGCCTACACAGCCCATAAAACTCCATTTTCTAATCCTGGCAGCATCCTGGTAAATCTCGTCTGCACCCTCCCTCGAAAGTTTTCACACCCTTCCTGCAATGAGGCGACGAGAACTGAACACAATACTCCAAGTGTGGTCTAAGCAGGGTATGCCATACATCAGTCGCCTCAAACCATCATTTTACAATGGTAACAACACTTCAATGATTACAATACAGACTGGGACTTCGACACTAAAGCTACACTACAGATAAACTCCTGATCTCACAGTCAACCGCATCATGGTCCTCACTCTGTCTCTGTTCCTGGCAGATCATTCCATAATGCCAGGTCATCGAGGTAGTGATGAGAAAACAGAGGGCCAAGCAACACACACAAAATGCTGGGGGAACTCGGCAGACCAGGCAGCATCTATGGAAAAAAGTGCAGTCGACGTTTTGGGCTGAAACCCTTCATCGGTCTTTCCCATAGACACTGCCTGGCCTGCTGAGTTCCTCCAGCATTTGCGTGTGTTGCTTGGATTTCCAGCATCTGCAGGTTGTCTCTTGTTTGTAAAGGCACATTATGGCATGTATGGCCAAACTCATAAACACAACAGAGCCTACAGATGCTGGAAATCCAGAGTAACACATACAAAATGCCGGAGGAACTCGGGTCAGGCTGCATCTATTGAGGGGAATAAACAGTCGATATTTCAGCCTGAGTCTTTACAGTTCCACTATAAAGTCTCTTCAAGTTACACCTACCCTGAAGGAGCTTTCTTTCCTCTCTTCCACAGTAGCTCAATATCTCTCTCTCACTCACACACACACACCTCCCTGTCTGTGACCTCTGCTGTTCTTGGATTATTTCCCTCTACAGACGCTGCCTGACCTGCTGAGTTCATCCAGTGTTGCCAGTGTCGTGTGTGTGTGTGTGTGTGTGTGTGTGTGTGTGTGTGTGTGTGTGTGTGTTGTCCAAGATTTCCAGCATCTGCAGACTATCTTGAGCTATCGTGTTTCTGCATCCCTTGTTTCTTTATACTACCATCTGACATGACCTGTGAGGCTGGCACACAAACAAAAGCTTTTCACTGAAGTGTATTCTGGTTTGTGTGAACGTAAGAAACCAATTCTAGTCTGGAGGTAGGGGCAGAGGCTGAATAAATCCAAAGCAACTTACACAGAATGCTGGAGGAACCCAGCAGGTTAGGCAACATCTATGGAAATTAACAAACAGTCGACATTTTAAGCTGAGACCCTTGTTCAGGACTGAAAATGAAGGAGAGGAGATGTCAGAATATAGAAGTGGGGGGAGAGAAAGGAGGCTAGCTGGAAGGTGATTGGTGAAACCAGGTGGGTGGAAAAGGACAACGGCTGGAGAAGAGGGAATCTGACAGGAGGAGAGGAGAGTGGATGACAGGAGGAAGGGCAGGAGGAGAGACACGGGGGAGTGATAGGCAGGTGAGAAGAAGTAAAAGGACAGTTTTGGGAATAGAGGAAGGTTGGGGGCGGGGAAATTTGTTTATCAGAAGGTGAAATCACTGTTGTTTACTCATTCTCCAGGGAGGCAAAGAGCCTCATTAGGTCCAAGGAAGGAACCTATGGTGGGTGAAGTAGTAATTAGATTTGTGTTGTTATTGGGAACTCCATATTTTCTACTTGAGCCTGTCTGAAGCACAGAATTTAGAACATAGAACCTTACAGACTCTTCAACCCACAATGTTGTGCTGACTCTTTAACCTACTCTGATCAAATAAACCCTTCCCTCCTTCATAGAGAGCCCTCCATTTTTCTATCATCCGTGTGATATTGGACCACCGGAAAATGATGCTGGTGAGGCAGTAATGGGGGACAAAGAAATGGCAGATGAATTTAATGGGTAATTTGCATCAGTCTTCTCTGTAGAAGACACTAGCAGTGTGCCAGAGATCCGTGAGTGTCAGGGAGCAGCAATGAGTGCCATTGTTATGACAAAGGGAAAAGTGCTAGGCAAACTCAAAGGTCTTTAGATGGTAAGTCACCTGGACCAGACGGACTACATCCCAGAGCCTGAGAGAGGTTGCTGAAGAGATAATGGCTGCATCACGTAAGAAGATAAGAAATAGGAGCAGGAGTAGGCCATTTGGCCCATCCAGCCTGTTCCGCCATTCAATAAGATCATGGCTGATCTGGCCAAGGACTCATCTCCACCTACCTGCCTTTTCCCTATAACCCTTAATTCCCCTACTATGCAAAAATCTATCCAACCTTGTCATAAATATACTTACTGAAGTAGCCTCCACTGCTTCATTGGGCAGAGAATTCTACAGATTCACCACTCCCTGGGAAAAGCAGTTCCTCCTCATTCCCATCCTAAATCTACTCCCTCAAATGTTGAGGCTTTGTCCCCTAGTTCTAGTCTCACCCTACCAGTGGAAGCAACTTTTCTGCCTCTATCTTATCTATCCCTTTCATAATTATATGTTTCTATAAGATCTCCTCTCACTCTTCTGAATTCTAGTGAGTATAGTCCCAGGCGACTCAATCTCTCCTCATAGTCTAAACCCCTCATCTCTGGAATCAACCTGGTGAACCTCCTGTGCACCACCTCCAAAGCCAGTATATCCCTTCTCAAGTACTGTTCATGATCTTTCAAGAATCACTTGATTCTGGCATGGCCCTGGAGGACTGGAAGGTTGCAAATATTACTCCACACTTTAAGAAGGGAGGAAGGCAAAATAAAGTAAGTTATGGGCTAATTAGCCTAGCCTCAGTGGTTGGGAAAGTATTGGGGTCTATCATTAAGGATAAAATTTCGGGGTACTTGGAGACTAGTGATAGACTGTCAAAGTCAGCATGGTTTCTGTAAAGGGAAACCCTGCCTGAAAAGCTAGAGCTTTTCGAGGAAGTTAAAAGCAGGGTAGACAAAGGAGAGGCAGTGGATGGCACTTACTTGGATTTCAGAGGTGTTTGATAAGGTGCCACACATGAAGCTGCTTAACAAGATAAAGTCCTGATGCATTACAGGAAAGATACTGGCGTGGATAGCGAAATAGCTGACAGACAGGAGGCAGTGAGTGGGAATAAAGGGGGCCTTTTCTGGTTGGCTGCCAGTGACTAGTGGTGTTCCTCAGCAGTCAGTATTGGGACTGCTACTTTTCAAGTTGTTTGTCAATGATTTAGATAATGGAATTGACGGCTTTGTGACAAAGTTTGCGGATGATAAAAAGATAGGTAGTGCTGAGGAAGTGGTTTGCCATTGCCTTCTTCTAGGCAGTGACTTTACAAGACAGGTGACCCCAGCCATTATCAATACTCTTCAGAGATTGTCTGCCTGGTGTCAGTGGTCACATAACCAGGATTTGTGATATCCACCACCTGCTCCCATGGATTCACGTGACCCTGATCAGGGGGGCTAAGCAGGTGCTACACATTGCCCCAGGGTGACCTGCAGCCTAGCCGAGGGAAGGAGCGCCTTACATCTCCTTTGGCAGAGGTGCATCTCCACCCCGCCATCTCATATACATGCGACAAATAAAGTTAATCTTTAACCTTCCCTTGTTCTACCCCACCCTGCCTAAACAATCACAGAGTTGCCTCCACAACCTTCACTGACATATCCCCTTACACCAGGAGTACTGGAGCTGACTGTGGGCTCAATGAAACAGGGAGGAAGAAACACTCAGCCCAACTATGGACAAACAGTCTACACCAAAGCCAGCGTGGACCAGAGGGAAACCGAAACAGAAAAGCAGCTTGCGATGGCGCTGGGAAAACCTGCCGGCACAGGCAGCCAAACATCTTGACGTGAAGAGAAAACTGCTATCGTACCCGAGATGCTCTTCACAGCCTTTTTAAAGCATTTCTTGCCAGGCAGCATTCCGAGAGACCCGACTCTTGTGCAGCTGTGAGATAAACTAGATTAGGAGCCAAAACAGCAACCGCTTAATTTCCACCCCCTTTTCAACAGGCACCTGGAACCACAACACAAGTGTTCTCAGACTTACTCAGTGAAAATCATGCAGTGCTTGCCAACTGCACCCACGCTAGGGGTTGGGAAGTTCTGTTGGAAACCTGGTTGAATTAGGCGAGTGGTATTCACCTTTTTCCAAACATTCAAAGCACATTTATTATCAAAGTATGCAGGAATTATACCCCTTGAAATTTGCCTGCTTGCAGGCAGCCACAAAGCAAGGAACCCGAATAATCCAACTTTAAAAAGAAAGATCAAAAACCACTGCACAGTGAAAGAGAGAGAAAAAGAACACAAATCATGCAAACGACAGAGGCAAGCCAACAGCGTCCGAATCAGACTTGAGTCCCGGATCCGGTCCCGGAACAGTCAGTGTAGGCCCGAGCCTCAGTCCCAGTTCACCACAGCAGTGAGGCAAAAACACACAGCAGCCGGATCGGCTCACAGCCTCGGTGCCACGGAGAAAGGAATGAACGTTCGCGGGAGAGCGAGCGAAATCAGCCTGACCCTTGGGCTTCCTAGTCTATCTGTGCCAGTGTTTAAATTGTTAAGTGTTTCGCTCTAGGACCCGGAATCCAGCGCCACGATACACTTGGGGTACACACCCTAAAGTCATTCTCAATCTCACCAAATCACCCTAGCAGAGAGAGGAATTAAAATCTTTGGCTTGCTTGAAGTGTATAACCCAGTCAAACCTGACACCAACAGCTGTGGGAGGTGGCAGGTCCCCAGGAAGTGATTTTTACTAGGGGGTGAGGAGGGTCCCGGAAATGGTTCTGAAGGTGAAAGCACGGCACCCTTCCACCATCAGGCTCCTGAACCAACATAGGTAACTTCACTCAGCGTGGACGGTAGCACAACGCTTTACAGTGCCAGTGACCCAGGTTCAATTCCCGCCACTGCCTGTAAGGAGTCTGAAGTTTTCCCAGTGACCACGCGAGTTTCCTCCGGATGCTCCGGTTTCCTCCCACTGTCCAAAGACGTGCTGATTGGTGGGTTAATTGGTCGTTGTAAACTGTCCCATGATTAGGCTGGGATCAAATCGGGGGCTGCTGGGTGGCGTGGCTCGAAAGGCCAGAAGGGCCTGTTCTGTGTTGTATCTCAATAAATAAAAAAAAACACGATCTAGCAAGCTGTCTGTCTCCCTTCTAGTTGTGGCAGGAGCGATATCTCTCTCTCCATCACTAGTGAGAGAGAACCTGTCTAAGACAGGGGTTCTAAAATTTTCTCATTCATTCTTTGGGTTTTTTTTCTGCATTGTGGATGCCTGTGAAGAGCGAGAATTTCAGGTTGTATACTGTATACATTCTCTGAAAATGGCTCTGCTGAACCTACGGGCTTATTTTCAAGCACTCTATAATTCATTTTCTCATTATTATTTACTTACTTATTTTTCTTTTCTGTATTTAAAGTTTGTCTTCTTTTCTGCACTAGAGCCAGCACCACTTAGAAGGTTGTGAAAATTTGGCATGACATCCAAAATTTAACAAACTTCTGTAGATGCGAATGGAGAATATATTGAACATCATGGCCTGGTGTGCAAACACCAATGCCCTCAAATGGAAAATCCTCCAGAAAGTAAAGGAAATGACACAGTCCGTCACAGGTAAAATCTTACGCACAATTGAGCACATCTACATGAAGTATTGTTGCTGGAAAGCAGCATCCATCATCAGGGACCCCCACCACCCAGGTCATGTTCTCTTCGCACTGCTGCCATCAAGAAGAAGGTGCAGAAGCCTCAGGAATCACACCATCAGGTTCAGGAACATTAGTACCCCTCAACCATCAGGCTCTTGAACCAAAGAGGAGAACTCCTCACCACTTCACGGATGGGAGAGCACAGCTGAAGGAGGGCTGAGCCAATGGAGGAGCAGTGCCGCGGGACGGCTGGGCCAATGGAGGAGCAGTGCCGCGGGACGGCTGGGCCAATGGAGGAGCAGTGCCGCGGGACGGCTGGGCCAATGGAGGAGCAGTGCCGCGGGACGGCTGGGCCAATGGAGGAGCAGTGCCGCGGGACGGCTGGGCCAATGGAGGAGCAGTGCCGAGGGACGGCTGGGCCAATGGAGAGCCGAGCTGAGGGCTGTCTAAGCCAATGGGAGAGAAGGACTAAGGGATGGCAGAGCAAACTCGATGGACCGAATGGACTAATTCTGCTCCTATGCTTTATGGTCTTAAGTTCCTATATCATATTCCAATGACGTACTATTCAGGTTAGTGAGCTGGAGGCATGCTATGTTGGCGCCAGAAGCGTGGCAACAATTGCGGGCTGCCCCAGCACGATTTTCACATTTCAATGTATGTTGTGATATATATGACAAATGAAGCTAATCACATGATCTGTCGCGATGTGGTGAAATGATCCTTCATGGATTACATGCAGAGCAAAGTTTTTCCACTGTAAATATGACAACAGTGAACTAGTTCATCGATCTGTGGATTTAAGTGCCCACCCCCCCATCTGCCAGCTCCTGTCCCACGTGTGGAAGAGTCTGCACTTCGCATACAGCCATCATCTGCCACCTCAGAACTGGATTAAAAGCAGGTCACCCTCAGTCCTGAGAATGCTTAAGAAGATTACGACGAAAACACACTTCATTTGCTACAACACACTTAAGGATTTAGAAAGAGGGAGAAGGCGCTATAGAAACACAAGTTGTTTTCCCCTTTCTGCACCTCAGCTCTGGTGTCAACAGGAGGCAGTTTTTAATTAACCTGGGCTTACCCGCAGGAACACGGGGCTTCTGCTGTGCTGCTGTGGGTGATCTGGGCTCTTTTAGAGGCAGCAGATGGGAACTCGATTTAATCCCTTCTGCAGGGAACAGGTGGGGTGTGCCTGGGCTCAATTCCCTCAACTGCTGCCGTGTTCTCAGCCTTCTGTATGAGGAGGATGGCATCGCTGCGTAACAAAAGACAGCTGACAGATCACACGGCAGGAGAGGTGGGGGGGAGGAGAGAAAGAACAAGATAGAGGGAGAGACAGGCACACGCGCGCACACACACACACACAGAGCAAGAGACAGAGAGAGAAAGACAGACACATACAAAGAATTCAGGAGAAGATGAGAGAGAGGAAGTGGGAGTAGAGACGGGGAACAGATAGAAGGAGGGTGAGGAGAAAGTGAAAGATGGGAAGGCTGAGAAAGAATGAATGTGTGCAGGTGACACAAGGGGGGAGGGTGAAGGAGAGGGGGCAGGGAGAAGGGGGGTGCAGGGGGAATGGAGAGTGGGGGTGATGCAGAGAGGGGGTGACTGGGGGAGTGGGCGGGAGACAGAGACGGAGGAGGAAAGCTCAGCCAGCAGCTTCTAACCACTCTGTAAAATGAGCAAAGAAATCAGAACAACAAACCAGCATTTATAAAGGACCCTTCATGATTTCAGAACACCGCTAAATACTCCACAGCCAAGCATTTGAAGTTCAGGGTCCGTTACTCTGGGAGAAATGCAGTGAATACACACAGCAAGCAGCAGAGTGCATTTCATGTGCTGCATATCTGCTCCACTGCTGCTGGAGAAAGAAAGTTTCCAGGATGAGGTGGCAGTCCAACAAAGAGGAGATAGATAGAACAGTCTCCTATCCTGGGCAGGTTAGAGGGGTAAGAAGGAACCTTGGTAAAATGGAACATTCTGGTAGGGGCTGATGGTATGGGATGGGAGCCCTGGACAGAATGGGACACAGGCTCAGGATGAAGGGCAACACACACAAAATGCTGGAGGAACTCAGCAGGTCAGGCAGCATCTATGCAAATGAATAAACAGTCAATGTTTCTTCAAGACTGAAAAGGGTATCTCGCCAGAATAAAAAGGTCAGGGTAGGGGAAGGAGAACGAGCTCGAAGGAGAAAGGTGAAACCAGGTGGGTGGGAAAGGTAAAGGGCTGAAGAAGAAGGAATCTGATAGGAGAGAAGGGTGATCCATTGGAGAAAGGGAAGGAGGATGGGATCCAGGGGGAAGTGACAGGCAGATGAAAAACAGTAAAAGGCCAGAGTGGGGAATAGAAGAAGAGGGAGGTGGGGGGGGGGGGGGGGGGGGAGGATTTTTTTTTACCGGAAGGAGAAACTGATGTTCATACCATCAGGTTGGAGGCTACCCAGAGAGAATATAAGATGTTGTTCCTCCACCCTGAGGGTGGCCTCATCTTGGCACAAGAGGAGGCCATGGACCAACATGTCGGAACAACTACCCAGACAGAACAGGAATAGGAATCGGAATTAAAGTGTCTGGGTGCCAGGACATTCCGCTTTGGGTGGATGGAGCAGGGATGCTCGATGAAGCAGTCCCCCAATTTACGACAGGATGAAGGGAGGGTGATTTAGAACTAAAACCAGGAGACATTATTTTTTCTAGGAAGGCAGAGTAGTGTAGCTGTTAGCCTAACGCTATTATAGCACCGGCAACCCAGGTTTAATTCCCAGTGCTGTTTGCACGGACGATGTACATTCTCCCTGTGACCGTGTGGGTTTCCTCTGGGTGCTCCCATTTTCTCCCACATCCCAAAGACATGCGGTTAACCTCGCCACCATGAATAATCCCTGTTGTGTAAGGGTGAAGTGGGATGTGGGTGAGAGTTGGAGAGAATTAACACCAAAAACATATTTGTTTCTATCAATAAGGAGGAAGTCAAATGCAACATTAGCATTCACTTCAACAGAACTAGAATTTGAAAGCAAAGATGTAATGCTGAGGCTTAAAAGGCACTGGTCAGACTGCACTTGAAGTACTGTGAGCAGTTTTGTGCACCTTACCTAAAAAAAATATGTGATGGCATCACAGAGGGTCCTAAAGAGGTTCACGAGAATCATTCTGGGAATGAATGGGTTAACGATAAAGGAGCGATTGATAGTTTGACAGGGTTTGATAAAACTCGCTGGAGTTCAGAAGAATGAGGGGGAACCCCACTGAGATCTAAGTGGGGGAGTCTAGGAACAGTGGGCATGTCCTCAGAATAGAAAGACGTCCAGTTAGAACAGAGGCAACAAGGAATTTCTTTAGCCAAAGGGTACTGAATCTATGGAGTCCATTGCACAGACAGCCGAAGAGGCCAAGTCACTGGCATATTTAAATCAGAAGTTGATAGATGTTTGATAGGGTGCCGAAGATTACAGCGAGAAGGCTGGAGAATGGGGTTGGGAAAGATATTAGCCATGATGGAATGTCAGTGCAGACTCGATGGGCTGAATAGTCCAATTCTTATGGGCTTACGGTCTTATACCTCTGACAGCCTGTTACCAGCACCCACCACTGTCTGTGTAAAAAAACTTACCCCAGACATCTTCTTCAAACTTTCCCCCTCTCACATTAAATGCATGTCCTCTACTATTTGACACTTCTACCCCGGGAAAGATTCTGACCGTCCACCCTATCTAGACGTCTAAAGATTTTATAATCTTCTGTCAGGTCTCTGCTCAGCTTGCATTGCTCCAGAGAAAACAACCCAAGTTTGTTTAACCTCTCTTTATCGCCTTTCATACCCCTTCCTTAGAGCAGAACGCTGATTGAGATTTGGGTCAAGTTAAGCATGCTGCACAGATCAGTGCCTCTTGTAGGGCACTCAGTTCCCAGTGGTTCGAACCTTGCTGTGGACAAACTGGATGCAGCGTTTCCCGCACTTACACAAACACTGAATTTCCTGGGATGTGGACTACCGTAGCAAGGCCAGCATTTACTGGTCATCCCAAACCGTCCTTGAGCCCAGTGGCTTCCTAGGCCATTCAAGCTTTAGAGGGGGTGCAGAGGAGACTTACCAAGCTGAATCAGAATCAGGTTTAATATCACCGGCATATGCTGTGAAATCTGTTAACTTTGCCGCAGCAGTGCCAAGCAATACATAGTAATAGAAAAAAAATCTGTAAATTACAGTAAGCATGTGTATTAAATAGTTACAATAAATAAGTAAGGCATAAGTAAGGCATCTGTTAGTCTTGCGAGACCATGGATCTGCAGCTGGAAGGTCTTCACTCTCCAGGGCGCAGGCCTGGGCAAGGTTGTATGGAAGATCGGCAGTTGCCCATGTTGCAAGTCTCCCCTCTCCACAACACCAATGTTGTCCAAGGGAAGGGCAAGGGCCGATACAGCTTGGCACCAGTGTCGTCGCAGAGCACTGTGTGGTTAAGTGCCTTGACCAAGGACACAACACGTTCCCTCGGCTGGGGCTCGAACTCACGACTTTCAGGTCGCTAGTCGAATGCCTTAACCACTTGGCCACGTGCCCATAGGAATAAGTAGTGAAAAAATAAAAATAAGAAAACAGTAGTGAGGTAGTGTTCATAGGTTCAATGTCCATTTCGAAATCGGACTGCAAAGGGGAAGGAGCTGTTCCTGAATTGTTGAGTGTGTGCCTTCAGGCTCCAGTATCTCCTTCCTGAGCGTATGTCTTGGGTGATGGGCACCCTTAATAATGGATGCTGCCTGGATTCGAGAGCATGTCTTATGAGGAGAGGTTGATGGGCTAGGAGTTTCTCAAGGACATGATAGAGGCGTGTAAGATGTTAAGAGGCACAATGATGGATAATACCAGAGTATATCCTTTTAAGGTGAGTGGGAAAAAGTTTAGGAGAGAAGTCAGAGGTATTTTCTTTTCACACAGAGTGGGAAGTGCTGTATGTGCTGCTAGAGGCTGATACATTAAGGATATTTGAGGAGATTCGCTTTGTCACATATACATCAAAATACACAATAAAACGTGTCATTACTGTCAATGACCAGCACGGTCCGAGAATTCCCAGAGGGCCATCTGTAAGCCTCACCCTCCTTCTGGTGCCAACGTAGCCTGTCCACAATTTACTAACCCCAACCTGTATCTCTTTGGATTGTGGGAGGAAACTGGAGCACCTGGAGGAAATCCGCGCAGTCTCAGGGAGACTGTCAGACAGTGGCAGGAACTCTGATTGGCGATCGCAGGTGCCTCAAAGCGACGGTGCCATGCTGTCCTTATCTGAGAAACTCTTAAACAGGCACATGGATGAAATAAAAATGGAGAGCTGTGTGGGAGGGAAGGGTTCGATTGATCTTAGAGTAGGTGAAAAGATCAGCACTACACTGCGGGCTGAGGGGCCCGTACTGCACTGCACTGCTCTGATGTTCTAACACTTTAACTTCATTAGCAGGTCTGCAGTCACATACAGGCCAGACTGGCACAGGGAGTAAGATGGCAGACTTTCTCCTCTCAAAGCCACTGGTAAACCAGATTGTTTTTTTACAAAAAGCTGGTGGACACTGTAATCATCCTTACTAATGACTAGTTTCTTTTTCACTTAAATTCCACATTATTAATTGAATTTAATTTACACAGCTGCTCTATGTTGGGATAAGAACCTGTTTAATCCAGGCCTCGAGGTTATTAATTCAGTAATTTAACCATTAAGCCACCATTGGCCATGAGGTACCGTGGGATGTAGAAAAGTCATCCAGTCTGCTCCTAAAAATACAATCCTTCTTTAAAGCAGCCTTTGACATGCTGAAACATTCCAAGACATTTCACAGGAGTGCATTCAGAATATAAAAGACATTAAGCAGACAACCGAATGCTCAGGCAAAGTAATAAAAAACAGAATTAGCAAGTCAGGCAGCAACTATGTTAAGTGAAACAGAATTAAACATTCATGTTGAAGGCCCTGAGACAGAACTTCATTTCATTTTTTTTAAACTGCTTAGCCAAATAGGCAAGCTTTAGGGTCCAGGTTAAGAGGAAAGAGTGCCCTAAACAAGGGTCTCAGTCAAACATTAGCTACATTGCCATCTGACATGGGCGGGGGGGGGGCGGTGGTGGCAGGGGCTAATGCACAGGATCGAAGTAAGCTGCAGAGAGTCGTAAACTTACTCAGCTCCATCAGGGGCTCTGGCCTCCGTAGTATCCAGGACACCTTCAAGGAGCAATGCCTATAAAAGGTGGTGTCCAACATGAAGGACCCCCATCACCCAGGTCATGCCTGGTTCTCATTGGAAGAACCATCAGGATGGAGGTACAGGAGCCTGAAGACACACACTCAACGATTCAGGAACACCTTCTTCCCCTCTGCCATCAGATTTCTGAATGGACACTGAACTCATGAACACTACCTCACCACTTTTTTATTTCCTATTTGTTTTGCACTACATATTTAACTTGTATGTATGCACACATTGTAATTCAGTTTTTTCCCTCCATTATCATGCATTGCATTGTACTGCTGCTGCAAAGTTAACAAATTTCATGATACATGCCAGTGATATTAAACCTGATTCTTATTTTTAATCCCTCTATAGATGCTGCCTAATCTACCGAGTTCTTCAAGCATCTTGTGTGTGTTGCTCAAGAGTTCCAGCATCTGCAGAATCTCCAGTATCTATAAAGGAAGAGGTTTGTGTGAAAGATACAGTGCTAAGTTAAGTAAGTGGGATTAATGTAGGTGGGTTGGTGGTGGTGTGGAGATACATCTCTACCAGAGGAAGTGTAACGCTCTCCTTCCCCCGCTAACCTGCAGGTCACTCTTGGATAAGGTGTAGCACCTGCTTAGCTCCTGATCAGTCACATGAGGCCATGGGAGGAGGTGGTGGATGGTCGTATGATCAGCTGGTACATATCACAAGTCCTGGTTATGCGACCACTGACGCCAGACAATCTCTGAAGAGTATTGATAATGGCTGCGGTCACCCGTCTTGTAAAGACACTGTCCAGAAGGCAATGGCAAACCACTTCTGCAGAAAAGTTTGCCAAGAAGAATCATGGTCAAGACCATGAGCACCTACATCATATGACATGGCACAAGATGATGATGTTGTAGATGGATGAAAGGTTGGCATGGACATGTTAGGCCAAAGGGCCTATATCTGCCTTGCACCACCCCATGAATCGAAAACTCCAGAGATCTAAGCAGCTCAAGGCATGGACAACGCTGGGGGAGAAAGGAAGTGAGAGACTCAAGGACCACTTATGCAATCTTAATTACCCTTGTGAAGTGCCAATGGACTCTGGTACCTGGACAACCATTTCTACATATGGCTACAACACCAATCACAATTGGTTAATTATTGTCACATGTACTGAGATACAGTGAAAAGCATTTTTTCCCACTGTACGCCATCCAGAACAGATCATTTCATACACATCGAGGTAATACAAAAGGAGAAAAAATGTAGAATGGAGTGTTACAGTTAAAGAGAAAGTGCAGTGTAGGTAAATAGTAAGGCCAGAAAGCCAGAGAAATCATAAACACAGGAAATTTTGCAGGTGCTGGTAACCTTCAGCAACACACATAAAGTGTTGGAGGAACTCGGCAAACCAGGCAGCATCTAAAGAGGATAATACAGTTAATCTTTGTCGTACAAGAGGTCCAGTCAACAGTCTTATAACAATGGAGTAGATGTTCCTGAGCCTGCTGGTACATGTTCTCAAGCATTTCTACCCTCTGCCCGGAAGAAGAGAGAATGTCCAGAACCAGAAGGGTCTTATGTTGGCTGTTTTCCTGAAATAGGTTTAAAGTTCAGGTTCAAAGTCCTGTATATTTATTATCAAAGTACGTATGCAATATACAACTCTGAGATTTGTCTTCTCCAGACAGCCACAAAACAAAGAAAACCATGGAAGCAGTACAAAGAAAAACACATCAGACCCCCCCATGCACACAAAAAAACAAGTTGCATAAACAGCAGCAAGAACATCAGCCCCAGCCCCACCCCATGCGCAAAAAAACAAATCAGTGATAGTGGGAAGTGTGATCAGAGTAAATAGAGACATGGCTGGTTTTCATGATAGTCCAGGCTTAGTTAACAACTCTGCAATTCCTTGTAGTTTTGGGCACAGCATCTGCTATAGCAATCTGCAATGCTTTCAGATAGGATGCGTTCTATGGGGGGGATGCAATGAGTCAGTTACTAGAGCTGCTGCTTCACCGTCCCAATGGCTGGGTTCAATCCTGACCTCACTCACTGTCTGGGTGGTGTGTGCATGTGACTACATAGGTTTCATCCTTCATTCCAAGACGTGGCTGTCTGAGGGAGCATTGCCCACCCTAGAGTGTTGGTGGGTTAAGTGGCGGCCCACTGGGGTGCGCGGGTGGGAGGGAGCAGCCCGCCGCGAACACGGGTGGGTGGGGGGCACAGCTGAAGGGAATACGGGGAATGTCAGGTTAGAGTAAGTGGGTGGTGGTCCCAGTGGGTTGTTGGGCCTGCACCCCTCCTGGATACCACAGACTAACAAACTTCTACAATTGGATGGTGGAGAGCATTCTGACTGATGTGGAGACTGCAAAGCACAAGACCACAAGAGGCTGCACAGGGTTACAGACTCAGCCAGTCCCATCACAGGCACAAGCCTCCACACCACCCAGAACACCTTCAAGAGTGTGCTTTAAGAAAGCGGTGTCCAACGTTAAGGACCCCATCACCCAGAACAAGTCCCCTTCTCATTACTACCAGCACGGAGGAGGTACAAGAGCCTGAAGACACACACATAAAGTTTTAGGAATAACTTATTGATCCCCGACACTGGATTTCTGAACCGTCCATGAACCCATTAACATTTTGCACAATTTAGTAATTTTTCTTTTATCTTAAAGGAATTTTTAATGTTTTGAACTGCTGCCATAAAACAAATTTTATGTCATACTGTTTTTTTTAAGCGTGTCGTACCAGACACTCAGCCATTCTCATCTGGCACGTGATGTCAGGATTAACCGGGTCACGTTATGAACATTCTGGACTCGACCCTTGTATTTTTTACGAGGCCGAGTGGCTAGCTCGACACTCAACCCGGAACGGATGGAAAGCGTGCTCAGGGGTGGCCCGACCTGGATTCAAACTTGGGAACCTTCGCTCCGGAGTCCACCGCTGATCTCACTGCGCCACCAGCCGGCCATGTGATACTGTATGTCAGTGATAATAAATCTGATTCTGATGTTGGATCTCTCTATAACCCTCCTAAGGTATTTCATTGGTTTTCACAAACTATGGTGTGTTTGAATTTGGAGAAAATTAGAAGTGCAGTTTATGACCCCTCCATTAAGTTTGAAAAAACTTGGAGGCCATTCATTCAGCATTTTCACTTGATGTAATTTGATCATTTCCAAACTTGCTTTATCTCTCTGTACTGTTGTTGGAGGGGAATGGAGTCGTCGACACTAAGGTTTTCTTCTTTTCCATTTTTAAGTTGTTAGTTTTGCCCAAGTCTTTTAGTTTAGTTGATTAATTCTGTTTTTCTCTGGGGATGGGGTTTGTTGTTTTTTTTTGGTTTTGTTTTTTTTCTTTTTCATGATTTTTTTTCAGTTTTTTTTTGATTTGTATTATCCGTTGTCAGTTCTACATGATTGGGAGCTTTGTTAACTTACACTATTTGATTTTACAATTACTTTTCCTAAGTGTAACAATATTTCTCCTACTATTTGTATTATTGCTATGTTTTGTCTCTATACTTCGAAATTAATAAAAAGATTGAAAAAGAAAGAAAGGATCTCTCTATAACTCTATAAGCGAGGAGAAGGCAACCTGCCGCATCTCCTTCACGCCCCCTTTCTAAGATACTAACAACTTTGGGAAAAAGACGAGTCCAGCAACAGGAACAGGAAAAAACAACCGGGTAATCTGTCTTTTCTGCAGTTGATTGGTTTAGACAGTGTGCAGGACAGTAAGAAGAGGAACTGCCCTGCTCCACTTCAAGTAATGCCAGGTTCCCCTCGATGGTCCAGGAGCTTCATCCGGGTACTAGAAATGCGGCCACGTGAAAGGACGGGTGGAAGTCCACCATGCCTGCTGCAATGCACAAACTGAAGTCATAGTCACAGAACCAGATTTACTTCCCCCACCTTCCTGAAAGTTCAAGTCCATGGAGTCCTGGGGCCTGGGGCCTGGGGCTGCCCATACCTAGCATAGTGAGAGCATGTGTCAGCAGCAGCAAGCTCGCCCATACCAAGAGGGTCTCTGATCGGTGCAGCTTCTCAAAGCAGCTCTCTCTCCAGGACACACACGCACACATGAACCAGTACGGATAACTTCACTCACCACAACTCCGAACTGATTCCAAGACCTACAGAGTCACTTTCGAGGACTCTTTACAGTTCATATTCTCAGTCTAACCCCTACTATTACACAGGAGGTCTCCTACAAAATCCTACTTTGGCACTTCACCGTGGCATAGGAGTGACACTGGCCGAACATCAGCGAAGTACAGCAGGGATTCGTTCTCTAGCCGTGAAGGTGATGTTCCATCGGTATAGTACTAGACTAGATCTAGCAGTAGGATCGTGGCTAGCTAAGTCAAGGAGGTAAGCTTGCCTTTCCTACTTCGTAGGTTATGCCTCTTCAGGCAAAGGCTGCTCCCAACGAGGATGCCAGCAGCAGGGCGTCTGATGGTGTCTGTGGCAGATGAATCCAAAAGGGTCAATGGTATAGCCACCTTGGTGGCATGTGAAGGAACCAGAGTGCTAGTCAACGGACGGCAACACTAGACTAGTTAGTTGTCATTGTGGGGCAGCTTCCTTATCCGCAAAGTCTGTTACACTCCTGTGTACCACTTAGCATCTGATTTGGAATCCCAAAGTGACTGTATGGTGGGGGCACGACACCGTCTTGTCTTACTACTGTGCAAGGCGTGTTACACTGGAGGTACTGTAGCATTAGGACAAGGGCTATTAGGATAGGAAACAACTTCTTCCACCAGGTCGTGAGGCTACTGAACTCCTGGTCACCACCCACCTGTAACGTTATACTGTTTACTTTTTAACCTGTGTCATAAATGCACCTTATGCTAAATGTCAGTACTCTGGAATATATTTTTATGGCAATATTATATATGTGTTGTGTGTGAGTTGTATGTACAGTGTTGTGCACCTTGGTCTGCAGCAACATTCTTTCATTTGCTGGTATACATATGTACAGTTGAATGGCAATCAACTTGAACTTGATTATTTTTGTTTCCTTTGCACATTTTGGCTTCTTTTGCACTTCGGTTATTTATCAGTCTTTGCTTATGTATGGCTTATCATAGATTCTATTGTCCTTCTTTATTTTTCCTGTAAATGCATGCAAGAAAATGAATCTCAAGGTGATACATGGTAATATCTGCATATTTTGAGAATAGATTTACTTTGAGCACACCCAGCCCAATATTCCCACCCAACCTCAGTTCTGCCCTTGTCCCGCATTATCAGCAAGGATACCCGACCACCCAGGCCATGCCTCTTCTCGCTGCTACCATGGGGCAGGAGGGAAAGGAGCCTCAGTTCTCACATCACCAGGTTTAGGAACAGTTACTACCTCACAACCATTAGGCTCTTGAATGGGATAACTTCACTCACCTCAACTCTGGACTGATTCCACAACCTACAATCTCATTTTCAAAGGATTCTTTACCACTCATGGTCTCAATACTATTTTTGATTGCAGTTTGTCTTCTTTTGCACATTGGTTGTTTGCTTTGTTTGTGTATGGCTTTTCGTAGATTTTATTGTATTTCTTTAATTTTCCTGCTAACGCCTGCAAGGAACGAATCTCAAGGTAGACTATGGTAACATAAATGGACCTTGATAATAAATTTACTTTGCACTTTACACACACCCACCCCAATATTCCCATCCAACCTCAGTTCTGTCCTTGGAAATCCCCACCCACTGGCATTGGGGAAGAGCACCAGTTCTCACCCACGTTCTGGCAAGCAGTAACACAAGGTAATTAATTATCAGCCCATAATTTACAAGACCCTGCCTTGCTCAAACCGGCCAGCCACCTCCTCTTCATGACCACATCGAAAGGACCGTCACTGGCCGAGAGATGCCGAGATCATGAAACCTACTACATAACCCAATCTCGTTTCCTTGTCCGTTTACATTGGCAACTCAACTTGGCCTTTGACACATCTACCAATAGAGGTTGTGTACAAAGGGCCCAAAGCATTGTTGGGAATCCCTATCACCCATCCCACAATCTCCTTAACCCACTACCATCAGGAAGGAGGTACAGGAGCATCAGGACTAGAACTGCCAGACTGGGGAACACTTCTTCCCCCAGGCTCTGAGACTAGTGACAGCCTGAGGGAAGAAGCTACCATCAGCGAGGTCTCTTCTCTGGGACAGCAAGCTATTTACTGTACTGTTTACCTGTGCTGCACACTATGCGCACTTTGAATTATATTCCAACACCTTACTTGTGGTAATATTTTGTTTGGCGTGCTGTGTGTGATGTATGTTTTGTAGGTGCATCGTGGCCTGGAGAAACGTTGTTGATTATATAAATATATATATACAATCAGATGACAGTAAAATTGAATTTGAACTTAATACAACAACGGTATAAATCTCAACAGAGCAAAAATGTTTTAGGGAAAGCCCCTGCTCATTGCTGGCAGGCAAGAACTCTGTTGCAGTTTAGGTCAGTGACTGTGGACCCGATGGCCTAAGAGGTCACTCCTCTGCCACAGATCTTGGCCGGTGCATCTTGCACTCTAACAGGAGCTCACTGGTGTGCACAGCCAGGACAAAATGCACAGTCGTGGAAAATGGACAAATCCTGTAAAACATCTGCAGCAACTGGAATTTCTACCACGGCAACACTCACACACTCTCAACCTCACACAAAACATACACATCACATGCAGAGACTCACACACACACGTGCAAACACACTCATCATACACACACATACATGCAAGCACACATATAGACAGGCATATGCATTATCACACACACTTAACTGTGCACACGTGTCACACACACACATACAAAACACACATATTCACGCAGTATTACACACCCACACGTGCAAATATAGTATTACACACACACTCAGATGCACAGATCTCTGCACAGGACCTGTCACTACAGCACCTGAGGAGGAATGAATGGCAGTTCCGACATCACCACCAGTCCAGACAAGCAATAAGTAACTCACAGAGCTGATGACAGCAAGGCTAAATCAATGGAGGTATTTAAGGAAGAGGTAGACAATTTTTTGAGGAGATTGGGGAACTAGGGATGGTGTGGAACTGCTACTGAAGAGCTGAAGCCCGGGGCAGGGCAGCCACAATCACACTGCAGGGAGTGGCGGCTGAATTCTGCTCCAAGCTTCCAGCATCCTCGGGACCCTGAAAGTGTCCGCGTGCCCAGGAGTGGTAAATCAAGTGCTTTCCGAGCGTAAACAAGATCGTAAAAGCAGTGCTGAGTTTCAGGAGTGCAAGCCCAGAAACCACTTAAACCCAACAAAAGGAATTAAAAACCATTCAAAAATGTTGGCTTTGTCTCAAGGGGTTGGATTACAAAGGCAGGGCTCTGCACGACTTGGGCAGAGTCTTGCAACAGCCTCTGTATAGGGTGCACCCAGTTCTGCCCACTGCACCACAGGAAGGGGGTGGGCACCCCACAAGCAGCAAACAGCAGCCACAGCGAGAGTTGGGCGGTCATGACTGCACAGACGTCCCTCAGTACAGTGGGTGACCTGTTCCAGCTGTTTAAACCATTAGCAGCAGACGGAGAAACAATTTCCTCAAGAGCGAGGGGGTATAACCTTCACAACAGCAGGAGGGAATGGGAATCATTTTCCCACACAAAGGGGAACAGAAATCCAGAATTCTCTGCCTCCAGACATGGGAAGCTGGGGCCCAACTGAAACAGCCACAGTTGAGTCAGAAATGTCCTCAGTCAGTTAAGGCTGTTATGTGGCAGGGACCAAAGGCAAAGAAATGGATTCTGATGCAGATCAGTCACTCTATGACTGACCTTGTACTTCAAAGCCAAGACTGGACTCATAAGCCACTAGATCAACAGAATGAAGACCATCGTCCTCGACCTCGAGGGATAGCCACGACGACAACAACACAACAGCTACTGTACCGGTGATGGATGTGAACTATCGTCGTCACACCAGTGCTGACTTCCCTCAAAGTCATCATCAGCTGTCTGCCTATGCCTCAAAGCAGCATCCCTTCCCTCCTCCTCACTTCCTGGGTCATTGTATCAAACCTCAGGGAGTCCTGTTCCAACCCAGGACCACCCTGTCTAACCACACCTCCTCGCCATCACAAGGCCCCCTGGCTTCCTGGCCATCTCCATCACAAGCTGAAGTCCTTGCCTAGTTTAACTCTATGGATTCTAACCACTCACTGGAAAAACAGAACATTACAGCACAGTACAGGCCCTTTGGCCCACGATGTTGTGCCAACCTTTTAACCTACTCTAAGATCAACTTAACCCTTGCCTCCTACATAGCCCTCCGTTTTTCTATCATCCATGTGCCTGTCTAAGAGTCTCTTAAATGTCTCTAATGTATCTGCCTCTACCACCACCAGTATGTTCCAAGCACTCACCAATCTCTGGGTAAATAACCTACCTCTGACATCCCTCCTATACTTTCCACCCTAATTTTGATTTACAGAGCTGCAACATTACCTTGCAACTGTCAAACTCAGTCCCCCAACTAATGAAGGGCAACATTCCATACGCCTTCTTAATCACCCTATCAACTCGCGCAGTAACTTTGAGGGAATTCATGGACGTGGACCCCAAGATCCTTCTATTCTTCCAAACTGCTAAGACTCCTGCAATGAACCTTATCCTCTGTCTTCAAGTTTGACCTTCCATACTCTAAGCCATCACTCCAGAAAAGCACAGAGAGAGGTCTGGAGCAACACACCGTTATTACCCTTCAAACATCGGCCCTCAGAACTGGCATGCATAACTTCATTCACTTCAACAATGAACTGATTCTACACCCTACAACTCCACAACTCATGTTCTCAGTATTATTTTTTATATTTACATCATTTGTCTTTGTTAAACATTGTTTGTCAGTCTTTTTCATAAATTCTAGTTTATATCTTTATTTTTCTGTAAATGGCTGCCGGAAAATGAACCTCAAGCTAACACAGTGGATTCTGGTTAATTGAGCCATCTGTTAATCAGAACGACAACCGCTTATTTGAGACAAGTCTTAAAGAATGGAAACTAACAGAGGAACTACCTGGGATTCCCTTCATTTAAAAGAGCGAACACGGGGTAATTTGCAGATGCTGGAATTTCAAGCAACACATAGAAAAATCGCTGGTGAACGCAGCAGGCCAGGCAGCATCTATAGGAAGAGGTTCCGGATGAAGGGTCTCGGCCCGAAACATCGACTGTACCTCTTCCTACAGATGCTGCCTGGCCTGCTGTGTTCACCAGCAATTTTTATGTGTGTTGCTTGCCTTCATTTCTTTGGGACGCTATGCTGCTTTTAATTGGGAAAGAAGCTGTTGCCCAATGGGCTCTCACTTCCACGAGTTGCTTGCACTTGTGTGGCTGTTAGGGTGGTGCTTCGAGTGAACAGTTTTTAAATAGCCTAAGCTACCTGTGATTGAGTTCAAAAAACATTGATTTTTGTCACTGAGAGTTGGCGAGAAGTGAGCAGTAAGACAATTCGGAACCGTTTTGCTCACTGCAGTTTCAAGCATTCAGGCTTGGGAACGCCAGAAACGGCCGGGAGTGAAAATGAAACGATTTCACTACTTCAACAAGTTAGGGACTATGAAGAATTTGAAGGCATCAACAATCATTTTCAATGTTACAATAAAAATCAGGATTTGGAGGACACAATTGTCAAAAACATTGTATGAAGGCAGTCCATTATCTGCACAGGTATCTGGGCTGATTTTGTTCATTTACAATCAATCAAAAGAACATGGCAGGGTATACAAGTTTAATTCCTCCGTCAACAACCATTAGGAACTAATACAGCTTTATACTACTGTATTAACATTGGCTGTGTTCTAATCTGTTCTGTATTTCACTCGAATACATAATTTGTAACTCAGTTAAACAATAGCTTATCTCTTTTATTTCTTTTTAACTATTTACATGAAACTTTGGCTAATTGGGCCAGACGCTTAATTGGGCCAAAATGTACAAGTCCTGATGTGTCCTAAATAAGCGGAATTCACTGTACTGTTAACGGTAATCAATTTTGAGAATGAATTTTACTTTGACTTTGAGGTTATTCAAGCTGCCATGCAAATACAAATTCTTCCCCCTCTTGCTCCAATATTGTTCTAGTTAGGCTCCCACACCCCAAAATTGCTCCATGGCCTTACAACACATACAAAATGGTGGAAGAACTCAGCAGGCCAGGCAGCATCTATGGAAAAGAGTACAGTCGACGTTTCAGGCCGAGACTACTTCCACGGGTCTGATGATGCCTCACCCCGCCTTACCTCTTACAGATGGGTTTCCCAACCTTTTTAATGTCATGGACTCCTACCATTAACCAAGGCACCCGTGAACACCAGGTTGGGAACACCTGCAACACACTCACAAAATGCTGGAGGAACTCAGCAGGTCAGGCAGCATCTATGGAGAGGAATAGATTTTTTTTCAATCTGAGACCCTTCATCAGGATTGGAAAGGGTGGCAGAAGAAGCCAGTAAAAGCAGGCGGGGTAAAGGGAAGGAGTACAAGCTGGCAGGTGATGGGTTAAACCAGATAAGGAGGATGGTGGGTGTGGGGAGGGAGGGCTGAAAAAAGAATCTGGGAGGTTGTAGGTGGGAGAGGTAAAGGGCTGAAGAAGGAATCTGACAGGAGAGGAGCGTGGATCATGGGAGACAGGGAAGGAGGACGGGAAACAGAGGGAGCTGGTGGGCATGTGAGTGGAAGGGAAAATGCGTGGGGGAGCCAGTGCGGGGATTGGAAAAAGGGAGAAGGGGAAGAGGGGAGAAATTAATGGAAGTTAAGAGAAATCGATATTCATATCTCATCAAGTTGGAGGATGCACAGACAGAATATGAGGTGCTGCTCCTCCAACCTGAATGTGACCTCATCCTGGCAGTAGAGAAGGTGGTGGGCTGACATGTCAGAATGGGAAAGGGGAGTGGAATTAAAATGGTTTGACCACAGGGAAAATCCTGCTTCTCGCAGACAGAGTGAAGGTGTTCGGTCCAGGTTACAATTGATTTTTTTTTTGTAACCTCTCACTGCCCTCTGCTTATATTCCACGCCTGCTACTCTGACGAGTCAGGCCTCCCCATCCTATCCCCCACTGATCGCTGTCTGTATCTTCAACCGTCCTCACTGTCTCTCTGAATCCCTCCACTTCCTCATAACACTCAGTTTAACAAAGCCCTTGTTCACGCTTTCTAATCTGGCTTAATGTCTGTTATCCCTGGTACATCTGTGCAATGGGTTTGGGATGTTTTCCTGCAATAAATGTGCCATGAGAATGAAGATGTATAGAAAACAATTGCCGCTCGCGTGACTGCATTACCATTGGCTGAGTACTTCACAGTAAAGTTAGAAACCACCCATTTCATTCACAACACTGTTGTTTCCATATCTTGGTATCTACACAGTAATTGAATGTGTATCTATCACTTGTTCTGATTGCAGTGTTAATGACCCATGTAACAACAACAAATAACACCTCAATGTTACTTGTTCACATAACCCCACTGCTATACATAGAACACACACTCCACAGTTATTAACCCTACATAACACTGATGCTCTTCCTGTACAACACACTCCATCTTTAGTAACCATCATATATTCATTGTCAGGGGTTGTGTATAAACAGCACAAACTGCAGTTGTAATCCTGGGGATGAAAGGGTGAACATAAGTAGAACGTTTGATGACCCTGTGCCTATACTCGCAGGCGCTTAGAAGAAAGAGAGAGGGTATCTCATTGAAATCCATCAAATACTGAAAGGGCTAGATAGAGTGGATGTGGAGAGGATGTCTCCCATAGTGGGGGAGTCTAGGACCAGAGGACACAGACTCAGAATAGAAGGGCATCCCTTTAGGACAGAGATGAGAGGAATGTCTTTAGCCAGAGGGTGGTGAATCTGTGGAATTCATCACCACAGACAGCTATGGAGGCCAAGTCACTGGGTATATTTAAAGAGGTGGTTGATAGCTTCTTGATCAGCATAGGCATCAAAGGTTATGGGGAGAAGGCAGGGGAATGAGGTTGAGAGGGATAATAAATCAGCCATGATGGAATGGCGGAGAAGTTGTGATGGGCCGAATGGCCTAATTCTGCTCCTAGGGCATTTAGTCGTCAGCCCATATATGGAACAAGTACAGCAAAATGGTTCTCACTAGATACAAGGCAGACTGGAGTTAATTGGGCCTTCAGTTAATTAAGACAATCACTTATTTGGGACCATTCTTAAAGAACAAAAACTAATTGAGAAAACAGCCAGGATTCCCATTGCTTACTTGGGAAACTCTGCCATTTAAACGGGGCAGGAAACTGCTGCCGAATAATCAGTCACATGCACTTTCTTGGCCATTAGACACTACACCACGCTTTGAGCAAACAGTTTTTAAATAACTTCAGTTGCCTGTGCTTCTGTTCAGAAATTAACAAATTATCTCACTGATGGTTGGCGAGAAATAAGCAATAAAACGATTCAGAAATGTTTTGCTCACTGCAGTTTCAAGCATTGAGATTTGGAGATGCCAAAAATGGTCAGGATTGAAAATGAAACAATTTTATTACTTCTACTACTTAGGAATAACGAAAAATTTGAAGGTATCGACAATCATCCGGAATGTTACAATGAAAATGAAGATTTGGAGGGTGCAATCATTGACTGTCCATTATCTACACTGTGCTGATTTTGTTCATTTACAGTCAAAAGAATGCGACACAGATGAATTAATCTACCAATAACTATTGGGAATTGATACACAATTTTATAGTACAGAAGTAGTATTGTTAGTGTTCTGACTTGATCTGTGTTTCATTTAAGTACATATTTTTATACCCAGTTTGCCTTCTTTATACATTTCAGCTATTTCCATGAAACACCAGTATCCCAGAGACTGGCATCTACTCATTATTATCACTGCCCGAGCAAGGATGTCAACAACACTATGACAGGTGTCAATGTCTACCAAGCTGACACCAATCACTTCCTCCGTCAGGTCCCAAAACAACATTCCCACAGGTCTCATTTCAAATTCAAAATCAAGTTAATGGTCACATGCACAAGTAGATGTGCGTACGGGTGCCCTGAAGAAGCTCTCCACATCAGTGCCTCCTCATTAGCAAAATGGTAACTTCCAACCAACAGGAGCCCATAAATCTCCAGGGTATCTGGACTGCCCCTGGGTCACAATAATTAACACCTGTGAAGAGCCTCCTGCCTCAACTCCGGAAATCACCCCCAGGGACTGTTCTGATGCAAAAACCGAGGAGACGCAGAAGTTAATTAACCACAGGCACAAGGTATTCTTGAATTGGAAGCTACACAATCTCTCAGGGCACAAGAGACAATTCCAAAGGCACCCAGTGCTGGGGGTGTAACAAGACAATGTTATCTGCAGTACTGCGCAAAAGTCTTGGGCACATATATACAGCTAGTATAGTACTTTGTCAACCAGAAGCAGAGAGCAAGCTTGTAGATCTGGCGGGAGCATAGGATGTTGGGAATGTCAAGGCTGGAGCGCCGCAGGAGGGGTGTCAAACAGGTGGCAGAGACGGAGTGCCAGGGGTGGAAGGTGTGGCGTGGGTGCAGACACATCCAGCCCTAAGGCACCAGGCAAGGTCATTCTGACTCCAAACAATTGGTTTGTTGATCATTACAGGATGTCTCTCTGGTGCTTCCCACTCCCTCCCCTCTCCGTTCCCCTTTTTCCCAATCATGATTCCCCTCTCCCTCCCCCCTCCATCCCGGTTTTCCCAACCATGATTCCTCTCTCCCTGTCCCATTCCCACTCTCAGTCCACAATAGAGACCCATATCAGAATCAGGTTTATCATCACCCACATACGTCATGAAATCTGTTTTTTTTTTGCTGCAGCAGCAGTACAGTGCAATACATAAAATTACTCCAGTACTGTGCAAAGTCTTAGGCACCCTAGCTATATATACATGCCTGAGATTTTTGTACAGTACCATAAATTTAAGTGCAAAGAACACATAACACATAAAACACACTGCCCGTGACCATGTATGCATCACCCATACTGAGGAGTCACTGATCATGTATGTAATATATGTGAAAACATAAGAGACCACAGATGCTGGAATCCCAGAGCAACACACAAATCGCTGGCAAAATGTGGGTCAGGCTGCAGCTGTAGAGGGGAATGTACAACCCACATTCAGAGTTGGGACCTCTCAACAGATGAACGGTCTCAACCCATAAAATTGTCCTTTCCCCTCTACTGCCACTGCTTAACCTGCTGAGCTCCCCCAGCACCTTTTGTATGTTATACACATACCATGCTACAACTGACCGTGTTATTCCACATGTAATATATGTGTAAACACACACCTCTTCATTCTCTTTGGGGTCATCCTTTGGGTGCTTCACTAGATGGTCTTGACAGTTCTGAATATATTCAAGCCATGGGGGGGACGGTGGAGTGGAGATACGTCTCTATCAAACAACAGGAATTCTGCAGATGCTGGAAATTCAAGCAACACACATAAAAGTTGCTGGTGAACGCAGCAGGCCAGGCAGCATCTCTAGGAAGAGGTGCTGCCTGGCCTGCTGCGTTCACCAGCAACTTTTATGTGTGTTGCGTCTCTCTCAAAGGAGATTTAAGGTGCTCTTTCATTCCGCTAGCCTGCAAGCCACTCTTGGGCAAGGTGTAGCACCCAATTAGCCCCCCAGATCAGGGTCAACTAAAGCCATGGCAGCAGCAGATGCACATCACAAGTCCTGGTTATGCGATCACTGACAACATGCAGACAACCTCTGAAGAGTACTGAAATGGCTGGGATGACCCGTCTTGTAAAGACACTGCTCAGAAGGCAATGGCAAACCACTTCTGTTGAAAAATTTGCCAAGAACAATCACGGGCATGGAAGTACCATGATTGCCCACGGCACATAAATGAACGATGGATAAGTTGTAAGCTCTCCTGCACTCTTTCAAAGTCAAGTCAAAGTAAATTTATTATCGCAGTATATATATGTCACCATATGCTACCTTGAGTTTCACTTCCTTACAGGCATTCACAGAAAAATAAGACACACAACAAAGTTTATGAAAAACTATATATAAACAATGATTGACAAACAACCAATGTGCAAAGGACAAATTGCGTAAATAATATATATATATTGAGAAAATGAGTTGTAGGATATTTGAAAGAGAGTCTGAAGGTTGTGGAATCAGTTCAGTTTGAGGTGAGTGAAGGTATCCATGCTGGTTCAAAAGGCTGACGGTTGAAGGGTAATAACTGTTCCTGAACCTCGTGGTATGGGACCTTAGACTCCTGCACCTCCTTCCTGCAAAATTGTTTTCTCTTAAATTGTGGTGGGAGTTTCCCATCCAGGAATGCCTGGTGTTCTCTGTGATTGTGATCAGTTCCTGCCCTTTCTGCTAGGGAGACAGGGGAACCAAGAACGGTAACTTTGCCAGGCCAATTTCACAGGTGTCGGGGACCTATCATGTGGAGTTGGCTCCAATGGGCACTGAGGTGACACTAGCATTCCAAACCAGGCTCTCTGTCCACTTCCACGGGTGTGCAAAGCAAAGGGTTAAAACGGCAGTATCCACTATGCAGGTCCTCCATCACCTAGGACACAGCTACCATCAGGGAGGTGGTACAGGAGCATAAAGGCACACACAACATTTTAGGAACAGCTTCTTCCCCTCTGCCATCAGATTTCTCAATGGACAATGAAACCATTATAAAATTTAATTTTAAAATATACTTCCTAATGTAACTTACAGCTTTTAAAAATTATGTACTGCAATGCACTGCCAGTGACATTCTGATTCGGAGGTTCAAGGACATTCTCAAAGGCTCTGGGAATTCAGCCCTGGTCACTGAACACTCACCTACACACTGTGAGTAGTTAACAGCATTCAATTAACCCACCAACCCACAAATTTTTGGTCCGTAGCAGGAAACCCGAGCACCCGGCGGAACTCATACCGTCATGGGGGAGTACTTGCAAACTCCACATAGACAGCACTGGAGATCAGGATTGAACTCAGGGCAGCTGGAGTTGTGAAGCAGAACTGTACCCCTGTGAGCCTCCCTGTGTCGGCAGAGAGCCCACAGTGTTTTCAACATCATCCTCACATGTGGACAGGGAGAGGGTACTTCCAATAATGGGCAAGTCTTGGACCAGGGGGCACAGCCTCAGAATACAAGCTCATCCCTTCAAAACAGAGATGAGGGTGAATTTCTTTAGCCAGAGGGTGGTGAATCTGTGGAATTCATCGCCACAGATGGCTGTGGAGGCCAAGTCATTGGGTATAGTTAAAGTGGAGGTTGATAGGTTCCTGATTACTTAGGAGTTGAAAGGTTATGGGGAGAAGGCAGGAGAGTGGGGTTGAGAGTTTTAATAAATCAGCCGTGATTGAAAAGCAGAACACAATGCGTTAAATGGCCCAATTCTGCTCCTGTATCTTATGGTCTTGCAAATAAATGAAGTAATAGCACCAACACGTTGGAATCTACAGCCAATGGGAAAAGAGAACTTCACATACATCTCTCAGAAGAAAAGGTCAAAAGAAACGCACCAACTCTCCCCGACCAGTCACCGATCCATCGTGGCGTCTCCCCTCACTAATAACTATACAAAGTCTGGGTCCTACACTGGCCACAACAGTCCCCTCACCGCCACCCCCTACCGAAACGGAGGCGTTAATCCCAAGGGGCTACTTTAAGAAAGAGATATTAACGCACGAATGGCAATGTATGTATCATACCAAACTGAAATTGACCTTGTAAGTACATCGCAAACCGCACCGATCCTGACCATGTATACATAACACATAGAACAATGTTACTTTGCATGTCTATATTACACGTATTACTCCGTTACTGACCACGTATGTGTAACATGTTGCTGCATTACCGCACTAACTACACAAAACCATTACACTGGACATAAGAAAGTAAGAGGTGTACAATTTACAAATTATGATCAAAGATCAACAATACATATAAAAAGTTGAAAGTTTTTAAATATCAAAAAAATTCCAAAAGAAAATTCCAACTTTGTTATTCTTTCTTTATACACTGTAATAAACATCAGCATGTTTTTTTGGCAAGGATTCCTCTTCGGATATAGACAAGCAGTTACAAGTACCGACCTTGCCGCCAGAGTCACTCTAAAGCGGGACTCGACACAATACCACCAACACTCCGCGTGTTTCCGAAGTTTCCCTCCACTTCGCTAAAAATTACACGGAACTCGAAAGCAAACACGTCTCACGCCAAAGATTCTCTCTTTCTCCCGCATCCACCCCCCCCCCCACCACCACTCTTCAGATCGATTGTTTTAAGGCAACTTTTGATCTTCACCAAAACCTCTGGCTCGGTAGAACTTTTTTATAGAGTGGGAGAGATGGTGGTCTTTTGCAAAAATACAATGTTGCAACTATTTACCCACCACCACCACCACCACGAGCTTAACAAAGAATCAACAACGAGACAACACCCACGGGTCTCACTCACTGTGATAAGATCCAGAAATCCCCACCATTTCGCCTTTTGGCGCTGGAAAACTTTCGCGGTGTCCTGGAGTTGCGGCGCGCAGTAAGAGCTCCACTTTGTCTCTGGATGGGAGTTGTTTTTGTCCGTGTGGTGATGACCTCTCCCCCCCCCCCTCTCAAGAGCCCCTCTCCAAGTCTGATCGATTCGCCAGACCCCGAATGGAATCGAGCATGACCAAGACTTCAAAGGCGCCAACTCAGCCAATGTTTGCAGGAGGCAGCCTCTCCACTTTGCATACCAGTTGGATAAACTACCCGAGCTAGCAGATCGAACAGACGGCTAATTGTACACTCCAACCATCCCCACCCCCTCCATTCTGTATATCTTCAGGCAATTTCCCAATGCACCCGGGGAGTTGGTTCAAATTTAAATTAGACACTTTTCTTCCTCTGCGCTTCTTTGCAATTTTCGCGAAACGACTCGTACCACACCAGCCCCTAAAAGCCAAACAAAAAAAAACTATTTTAATTAAAAGAATACAGCCGCAAAATCAAGCGAGACTCGCCAAACTTAATGTGATTCTGGGCGACGTCGTCAACAACAACAAGTTGTATTTAGTAGCTCCAGGTGTTTGGAGCGATATCAAACAACATCGGCCGGGGGTAAGGAGATATTAACACAGACTTGGTTAAGTGGGTGGGTTTTAGGGAAGAACTTGAAGGGCGGGAGGGGCTGCAGTGTTCAGAGAGGGAACTGCAAAGTACAGTAGCTTGGTTCGCAAGTGGGAGAACCCGGCCCGCTGAGGGATGATTGTAGAGAGGATGTTTCCGTTTGCGGAGCAATGGGGACTCGTGGCCGCTGTACGAAAACAGGGGGTCGCCTTTTTATAAAAGAACTAGAAGATAGAACACGACAGCACAATACAGGCCCTTCGGCCCACAATGTCGTGCCGACCTTTAAACCTAATGCAAAAGCAATCCCTCCCTCATAGGCCTCCATAGTTCTGTCATCCATGTGGCTATCTAACCGTTTCTTATATGCTCCTAAGGTATCTGCTTCATCACTACCCCTAACAGGGTGTTTAATGCACTCACCACTCCCTGTGTAAAAATTTACCTCTGTCACTTCTCCCCCCCACCCCCACCCTGCCATTAGCTTAAAATTATGCCTTCTTGTTTTAGCCATTTCTGCTCTGGGGAGAAAAACTTTTGGCTATCCACTCTTGTAAACCCTTGGTCTAGTCACCTCTCGCCCTCCTTGGTTCCAAAGAGAAAAGCGCCAGCTTGCTCAACCTTTCCTCATAAAACGTGCTCTCTAATCCAGGTGAAATACTGGTAAATCTCATCTGCACCCTCTCTAAAGCTTCCACATCCTTCCTACAATGAGGTGACTAGAACTGAAGATGAGGTGAATTTTTCTCTCTCGGGCCGATAAGACTTTCACCAGCAACTCTACTCCCTTATAGATTTGGCATGCCACCGCACAGACCAATAAATCCCCCCAGAGACAGCATTGAACGTCTCCTGGCTGGTTGCAGCATGGCTTGATGGGACAATTCTAATGGTACACACGAGTACAAGAAGATGCGGCCAAGGCCCAACACAGGCTCAGTCCTCTCCGTCATCTACAGGTGGCCCTTCTGCAAGAAGGCGGCATCTATCAGCAAAGATCCCCATCACCAAGGACATGCCCTCTTCTCACAGCTATCAGGTAGGTGACAGTAACGTAGGGGTTATCCCTTACCTTGTGGCTAAAGGGATCGAGTGTTTGGAGAGAAGGGAGGTACAGGGTTCTGAGTTGGATGATCAGCCATGATTGCACTGAATGGCGGTGCAGGCTCGAAGGGCCAAATGGCCTACTCCTGCACTTATTTTCTATGTTTCTATATTTCTATCACAATTGAGCAACCACCAGTGGATTCAATTCCTGTCGCTGACTGTAAGGAGCTTGTACGTTCTCCCCGTAACTGTGTGAGTTTCCTCCAGGTGCTTCAGTTTCCTCTCACTGTCCAAAGACATACAGGCTAGGGTTAGTAAATGTGGACACACTATGCTAGTGCCGGGAACATGACGACACTTGGAGCCTGCCCAATCCTTGTTGCTATGATTTGTTGCAAATTTCATTGGCTGTTTCGAGTTACATGTGATAAATAAAACTAATCCTTTTAAAATCTTTACATTCCACAGCCTGAAATCCCAGCTCCAGGTTCAGGTACAGCTATTTTCCTACAACCATCCAGTCCTTGAACTGACCTACACAACCCTTACCTTACCTCAGCAATGGAATGCTGCACCAACAATGACTTGTCTATACCTCCTCCATCACCACCATTCAGGGTCCCAAACTGTCCTTCCAGGCGAAGTGACACTTCACCTATGAGTCTGTTGGGATCATCTATTGATCCCGGTGAGGGCTCCTCCACTTCAGTGAGATCCAGCACAGGTTGGGAGGCTGCTTTCTCCAGCAACTTTGCTCCATCTCCTGCAAAAAGCAGGCTCCCCCGGTGACCAACCATCCATTTCAATTCTTGTTCACATTCCCACGTCTGCCTTTGGTGTCCTCTCCTGCCATGATAAGCAAATCTCAGATCGGATGAGCAACACCTCATATTCCATCTGGGTAGCCTCCAAAATGATGGCATAAACATTAATTTCTCTAACTTGATAATGTCTTCCCCCCTCTTTTTCTTCCATTCCCCATTCTGGTTACATTCTCAGCCCTTCCCTTCTCCCCACCAGCCCGTCACCTCCCTCTGCTTCCCTCCCTCCCATGGTCCACTCTCCTCGCCTACTAGATTCCTTCATTTGCAGTTCTTTCCCTCTTCTATCTTTCAACTCCCAGTTTCTCATTTCATCCCTCTCACTCATCCACCAACCTTCCCCTTCACCTGGTTCCACCTATCACCTGCCAGTATGTATTCTTTCCTCTCCCCCTCACCTTCTTATTCTGGCTTCTTCCCCCTTTCTTTCCAGTCTCGATGAAGAGTTTTGGCCCAAAATGTCAACAGTTTATTCCCCTTTATAGATGCTGTCTGACATACTGAGTTCCTCCAGCATTTTGTGTGTATCTATTAGTATAATAGTTGCTGGTGAACGCAGCAGGCCAGGCAGCATCTCTAGGAAGAGGTGCAGTCGACATTTCGGGCTGAGACCCTTCATCAGGACTAACTGAAGGAAGAGCTAGTAAGAGATTTGAAAGGGGGAGGGGGAGATCTGAAATGATAGGAGAAGACAGGAGGGGAAGGGATGGAGCCAAGAGCTGGTCAGGTGATTGGCAAAAGGGATATGAGAGGATCATGGGACAGGAGGCCTAGGGAGAAAGAAAAGGGGGAGGGGGGGAAAAAGCCCAGAGGATGAGCAAGGGGTATAGTGAGAGGGACAGAGGGAGAAAAAGGAGAGAGAGAGAGAAAGAAAGAATGTGTGTATATAAATAAATAACGGATAGGGTACGAGGGGGAGGTGGGGCATTAGTGGAAGTTTGAGAAGTCAATGTTCATGCCATCAGGTTGGAGGCTACCCAGACGGAATATAAGGTTTTCGTCTGGATAGCCTCCAACCTGATGGCATGAACATTGACTTCTCAAACTTCCGCTAATGCCCCCCTCCCATACCCCATCCGTTATTTATTTATATACACACATTCCTTTTCTTTCTCTCCTTTTTCTCCCTCTGTCCCTCTCACTGTACCCCTTGCCCATCCTCTGGTTTCCCCTCCTCCTCCTTTTCTTTCTCCCTGGGCCTCCTGTCCCATGATCCTCTCATATCCCCTTTGCCAATCACCTGTCCAGCTCTTGGCTCCATCCCTCCCCCTCCTGTCTTCTCCTATCATTTCGGATCTCCCCCTCCCCCTTCCCACTTTCAAATCTCTTACTAGCTCTTCCTTCAGTTAGTCCTGACGAAGGGTCTCAGCCCGAAACGTCGACTGTACCTCTTCCAAGAGATGCTGCCTGGCCTGCTGCGTTGACCAGCAACTTTTATGTGTGTTGCTTGAAATTCCAGCATCTGCAGATTTCCTCGTGTTTGCGTGTATCTATTGTTTGTTTTTTGTTTAATCTCATTTCCTGTACACAAGTGTAAAGGAGGACAAAATAATTGTTACTCCAGATCCAGTGCAGCACAAAAATAATAAGATAAAGTGCACAATAATTTAAAAAATCATAATAAATATGAACTTACATACAGTAGCTTATATACTGTACATATGTAGATTGATAGTATGTCCATAAAGTGACACGAGGCACAGCAGTGTCTGTACATGAGGTGGCTCTGACAGGAAATGATAAAGTAGTGGTGGTGGGGTGGGTTAGTGGGTGGAGATGTTGATCAGCCTTCCTGCTTGGGGACAGTGACTGTTTTTGAGTCTGGTGGTTGTGGTGTGGATGATACGTAGCCTCATCTCTGATGGGAGTGGGAGCAACAGTCCACGAGCAGGGTGGGTGAGATCCTTCATAATGTTACTGGCTCTTTATCAGCATGTTTCTGTATATACAATACTGTGCAAAAGTCTTAGGCACATGTATATAGTAGAATACCAAAGACTTTTGCACAGTACTGTAGTAATTTTATGTATTGCGCTGTACCGCTGCCACAAAAAAAACCTAATTTAATGCCAGGGTGTGCCTGCACCCATGCAATCTCTTGCCTCTGGGGGCTTTTCTCTGCCTCTTGTCCCACACATTTCCTGTGGTGCTCTACCCTTGACATTCCTGACATCCTTTGCTCACGCCAGATTTACAAACCCGCTCTCTGCTCCACCTTAAAAAGTACAGTACTGGGCAAAATTCTTAGGCATCCTAAGTGTATATACGCGCCTAAGACTCTTACGCAGTGCTATATAGTCATAGTCATACTTTATTGATCCTGGGGGAAATTGGTTTTCGTTACAGTTGCACCATAAATAATTAAATAGTAATAAAACCATAAATAGTTAAATAGTAATATGTAAATTATGCCAGGAAATAAGTCCGGGACCAGCCTATTGGCTCAGGGTGTCTGACCCTCCAAGGGAGGAGTTGTAAAGTTTGATGGCCACAGGCAGGAATGACTTCCTATGACGCTCTGTGTTGCATCTCGGTGGAATGAGTCTCTGGCTGAATGTACTCCTGTGCCCACCCAGTAACACTGTGTAGTGGATGGGAGACATTGTCCAAGATGGCATGCAACTTAGACAGCATCCTCTTTTCAGACACCACCGTGAGAGAGTCCAGTTCCATCCCCACAACATCACTGGCCTTACGAATGAGTTTGTTGATTCTGTTGGTGTCTGCTACCCTCAGCCTGCTGCCCCAGCACACAACAGCAAACATGATCGCACTGGCCACCACAGACTCATAGAACATCCTCAGCATCGTCCGGCAGGTGTTAAAGGACCTCAGTCTCCTCAGGAAATAGAGACGGCTCTGACCCTTCTTGTAGACAGCCTCAGTGTTCTTTGACCAGTCCAGTTTATTGTCAGTTCGTATCCCCAGGTATTTGTAATCCTCCACCATGTCCACACTGACCCCTTGGATGGAAACAGGGGTCGCCAGTACCTTAGCTCCCCTCAGGTCTACCACCAGCTCCTTTGTTGTACTTTGATGACAGGTGGGCTGGTGTCAGTGGTACTTTGGGCAGTTTTGATTACCAATTGTAGAGCCTTCCAATCTGCCACAGTGCAGTTTCCGAACCCTGCAAAGATGCTCTCCCCTGTCGAAGGTCCACGAGCATGGATGTGCATAGTCCAGCTTTCTTCAGCCTCCTCAGAAACTAAAGGCATTGGTGAGGTTTCTTGACTGAGTAGAATGTGTTCTGGGTCCACATGGAGGTTGTGTGAAATGTGCACTTCCAGGAGTTTGAAACTGCTCACAGTTTCCACCAGTGTGCTGCCAATATGAAGCGGGTTGTGAGTAGTGCAAGTTCTCCTGAAGTCAATAACCATCTCCTTTGTCTTTTGAGGAAATGGTTATTTGCCTGGCACAAAGCTTCGAGCTCTTCCGCCTCCTCTCTGTGGCCTGTCTTTATCGCTGTTGGTGATGAGGCCCACCACTGTCATCTCATTGGTGAACTGGATAATGTGATTGCTCGGGCGTTTGACTGTGCAGTCGTGTGAGCTGAAAGTAGAGCAATGGGCTCAGCACACAGCTTTGGGGGGATCCCATGTTGAGGATGATGGGGAGGGAGGAGCGGTTGTACATCCTGACTGTCCGAGGTCTGTTGGTTAGGAAATCCAACACACAGCTGCACAGAAGTGTATTTAGACTGAGGGGGTGGAGTTTGCTCACCAAGGTTTGTGGGACAATAGTGTTGAATGCTGAACTGAAATCCAGAAACAGCAGTCTGACATAAGTGTTCTTGCTTTCTAGGTGAGTCAGGGCCAGGTGCATGACAGATGCTATGGCATCTGTTGTAGAGCGGTTCTGTCGGTCCGCATACTGGTGAGGGTCTTGTATGGCAGGAGTGAGAGTTTTTGATGTGTACCATTACCAGCCATTCAAAGCACTTCATGATGACTGGCATCAGTGTTACTGGGCAGTAGTTGTTTACTTCTGAAGGTGTAGAAGTTCTTTGCTAGAGGGGTGATGGTGGCTGATTTGAAACACGTAGGGACAGCAGCCTGGGCAGCCGCGTGATGTGTTGAAGATGTCTGTAAAGACATCAGTGAGCTGGTGTGCACTCGGCCTGAGATGGTGTCTGACCTGACCACCTTACAAGGGTTGACTTTCTGCAGGTTTCTTCCCGTGTCTGTTGCTGTTACAGACAGTGGCTGTTCACTTGGGCAGGGTGCAGGTTCAGGGGATAGGGAGCCAAGGTTAGGATGGAGTTAGGGTTGAGCTTGCTCAAAGATATCCAGAATCTTATGTATATGGGTTGTCAACAATTCTGTTGTTGTTGTTGTTGTACTTTGTCACGAGAGCTCACTTTTGCTAATTTTTTTTTGCTATTTTGTAGGACTTTTATGTTTAATTTATATTCTGTGTTCTTGCCTGTAGTTCTTTGCCTGTGATGCTTCTGCAAGCAAATTATTTTTTGTACTTGTACATCACCACACTCGTACCTCACTATACTTGTACCTGTACCTATACCTCACTGTACCTGTACCTCATTGTACCTGTACTTCATTGTACCTGCACCTGTACCTCACTATACCTATACTTGTACCTCACTGTACTTGTGCCTGTACCTCACTATACCTGTGCCTGTACCTAACTATATGTGTACCTGTACCTCACTATACCTGTGCCTGTACCTTACTATACTTGTTCCTGTACCTCACTGTACCTGTAACTGTGTCTCACTATACTTGTACCTGTACCTCACCACATTTGTACATATGACAATAAAAAAGCTCTTAATATTCTTAACGCAGAGAAATGAGACATGTAATAATCAAAGGGCTGAACGTTGACCGCAGAGAGGTATGTACAGACTTTATCTTATGTATTGTACATACATTCTTTGCGTAGTTCTTATGTACAGACACTCCTGTGCCTTGCATCACTTTACACACATATGTTATCTTACGTACAGTACTGTGCAAAAGTCTTGGGCTCATATGTATATAGGTCGGGTGCTTAGGTCTTTTACACAGTACTGTAGTACTTTTAAGTTTTGTATGTACTGCTGCTGCAAAGAGAAAACAAATTTCATGAGATGTGTGAGTGATGATAAACCTGATTCTGACATGGGTCTCTATTGTGGACTGAGAGTGGGAAGGGGCAGGGAGAGTGGGAAGGGGACAGGGAGAAGGGATTCGTGGTTGGGAAAAAGGTGAAGGGAGAGGAGAGGGAGTGGGAAGCAGCAGACAGACACACCCAGCCCTGGGACAGCAGGCAAGGTAATTTAATTCCAAACAATTAGTTTATTGATCATTACAGAATGTCTCTCTGGTGCTTTCCGCTTCCTCCCCTCTCCCTTCCCCTTTTCCCTATCATAATTCCCCTCTTCCTGCCCCCTTCCCACTCTCAGTCCACAGACCCATATCGGAATCTGGTTTATCATCAGTCTCCTGTCATGAAATTTGTTTTTATTTTGTGGAAGCAGTACAGTGCAATGCATAAAATTACTACAGTACTGTACAAACATCTTGGGCACCGAGATGTATATATGTGTCTAAGACTTTTGCACAATACTATATGTCTTATATTGTACTGCTGTCATAAAACAACAAATTTCATGACATATATCAGTGAAATTAAACCTGATTCTGATCTTATTGGCCTCAGCTGGGTAACTGCACATTTATCTACACTGAAATCCAGCTGTTGCTATTTTGACCATTGAATTAACTTAATAACATCTCTTTGCAACTTAATGCTTCTGTCAACATTAACTCCAACTACCTTGGTGTCATCTACAGATGTCTCTTTGTCCCATTATTTGAACTGTGTATATTTACATTGAATAGTTGCAACCGGGCTGATATCCTTGTAAGACACCACGGCTCACACCCTGCCAGACTGAGCTCCTGTTCGTTGTCTCCACTCTTCTCTCTTGCCACTGGATGTATTTTATTGAGTCGTAGAATACTACAGCGCAGAAACAAGCCCTTCAGCCCATCTAGTTCATGCCAACCTGATTTTCTGCTGAGCCCCATCTACCTGCGCCTGGACTGTATCCTTTCCATCTATGTACCTATCTAAACTTCTCTTAAAGGGTGCAGCACGATAGCATAGTGATTAATGCAAAGCAATTACAGCGCTAGAGATCTGGGTTTAATTCCGCCACTGTCTGTAAGGAGTCTGTACGTTCTCCCCGTCACCGGTGGATTTCCTCCGGAAGCTCTGCTTTCTTCCCACATTCCAGAGACATATAGACATTTTCGTAGATTAATTGGTCACATGGGTGTGAATGGAGCTACAGGCCTTTTGGGCCGGAAGGGCCTGTAACTCCAAATAAAATAAATCAAATTCAACCCACGTCTAACGCTTCTGCTGGCAACTCATTCCTCATTCTACCCTCTGAGTGGAGAAGGTTCACCTCAGAGTCCCCGTACTTATTTCACCTCACACTCTAAACCTATGACCTCTAGTCTTACCCAACCTTACTCACCCGATCTCTGCCCCTCATGACCTGGTGGATAATATTCCTTCAATGCCAAGAGCTTTAGTTTCAGCTGATGATTGATCACTTGCAAGGGACTGTATTAAATCCCTTCCGGGCGGCAGGGTGGCATAGTAGCGCAATGCTTGGCAGTACCAGCGACCCAGGTTCAATTCCCGCCACTGCCTGTAAGGAGTTTGTACGTTCTCCCTGTGACCGTGTGAGTTTCCTCCTGGTGCTCCGGTTTCCTCCCACAGTCTATAGACGTACCGGTTGATGGGTTAATTGGGCATTGTAAATTGTCCTGTAATTGGGCTAGGGTGAAATCAGGGGTTGCTGGGCGGCACAGCTCAGAGGGCCAGAAGGGCATGTTCCACACTGTATTTTAATAAATAAATAACTAGATTGATAGATAAATAAATAAATAGGCAGATAGATAGATACATTTGAGAAAACATGAACAAAACCCTTGCACATTTGCTGTCCACTACTTCAAACAGACAGAAGGATCAGGTAGTCCTGATGAAGGGTCTTGGCCTGAAACATCCACTCTTTATTCCTCTCCATGGATGCTCCTGACCTGCTGGGTTCCTGCAGCACATCGATGTGCGTTGCTCTGGGTTTCCAGCATCAGCAGTCCCTCTTGGGTTCTGGAGGTGGTTTTCATTATTGGACACTGATGATCAGCTGATAAATCTCGGGGTTTACAATCATTCCATACCCTCGGGAGTATAAAATCCCCTGCTACTCTTAATGAAACACCTCACTTTGAGCTTTTCTTGTTAAATCCAGTTCCTGTTGACTGTCTCATTCAATGAAAGTCAGGCTTACCTGAAACCAGAACCTCGGTACCTTTTTTGAATTTATCCTTTCCAAACATTGCACTTAACAGGATGAAAATATAATTCTTGATAGAAAAACACATACCATTCTCATGTGAGAAATAAATAACCCCACACATTTCCCCCTCAAACTTCCTCGAACCTCTGCAGGTTTCTTGCCTTGGGTGAGCTGGACTGCAGTTCCCACATTTGCATATTTTTCCAAAGTAAAGTATCATTGCCAAAGCCAAGAGGATTATGGTGAGAGATATGGAAATGTGATAGAAACTATTTAGTTCTGGATGCTTGTCAATGCCATTATTCAATCCATTTACTTATCTATTTTGTTCCTCTCCACTTCTCATTCCATATTAATTTTCCTTTGAGAGTTGGCTTGCTGTTCCTTTCCTCAACAGTTAACCTGAGTGCAACACCCAGCAGTGCCATTTCTGGATGTTTATTACACTGTCACGTCTTTCTGTAATGAGCTCTCCAGGCCAGAGAGCGTTGGGCTCTGAGGTTTGTAGAGCAACTGCATCGGTTAATTGTTGTTTAATGGAAGTCATTAATTGTTTACAGTTCCTTGCATTTTCCTAAAGTGACTCACTCTTTGTAATGCAGTCTCCGGGTGCTTTCTGTTTAAACTTGTTAAGTTTATTTTGCGAGGCTTGGGGATTCCATGCTACGTATATTATTGAAGTGGATGACATATTAACACTAAGCGCAGGGTCCTAGTTTTGAGAATGTTGCTTCTTACAGTGTCACTTGGCTGAGCTACTGATGTTCCACCGGAATTATTACGACTAAACTCTGGTCACTGCTCCTACATCAGAATCTGTCTTTCCTCAGCACTGAGTTACGACATTGCCAGTGCACATTGCGACACTCTTAAGGCTCTACGCCATAGCCTATGCAAGTGGCCTACGCCGTTGTGAGCATTTATACTTGTGCGTTGGAGTGTCTGCGTTGCTCTGCAATTCACCGCCAAAACACTGGTTGATGGTGGGGTTTCTATGCCACTGTGTTGAGTTTCTTTGTGTACTTCAAACAGTGGCGACTGAAACTGAGCGCATCATGTTGGAGTTGGAGCTAATAAATGTTGAACAAGAGTTATTTTTATTGAAATTACTGCAATGCAGAAAAGAGAGAAGACATCGGAGGAGATGGTGTATACGACCATTGAACGGATTGAGGCAGAAGGAGGGTGAATTTTCTGTGCTTGTCCGGCCACTGAGAGACATGGACGAGGAAATGCATTTCAAATATTTTCGGATGTCAGTAGGTAGATTTGACGATTTGACGAGAAGAAGCAACCGGAAATGCATAGGAAGAAATGCAATGCTACCAAGCGGACCAATCACAGTTGTTGCGGTCTGCGTTGCCGCGACACGTAGTTACATTTTTGGGGAGGTGCGTGTCAGGCTACAGCGTAGGGTACGCGGCGATGCCATACCTATGGCGTAGATTTGATGCAGACATATAAATTGGCCTTAAGTCTTTAAAGCCTCTGTAAAATTTCTGACCAACCTTCATTTCCTATAAAAATTGTAAGTACTCTTCTTGTTGGTTTACTACCACTTGTAATTATCTTGGTAGAATCCCTGATGATTGCTGCTATCAAGGAGGTGGTATACATACCTGAAGACATACACACAGCGTTTCAGGAACAGCTTCTTCCACTCCATTCTCCAGTTTCTGAATGGACAATAAACCCATCAACACTTTCTCACTATTTTGTTTTTTTAATTTTTTATATATACTTATAAAAAGCAGCCTCCTCTACATTGGTGAGACCTTGTTGTAAATTGGGGGACCTCTTCCTCGAGCACCTCACTCCATCTGCCAAAAGCAGAAATACCCAGTGTGCAAACATTTTAATTCCAATTCCATTCCCGTTCCGGTATGTCGGATGAGGCCACCCTCAGGAGGAGGATAAACACCTTATATTCTGTCTGGGTCTCCTCCAAGCTGATGGTATGAATATGTGTGTGAGTGTGTGTCTGTGTGTTTTTGTGTGTGTGTGTGTGTGTGAGTGAGTGTGTGAGTGTGTGTTTTTGTGTGTGTGAGTGTGTGTGTGTGTGGCTGTGTTTGTGTGTGTGTGTGTGTGTGTGTGTGTGTATATATATATGAAGGGACTTGCTTCGCTATTGTTGTTTAGTTGCTTATTGTGTTCTGTGTTGTTAGACCATAAGACATGGGAGCAGAATTAGGCCGTTCAGCCCATCGAGTCTGCTCCGCCATTCCATCATGGCTGATCCCAGATCCCACTCAACCCCATACACCTGCCTTCTCGCCATATCCTTTGATGCCAGGAAACAATCAACCTTCGCCTTAAATATACCCACAGACTCGGCCTCCACCGCAGGGCATTCCGCAGGTTCACTACTCTCTGGCTAAAAGTAAACCTTCCTTAGCTTTGTTGTAAAAGGTCACCACTCAGTTTTGAGGCTGTGCCCTCTAGTTCTGGATACCCTCACCATTGAAAACATCCTCTCCACACCCACCTTATCTAGTCCTTTCAACATTCTGTAGGTTTCAATGAGATTCCAACCACCTCCCCCCAACATTCTTCTAAATTCCAGTGAGTACAGGCCCAAAGCTGCCAAATGCTCCTCATATGTTAACCCCTTCATTCCTGGAAGCCTTGTGTTCTGCTGGGTTTCGTGGTTTTGCTATGTTGGCACCAGAATGGGTGGCGATATTGTGGGCTGCCCCCAGCTCTTCCTTAGGTGTGTTGGTTGTTAACACATTATACATTATACTGTATGTTTCAGTGTACATGTAATAAGTAAATCTGAATCTAAATTTGAATTTTCTTTTATAATTTCCTTCTCCTACTTTATCTGCTAATACACAACCTAATCTACAAAGTTTAATATTTCTTTGTTTGAAATTAAAATGAATTGCAAATATTTTAAGGCTCTACTATTGAACAATGTCCTGAGGCATCTCAATACCAAATTATCAAAATTAATTAAGAGAAGGCACCACATGAAGAGATGAACAAAACCCTCATCAGTGAAGAGAGGAAGCTGATGAATTCAGCGTCTCCGAAACGGAAGACATGCTGGAGTGACTGTCATGAAAATGATCAGTAAACTGATCAGTCAAACAGTTCTCAAACTGACACTTCACTTGTGAGTCTATTGGGGTCATCTACTGTATCCGGTGCTCCCAGTGCAGCCTCCTCTACAACAGTGTGAGGTTTGATGTACAGCGGATCGGGGGACTGCTTCGCCCGCCACAAAAGACGGGATTTCCCAGTGGCCACCTATTTCAATTTGACTTCCCCATCTCATTCTGACATGGCCTCTCCTACTGCCATGATAAGGCCAAACTCAGGTTTCCCTCATCTCCTAACCTGCTCATCACCGCCCTCCTCCTTCCCTTTCTTCCATGGTCCACTGTCCTCTCATATCAGATTCCTTTTTCTTCATCCCTTTACCTCTTCTTCTTATCAGCTGCTTACTTCATAGCCTTCCCCCTCACCAGGTTTCACCTATCACCTGCCAGCTTGTACTCCTTCCCCCCCACCACCCTCTTATTCTGGCCTCTTCCCCCTTCCTTTCCAGTCCTGATGAAGGGTTTCAGCCCGAAACATTGACAGTTTACTCCCCTCCATTGATACTGCCTGATCTGCTGAGTTCCTCTGGCACTTTGTGTGTGTCGCTCAAGTTTTTAAAGGGTTATAGTTTGAGGAAGTTATAGAGATAATGAGAGCCAAGTCTAGTGGAGTTGTCCTGATGGAAGGAAATATAATGATAGAACTTACTTTTATTAATCAACATTCCTAACACCTTCACAACACGCTGGAGGAACTCAGCAGGTCGGGCAGCATCTGTGGAAATGATCAGTCAACGTTTCGGGCTGGAACCCTTCGTCAGGACTGAAGAGGGAAGGGGCAGAGACCCTATAAAGAAGTTGGGGGGAGGGGAGGGTGGGAAGGAGAAGGCTGGTAGGTTCCAGGTGAAAAACCAGTAAGGGGAAAGATCAAGGGGTGGGGGAAGGGAGGCAGGGAGGGGGTAGGCAGGAAAGGTGAAGAAGGAATAGGGGAAAACACAATGGGTAGTAGAAGGAGGCGGAACCATGAGGGAGGTGGTAGGCAGCTGGGGGAGGGGGCAAAGTGACATAGGGATAGAGGAAGGGAGGGGGAGGGAATTACCGGAAGTTGGAGAATTCTATGTTCATACCAAGGGGCTGGAGACTACCTAGATGGTATATGAGGTGTTGCTCCTCCAACCTGAGTTTAGCCTCATCGTGGCAGTAGAGGAGGCCATGTATGGACATATCTGAATGGGAGTGGGAAGCAGAGTTGAAGTTGGCTACTGGGAGATCCTGACTGTTCTGGCGGACGGAGCGGAGGTGCTCGATGAAGCGGTCCCCCAATCTGCGTCGGGTCTCACCGATGTGGAGGAGGCCGCACCGGGAGAAACTGAAACCCGGCGCAGATTGGGGGACCGCTTCGTCGAGCACCACCACTCCGTCCACCAAAACTCTGCTTCCCACTCCCATTCTCCTTCCCACCCTCCCCTCCCCCCATCTTCTTTATAGGGCCTCTGCCTCTTCCCTCTTCAGTCCTGACGAAGGGTTCCGGCCCGAAACGTTGACTGATCATTTCCACAGATGCTGCCTGACCTGCTGAGTTCCTCCAGCGTGTTGTGTGTTTTGCTTTGACCCGAGCATCTGCAGATTATTTTGTGTTTACGATTCCTAACACCTTACTGCCTGTTACTCTGCTGGCGTTTGAAGGTCCGATCAGGTCCCCAGCAGAGTTCTGGGCTTCCTTCATCGTGCCATTAGCTTCCTCTCGGTTTTCACTTCTGTCAGTCATGCAAGTTCCGGTGGAGACTCAGGAATACCACTGTACTCAGATGTAGAAGGATTCTTCATTGCTGTTCCTTTAACAGTTTTGTAATGACATGCACCCATCCATGCTAGCTTCCGAGGTTTAGATGCTTTAACTCCCCAGAGTATGGATAGCTGGCCCCGCTCCTTTAAAGATTCAGGACAGTGCTGCTAATTGGTAGTCATGATTTGGGCACCAAGGATTGAGCATTTAAAGGAGCATCTGAACTGAGGCTCGGTGCCCAATCATAAGCCTACCTGTGATTTTGTCTAGTGTTCGTTCTGTGCTCAGATTCTTGATCCAGTTTGAAACCGTATCTCGATCCTTGCAGCGGATACTCCAGCACTGGGGTCCAAGCCATCTTTGTCAAGGACTCTCATCACAGTACAAATGTGCCAATATGGACCCAGCAGGGTATCAGAGTCTTTTGTCAGCCACAGTGAAGATATTTCCCAACAGGGCTTGGAGGTACACGACCTCCAGGTAGCCATTAGCCAACTTTTGCAAGGAGGAGGCCAGAGTCACTTGGGAGAACCATTCGGCCCCATTCCAGAGCCAGTACACCTTCCAACCCCAGAGAAATTCAACCAGGACCCAGGTTCTTAATGCAGCTTTCTCATTCAGTGCTCATTAGTATTCCTCCAGCCTTCCTAATTCCCTTTGGAACACTGAAAGGTGGCCTTCATTATCTCTCTCCTGACTGGGAGAGCCCTGGCCTGGGACACAACCCATTGGGAACGTAGGTCGGAGACTTGCTCAGACTCGAAGGAATTTGTTGCCGCCATGTGGGGGGGTGTTTCCTCACTCCGCCGGAGCCAGACGAGCCTCAGACAGCCTGATGAAGGTTCAACAGGGGGTACGGTCAGTGGCAGGCTACGGAATCGAATTTCAGAGTGATTGGAACGGGAGGCTTTGGCCATGCTACGTCACCACAGACTCTGAGATAAACTGAAGGATGCCCTCGCCTTGGGAAAGCCTGCAGAGAACTTCGAGGTTCTCATCAACCAGTCCATCCAATTTGATGATCATCTAGCAGAGGGTAAGTGGGACTACATCAGGAGGTCAAGGAGGGCTAGCCCGAGCCCAGACTCAATGCACTGTTGTCCACTCCCCAACCTCAGACCATGACCAGCCCGTCGCCTGCTCGAGATCCAGTTGAACCCCTGCAGGTCAGTTTCACGCAACCCTTCGCCAACGTGAGGTCCCAGCCCTGCTGCTTTTACTGCGGGAAATCAGGTCACTTGCAGGCCAAATGTTCGAAGCTGCAGCCATCTGGGGTACTGCTAAAACCGCCCAGCACCGGGAGGACTGTGACGGTAGCAGCCACGATGCCTAAACCCACAGATTCTGGTTTCGTGTTGAAGGCGGAGTTCACCTGGGGAATGAACCTGAGGCAGGTGAAGGCAAATGTGGACTCTGGGGCAGCGGGTAATTTTCTGAATAGAGGATCTGCCCATCGGTTCAGCATGCCACTGCGAGAGCTGTATCAATCATTGACGCAACTATCTTGGATGGCCGCCTGCTATGTTCCAGGTAGATCCAGCAGCAGACTATGGCGTTGCAGATGAGGATAGGAGTCTTGTGGAAGACATTAGTTTCTACATTATTGATTCTCCACTCATACCCCTGATCTGTGGGTACCCCTGTCTGTCTCAGCATCACCCATTCGTGGACTGGAGGGAGGGGAGAATCACTGCTTGGCCCAGCCATTGTAAGCGGGTTTGTTTTCAGCTTGGTGTTCCCGCCCCCAGACTCTCCCAAGACCAGCAGCCAGCGAGGGGACAGACTTCTGCTCAGGGTAACCTGTAGTCTTCAAGAGACCCCGTCCTGCCTTCATGGGAAGACAAGCTGGCTCCAGCCAATAGGCCTGCGTGAGTCCCGACCCAATCCAGTCAGGGGTGCGCTGGAATTAGATCTCTAGTTCAGGAGCAAACCAAGGAGGTACCTAACCAGTATGAAACTCTAACAGCTGAGCCCAAGGGCTCCAGTTGCCAGGTACTGTCAAAAGGGAAGATTCCAAGACAGTGATCCTTGGAATCTAATCCCAGGAGCACAAGGTCTATTTGTCGCACCTCACTGCTGATGTCTGAGAAGACGAACGAGGAATTGGACTGTGATTTGGCTTCTATTTTCACTAAAGACTCTTGTGGACCTACGAGGGAGGCTCTGGAGTCTGTCAAAGCACCCCCGCTACCGACAGAGTCACCGAAGTTATCCTCGGAGGAAGGTTCAGGGGAAATTGCAGCACCAAGCCAATAGAAATCCCTTCTGTCTACAAGGATTTGGAAGAGATCTTCAGTAAGGAAAAGGACTCTGCTCTTCCATTGTACTGTCCCTATGACTGTGCAATAGTTCTACTGTCAGGTAGGATTCCTCTGTGGGGTTGATTATACGCGCTCTCAGGCTGGAGAGAGGCGCTATGGAGGAGTATATTAAGGAGGCTCTTGCTCTGGGATTCATTTGGCCCTCCACCTCTCCAGCCGGTACTGGCTTCTTCTTCACACGGAAGAAGGTCGGGAGTCTGCGACCTTGTGTTGATTATCAAGGGCTTAATGGTCAAGAATTGTTACCCTCTTCCACTCATGAACACTGCTTTCGAGATTCTCCAAGGAGCAAGAGAGTTCTTGAAACTGGACTTGTGGAGTGCATAAAGGAGGGTGACTAGTGGAAAACAGCATTCAACACACTGACAAGGAACTATGAGTACTTGGTCAGACCCTTCGGCGTTTTGAACGTGACAGCAGTTTTCCAGGCCTTTATAAACGACGTGCTCTGTGATGCTCTCCATAAGTACGCCTTCGTCTACTTGGACAACATCCTAATTTTCTCGAAGTCCACAGGAGCACGTCAAAAATTTCCTAAAAAGGCTATTTGATCATGGACTTTACATCAAGCCAGAGAAGTCTGAATTTCACGTAACCACTGTTTCTTTTTTGAGCTTCATAATGGCAATCTCAAATTGGACTCTTGTAGGTCGCAGGCAGTTGGAGATTGTTCACAACCATCCAGCGTGAAGCAAGTCCAATGATTCCTGGGAGTTGCCAAGTTTTATCAAAAATTTGTCAGAAACTTCAGCTCAGTGGCAGCTCCGCTGACAGCACTGATTAAGAGATCCACAGGCCCCTTTGTTTGGACTACCAAGGCGGAGGCTGCTTTTGCAGATGTCAAATGGCAGTTCATGACAGCTCCTATGTTGGTTGTACCCAACCCAGACCTTCCCTTCATCATGGAAGTCGACGCCTTGGATGTCAGAGTGGGTGCAGTATTGTCCCAGTGGACACCTTCGGACAATAATCTGCACCTGTGTGCATTCTTTTCGAGGTGACTATCCCCAGCAGAGGTGAATTATGACATTAAAATAGAGAGCTGCTCGCAATCAAGTTGGATCTGGAGGAATAGCGACACTTGCTCGAGGGGGCCAAGGACACTTTTATCCGTAAAAACGGTCCACAAGAACCTGGCTTGTATTCAGGAGGCCAAGAGACTGAATTCCAGGCAGGCCAGGTAGTCTCTTTCATGGTTTTAATTTCATCCTGACCTATTGACCAGGATCTAAAAACCAGAAGCCAGATGCTGTGTCCTGGCAATTTAACAAATCCGATCGAGAAAAGCAGCCAACCACCATTTTGCCCCAAGCCAAGGTGACAGTGCCAATTCACTGGGGGATTGACACACTTGTTCACAAGGCACAGGCACAAAGGGAGATTCTCAGAATGGCCCTCTGGGTTGGCTGGTCATTCCTAGTCCTGTCTGGTCTTAGATTCTTCAATGGGGACATGCATCAAGATTGACACCTCACCCAGGGATTGCCAGGACCCTTGAGTTCATTAAGAGAAGATATTGGTGACCTGGAATGGTGAGAAATGTCCATCAATATGTGCAGGCATGCGGACTGTGCACCTGGAACCAGGAGCCCCATACACGACCTCAAAGTCTCCTTCACCCTCTGCCTGTTCTGGACAGACCATGGGTTCACATCTCCATGGACTTTGTCCAAGGGGAAGACTACTATCATGGATCATTTTTCAAAGGCCTGTAAACTCATCGCCTTGGACAGAGTTCCATCTGCAGTAGAAATGGCTAAGATTGTCCTGCAGCAGGTCTTCAGAATCCACGGTTTTCCAGTGGACATTGTGCTGGATCACAGCCTGCAATTCACATCACGCTTCTGGAGGGCGTTTTACAAACTGATTGGGGAAACAGCGAGTCTTTCCTCTGGGTTTCACCCACAGTCCAACAGCCAGGTGGAGCAGGTGAACCAAGGCATGGAAAATACCTGGTCTCTGAAAGACTGAACGAGTGGTGTGACCATTTGATGTGGGCAGAGGTCATCCACAACACTTTACAGCATTTGGCACATGGGGTGTCCCCTTTCAAATGCCAATCTGGGTATTCTCTGTCACTCTTCCCCGAGCAGGAGGCAGAGCTTGGGGTTCCTCTAGATGAAGAGTCTCATCTGATGCTGCAAGGAGAAATGGACTAGGGCAAGGGAAATCTTGTTAGTTTCTACCCAGAAGGCTGAAATAAAAGTTAACTACAAGGGAAGATGGGCACCAGTTTTTCAGCCTGAGCAATGGGTCTTACTCAGTATTTGCCTCTCCAAGTGGAGTCCAGGAGGTTGGCACCCAAGTTCACTGGACCCTTCAGGATTCTCTGGAAAATAAACCCAGTGGCCTACACTGTGTAGTTCCCCAAGACCCTCAAGATCAATCCCACTTTCCATCTTTCCAAGTTAAACAAACTTGTTGACCCCACCACCATCAGCCCCACCGCCACCCAGATTTGTTGATAGGGAACAGGTTTCCACCATGAGAAGAATTTTGGACCCGCGTACTGTTCAAGGTGTTTGGAAAATCCCATGGACTGGGAAGGATTCGGACCAGAGGAGAGGTGCTGGGTGCCTGAAAGAGACATCTTGGATCCGACTCCCATCTATGACTGCAATCATTGTCTCTCCGAGCAGCCTGGGCCATCAGGAGTCAGCTATAGGGGAGGATGTCCTGTTACGACACGCACCCATCTGCGCCAGTTTCCGAGGTTTAGACACTCTAACTCCCCGGCTTATGGATAGCTGGCATGGCCTGTTCAAAGTTTCAGGACAGTCCCGCTAATTGGCAATCATGTTTGGGCGCCAAGGATTGAGCATTTAATGTTTGGTGCTCAATTGTAAGCCTACTCGTGATTTTGTCTAGCGTCTGTTTTGTGCTCGGATTCTCGATACCGTGTCTCAATCCTTGCTGCGGGTACTCCAGCATTTGGGTCCAAGCCATTCTTCTCAAGGACTCTCGTCATGAGTTTTGTTTGGCCAGTCAGGGTTGTTAGCCCTGAGCTGAACCCCTGAACCTGGAGGACCAGTGGTCCACTCTTACTCTGGCCTCTGCACTTTGACCTGTTTGGTATGGGTGATCTACCAAGAGCCAAGCATAAAGCCCTGACTCCGGCTAGCACAGCTTTCTGGGTTATTGAGGCACGCAAGCCTCCAAAACCTACGACGTTTGTGAACCTCTTGGAAGATTGCTAACACCAGGTTGCCTAAAATACTTTGCATCAATAAGAGGCTTTTGAAATTTGCCAAGATGGAGACTTAGCCATATTACAGTCACCTCATTTACAACTAAGTGCAGGAATATTTGCTTAAGAACAATAGGTCCCATTTTATGAATGAGGGGTTAGGAGACTAATCAAATCGTGGGTTTTTGAGACTTAAGAACAAAGTGTAAGTTATTAATACTTGCAAGATCTTCTCACAGCCTTGTATAGATTGGAAGAATTTCAACCACTTTTAAAGGATATTATTCTTCACTCTTCCTCTAATTTTGATTGTTAAATCTTCTAATATGTTTTCTTCTAGTTGCTTAATGCACAAGATCCTGATTTCATCTTTGATTCCCCACTCCCACTTGACAGCTAGTGGAATTATAAATTTTTAATTTATATTTTGTTGTTATTAAAGCAACTCAGAATTTGCTGGCATTAATTTTTCGCAGACATCTGGGACAGAAATAGATGCCATCTGTCATCCAGTAAATCTAAGTCCCATCTGTGCAGAGACCCACACGAGAAGAGTGTGGATGTAACACAGTTTCCCCAGGAAACAGGTCCTTACACCTGTTGTGAATTAAGTACCAGATGCCACGTCAGTCAGGCCTGCGCTGTCACCTTGGAGTACTGAGGGCCAAGTCTCACTCCCGGGTGAATTTTATTTTATTCAGAGATACAGCGCAGCAACAGGCCCCAGGCCCTTCCAGTTCAATAAGCCCGCACCACCCAAATATAGTAAACCGTACATCTTTGGGATGTGAGAGAAACCCAGGCAGTCACGGGGGGAACATATAAACTCTTTGCAGACAGTGGGGGGTTATTGAACCCAGGTTGCTGGCGCTGTAAAGCGTTCACGTTACTGTACCGCCCTGATTTTTTTCCTTTCGGCTGCTGCTTCTGGTGCAACACTGAGGGAGTGCTGAAGTGCCAGAGATTTCAGACAAGGAACCAGGGCGAGGACCTTCTCTGCTGTCTGATGTACCAGATGCCCCAGTGCAATGGGCTAATTCTCCCCAACACATCTAGGTTTACCCCTCAACCAATACCTGAAACGTCGGATGAAGGTTCGTAGAGCCAGGTAACTACATGTCCCAGAAACAGGCCCTTTGGCCCAACTCATCTGTACTGACAAAAATTGCCAGATTGAGCTAGTCTTGTTCACCTGCTTTTGCCCCGTATCTTTCTTATCCATGTATATATCGTAATTCTATCCACCTCTGTTAGACCATAGGACATAGGAGCAGAATTAGGGCATTCAGCCTCTCAAGTCTGTTCCATCATTCTGTCATGGCTGATGTATTATCCCTCTCCACCCCACTCCCCTGCCTTCTTCCCATAACCTTTGACACCCTTACTAATCAAGGATCTATGAACCTCTGCTCTAGATATACCCAATGACTTGGCCTACAAAGCCATCGACAGCACTGAATTCCACAGATTAACCACTCTGTGGCTAAAGAAATTCTTCCTCATCTCTGTGCTAAAGGGACATCCTTGTATTCTGAGATTATGGCCACTTGTCCTAGACTTCCCTACTACAGGAAACATCCTCTCCACATCCACTCTATCTCAGCCTTTCAACATTCGATGGTATTCAATGAGATCCCCTTCTCATTGCAATAAACCGAGGTCAACAGGCCTGCACAGCTGTCTGTGGCAATGAAGTCCACAGGTTCACCACCCTCTGCCTAAAGAAATTCCTCCTCATTTCTGTTTGGAAGAGATGTCCTTGTATTCCAAGGTTGTGCTGTCTTGTCCCAGATTTCCCTGCTTTAGGAAGCATCCTCTCCACACCTACTCTATCCAGGCCTTTCAGTGTCTGACAGCTTTCACTGAACCACCCCGCCACCACCCCCCCGCATTCTTCTAAACTCCAGTGAGTACAGGCCCAGAGCCACCAAACACTCCTCATACATTAACCCGTTCATTGTCTGGAATCATTCTCTTTCTTAGCTAAGGGGCACAAAACTGCTCATAATAAATTGTACAACCACTTCCTGTGGCATCTCGTTCCATATACCCACTGCCTTCAGTTTGGAAAAAGTTTGCCTCTCAACTTGAGCTTCCTTCACTGGGGCATATCCGGTGGATGTGCCAGCCTTACCCAACGCCACCATGGAAACCAAGCCACTGGAGGAACTCTGCAGGTCGAGCAACATCTCTGGAGGCAAAGGGTTGGCAATGCTTCAAGAGGATACTGTGCACCAGGACAGACGGTGTAGAGGGAAGATAGCCAGAGTGTTGAAGTGGGAGGGAGAACCGAGACCGAGACTAGAGGAGAGAGGTGGAACCAGGAGAGGGAGGGATGATGGGCACAGAAAGCCAGATGTAGGACAAGGATTATTATGACAGAGGCTGGTAGACGATAAGTAGGATCAGGTAAGAAAAGAACATTTATGTAGATGGATTTGGGTGGGCGTGGGGAGAGAAAAGGTGAACCAAGGGAGGTGAAACTCATGGAGAAAGGAATGGGTGATGGGTAGATAGAAACCAGGTAGGAGAGGGTGAAACAAGGGTGAGGGATGGAGGGTGAACAAATGAGACATCAGCGGCAGGAAGAGAACATACACTCAGTGGCCACTTTATTAGGTACACCTGCTCATTAATGCAAATATCTGATCAGCCCATTACAAGGCAGCAACTCAATGAATAAGACATGGTCAGGAGGTTCAGTTGTTGTTCGGACCATGGAATGATTGTTAGTGTCAGATGGGGTGGTTTGAGTATCTCTGAAACTGCTGATCTCCTGGGTTTTTCATGCCTAACAGTCTGTAGAGTTTACAGAGAACGGTGTGAAAATCAAAGCAATATCCAGTGATCAACAGATCTGTGGGGGAAATGCCTTGTTAAGGAGAGAGGTCAGAGGAGAATGGCCAGACTGGTTCAAGCTGACAGGAAGGTGACAGTAACTCCATTAACCATGTAGTAAACCAGTGGTTAATTGAACACACAAAAGGTTAAACCTTGAAGTGGATGGGCTACAGCAGCAGAAGATCGCACCGTTCACCTCCTATGACCACTTTGTTAGGTCCACTCCTGTATAATAAAGTGGCCACTGAGTCTGCATGCAAACTCTAACACACTGTTTACCAGTCGAGGTTGAAACAGCAAATACAGATCGTGGAGAGAAGGCACCATTCTGATGAAAGGCCTCGGACTGAAACATCGACTGTTTATTCATTTCCATAGATGCTGCCTGGCCTGCTGAGTTCCTCTGGCATTTTGTGTTTTGCTTTGGGTTTCCAGCATCTGCAGATTTTCTCTTGTTTGAAAAGGCACATTATGGTCTGTATGAAGTCCTGAGCCAGTCACCATAACTTTGGCTAAACCAACTTCAAACTTTAAAGTTCAGAACACATTTATTATTAAAATATGCAAACATTACTATATACTCCCTTCAGATTCATTTTCCTGCTGGTATCAACAGGGAAGTAAAGAAATACAATAGAATTTTATGGACAATTATAGATAAACAGGCAAAGACTGATAAACAACTAATGTGCAAAAGATGACAAACTGCACAAATAAAAATAATATCAAGATCATGAGTTGTAAAGAGTCCTTGAAAGTGAGTGTCTAGGTCAGTTCAGGGTAGTGGTGTCTGAAGTTCAAGGATCAACTTTATTTGCCATGTACATTTACATGTAGCCAGAATTTGCTGTGGTGCGTTGGTCTGGGTGCGACATGCAACAAAAAGCAACTTTCAATCGTTATAATTTATATAGAAATAAAGTTATTAGAGGTTAAAGTATGAATATGGAATAAAATATGTATAAATAAATATACCAGCATGCATTGACAATGTAAGCAACATTGTAAAAAGGGTTTAAAGTGTTTACAGTGCAGTGACAAGGGTAACAGATAGAGCAGGGCGTTGGGCCACACCGGAATGGTTGATCAGATCAGGAGGAAGGCACACGGTTATCCATGCACACCTACGGCGCCTCAATTAAAAATTGGTAAGGGTCAATTGGGACATGCCGAATTTATTTAGCTTCTGTAGGAAGAGATCAAACAATGATTATTAGCTGAGGCAGGAGGGCAGAAGAGAGGGCAGGGAACAGAGAGAGATGAGATAGAGATAGAGAGACAGAGAGATAGAGACAGATAGAGAGAGAGGGGGAAAGAAAGAATCAGGAGCTCTTAATAGTGCTTAGCCCCATTCTGTCTCAGTTGCCAAGGTTTACTTCAGCCCATTGTCCCCTCTTGCATCTTGTGATAAGGCCAGAGTCAAAACTACAACAGATGACCTTTGTTATTTCATTTAATTTTGTTCTGCCTTAAAGCAAATAATTCTTACACATGGGTGAAAATTTATTGTTACTGGAAAGCATTTGTGCACTCGGCAGCCTGCTCTGTGGCTAAGGTGTGTTCTTCTTGGGGTGGGAATAAGGCAGCAGATGACATCCCAGGGAAAGGGAAAGTGGGGAAGAGTTTGTGAAATCATTGCACATACACACCATGTGAGGAGTTTTCAATAGACAATAGGTGCAGGAGTAGGCCATTTGGCCCTTCGAGCCAGCACCGCCGTTCACTGTGATCATGGCTGATCATCCACAATCAGTATCCAGTTCCTGCCTTATCCCCATAACCTTTGATTCCGCTATCTTTAAGAGCTCTATCCATCTCTTTTTTGAAAGCATCCAGAGACTTGGCCTCCACAGCCTTCTGGGGCAGAGCATTCCATATATCCACCTCTCTGTTTCCAGCTGGAGTTCTACGATACCGATATTGCAAAAGATAGAGCTGAAACTTCTAGCTTTCTGAAACAGTTTTGGTAATAAATTCTGAGTTTTTCCCAGGGTAGAAATGGCTAATCCAAGCAGGCATAACTTTAAGATGATTGGAGGAAAGTATAGGAGGGGGATATCAGAGGTAAGTTCTTTACACAGAGAGTGCTGGGTGCATGCAGGAAATGTCCTGCTGGGGTAGTATGTTAGAAGCAGACACATTAGGAGCACTTAAGAAACTCTTAGATAGGTACATGGATGAGAGAAAAATGGAAGGGTACGTAGGAGGGAAGGGTTAGATCAATCTTAAGCGTTACTACGCTAAAAGGTTGGCACAACGTGATTTGATCAGGGAGCTTAAGGTAGGCAGCGATCATAATTTAAGAGAATTCATCCTGCAGTTTGAGAGGGAGAAGAGAAAGTCAGATACACCTGAATTACAGTGGAGGAAAGGGAATTATAGAGGCATGAGAGAGGAGTTTGCCAAAGTTGATTGGAAGGGGACACTGGTAAGGATGATGGCAGAACAGCAATAGCTGGAGCTTCTGGGAGCAATTTGGAAGGCACAGGATAGATACATCTTAACAATGATGAAATATTCTAAAGGGAGAATGACAGAACCGTGGCTAACAAGGGAAGTCAAACATCATAAAAAGAAAAGAAAGGGAATATAATATAGCAAAAACTAGTGGGAAGCTTTTAAAAGCCAACTTTAAAAAGCCATAAAGAGAGAAGAGATGAAATTTGAAGGTAAGCTAGTCAATAATATAAAAGGGGATACCAAAGTTTTATCAGATATATAAAGAGTGAAAAAGAGATGAGAGTGGATATCAAACCACTGGACAATGACACTGGAGAGGTGGTAATGAGGGACAAAGAAATGACGGGAGAACTTAATAAGTATTTTGCATCAGTCTTCACTGTGGAAGATGCAAGCAGTATGCCAGAAATTTAAGACAGTCTGGGGCAGAAGTGAGTGTAGTTGCTATTACTAAGGAGAAGGTGCTTGGGAAGCACCCTTTGAAAGGTCTCTGAAGGTTGATAAGTGTGAAAACTAGCAAGAGACAAGCAATATGGCTTACACCAGAAGTGAACAACAAATTCATTAAAATGAATAGTTTCTTCAGATACATAACTTTAAAACAGAGGTGACAGTGGACATTGGACTGCTGGAAAATGATGCCTGTGATGTAATAATGGGGGACAAAGAAATAGCGGACGATCTGAATAATTATTTTACATCAGTCTTCACTGTGGAAGTCACTAGCTGTATGGTGGAAGTTCCAGGTGTCAGGGGACATGAAGTGTGTGACGTTACCATAAACTAGAGAGAAGCTTCTTGGGAAACTGTAAGGGCTGAAGGTAGATAAGTCACCTGGACCTGGTGGTGTACACCCCAGAGTTCTGAAAGAGGCAGGTAAAGAGATTGTGGAGGCATTAGTAATGATCTTTCAAGAATCACTAGATTCTGGAATGGTTCCAGAAGACTGGAAAATTGCAAATGTCACTCCACTCTTCAAGAAAAGAGAGAGGCAGAAAGGAAACTATAGGCCAATTGATCTGATCTTAGTAGTTGGGAAGATATTAAAGCCGATTATTAAGAATGAGGTCTCAGTGTAGTTGGAGACACATGATAAAATAGGCTGTAGTCAGTATGGTTTCCTCAAGGGAAAATTTTGCCTGACAAATCCATCGGAATTCTTTGAAGAAATAACATGCAGTATAGATAAAGGAGAATCAGTTGATGTTGTGTTCTCATGTTCAGTTCAGGTTGATGTTCTGATATTCAGTAGGCCTTTGACAAGGTGCCACACATAAGGCTGCTTAAAAAGCTATGAATGCATGTTTTTACAGGAAATATTCTAGCATGGATAAAGCAGTGGCTGATTGGCAGGAGGCAAAGAGTGGAATAAAGGGAGCCTCTTCTGGTTGTCTACTGGTGACTGGTGTTGTTCCACAGGGTCTGTGTTGGGATCAATTCTTTTTACATTATACATCAATAATTTGGATGATGGAATTGATGGCTTTGTTGTAAACTTTGCAGACATAATGAAGATAGGAGGAGATACAGGTAGTTTTGAGGAAGTAGAGAGGCTACAGAAGGACTTAGACAGATTAGGAGAATGAGCAAAGAAATGGCAGATGGAATACAGTGTCAGGAAGAGTATGGTCATGAAATTTGGTAGAAGAATTGAAAGTGTTGACTATTTAGGTTAGGACTTTATTCCATGGAGCGTAGAAGAATGAGGGGAGATTTGATAGAGGTATATAAAATTATGATGGGTATAGATAAAGTGAATGCAAGCAGGCTTTTTCCACTGAGGCAAGGGGAGAAAAAAACCAGAGGACATGGGTTAAGGGTGAGGGGGGAAAAAGTTTAAAGGGAACATTAGGGGGGGCTTCTTCACACAGAGAGTGGTGGGAGTATGGAATGAGCTGCCAGACGAGGTGGTAAATGCGGGTTCTTTTGTAACATTTAAGAATAAATTGGACAGATACATGGATGGGAGGTGTATGGAGGGATATGGTCCGTGTGCAGGTCAGTGGGACTAGGCAGAAAATGGTTCGGCACAGCCAAGAAGGGCCAAAAGGCCTGCTTCTGTGCTATAGTTTCTATTTTCTTTCTATTTTCCAAAATGGAGAGAAAATACAAATATCTGAGCTGCAAAGGGACTTGAGAGACATTGTGCAGGATTCCCTAAGGGTTAATTTGCAGGTTTAGCCTGTGGTGAGGAAGGCGAATGCAATGTTAGCATTCATTTCAAGAGGACTAGAATATAAAAGCAAGGATGTAATGTTGAGACTTTATAAAGCACTGGTGAGGCCTCACTTAGAGTATTGTGAGCAAGTTTGGGCCCCTTATCTTAGAAAGAATGCTGAAACTGGAGAGGGTTAAAAGGAGGTTCATGAAAATGATTCCAGGATTGAATGGCTTGTCACATGAAGAGTATTTGATGGCCCTGAGTTCAGCAGAATTCAGAAGAAAGAGGGGTGACATCATTGAAAACTATTGAATGGTGAAAGGCCTTGATAGAGTGGATGTGGAGAGGATGTTTCCTATGGTGGGAGAGTCCAAGACCAGAGGACAGAGCCTCAGAATAGAGGGGCATCTTTGAGAATGGAAATGAAATCTGTGGAATTCTTTGCCACAAGCAGCTGTGGAGGCCAAATCTTTATGTATGTTTAAGGCAGAGGTTGATAGATTCTTGATGGGTTAGGGCACAAGGAATATGGGGTGAAGGCAGGAGATTGGGGCTGAGAGGGAAATGGATCAGCCATGATGAAATGGTGGAGCAGACTCGATGGGCCAAATGGCCTAATTCTGCTCCTATATTTTATGGTCATATGGAATTGGACACTGGCTCGGCTGTTTCAGTCGTTCCACAAATTGAGTTTCAACAACATTTTAAAGATACTGAACTGAAGCCTGCAGATATTCAACAAAGAACTTGTGCTGGAGAAAGGTAACTCCTGTGGGAATGGCATTTGTAACAGTGAATTACAGCAACCAACAAGCCAAATTGGTCTTGTATGTGGTAAAAACAGGAAGGTGAGCATTGTAGGGCTATGGATGGCTGAGACAACTACAACCTGATTGAAAATTCATCACAATTTGTAAGCCACATCCCCTGCAACAGAGTCAATTGAAAGCAAATTAAGGAAGGTACCGGATGATGCCACAGCACTGTTCAAGGAACGCACTGGAAAACTCAAACATATCACGGGTAAAATAGTGTGAAATGAAAATACCATACCCAAGTTTTACAAAGCTCATCCAGTTCCTTGTACCATCTGTGATAAAGCAGCCAGTGAGCTGGATTGCATGGCGGTTGAAGGAATTCTTTCCAAGGTTGAATGGAGCCCATGGGCAGTGCCAGTCATCCCAGTAGCCAAGAAGAAAAGTGTCTGTCAGGATCTGTGGTGATTTTAAGGTCACCATCAACCCAGTACTGAAAGTAGATCGATACCCTCTGCTCAAGATAAGGGATACCTTTGCAAACCTATCTGGAGGGAAACACTTCAGCAAAGTGGACTTAACTGAGTCCTACCTACAGATGGAGATGGAAGAAGGGTCCAAAGTATTTCTCACCAGATACACTCAAAGGGCTTTATCACTTCTAAGCTTATTTTTAAGTAACATCTGCACCTGCACTCTGGCAGAAAGCTATGAACCGGGTGCTGCCGGGGTTCAACGTTACCTGGATGACATCATTGTTACCGGTGAGGATGAATGAAAGGAACATCTCCAAAATCTCCAGATAGCGTTAAAAAGATTGGAAAATTATGGGCTCAGAGCATGATGCAACTCGTGTAAATTCTTTAAAGCAAGCATCACTTACTGTGGTCACACCATTGATGCACAAGATTTACACAAGTGTGCTGAGAAAATTCAAGTAACGGAGAATGCACTGAGGGCAAAGGATGTGTCGCAGTTGTGGTCCTTTTTAGGATTTGACAATAACTATAACAGGTTCCTGCTAAACCTAGCTACTGTGTTCCAGAATAAATGGTCCTGAACCTGGTGTGAGTCCTGAGGCTCCTGTACTTTCTTCCTGATGGCAGCAGCGAGAAGAGAACGTAACCTGAGTGGTGGGAATCCCTGATAATGGATGCTGCTTTCCTGCAGCCACGCTCCATGAGGATGTGCTCAGTGATGGGGAAGGCTTTACCCATGAAGGACTGGGCTATATCCATTACTTTTTGTAGGATTTTCCATTCAAGGGCATTAGTCTCTCAATACCAGACTGTGACGCAGCCAGTCAGTATGCGTTCCACCACACATCCATAGAAGTTTGACAAAGTTTTAGATGTCCTACCAAATTTTCACAAACTCCTAAGGAAGTAGAGGCACTGCCGTGCTTTCTTTGTAATTGCACTTATGTGCTGGGCCCAGGACACATCCCTGAAATGATAAAATCAAGGAATTTAAAGTTTCTGACCCTCTCCTGCTCTGATCCCCTGATGAGGACTGGCTCACGAACCTCTAGTTTCCTCTTCCAGAAGTCAATAATCAGCTCCTTGGTCTTGCTGATATCCAGTGGGAGGTTGTTGCTGTGTCACCACTCAGTCAGATTTTCAATCTCCCTCCTATATGCTGATTCATCACTATCTTTGATTCAGCCAATGACAGTGGCACATCAGCAACTTGAATTGAATTGAATTGACTTTGTTTCTTACATCCTTCACATACATGAGGAGTAAAAATCTTTACGTTATGTCTTTGTCTAAATGTGTATGGTGCAATCATAGTTATTCATAATTATTTATAATAAACAGAACAGTTAATGTAACATAGAAATACACTCAAATGAGCATGAGTTAATCGGTCTGATGGCCTGGTGGAAGAAGCTCCTGGAGCCTGTTGGTCTTGGTGTTTATGCTGCGGTACCATTTCCCAGATGGTAGCAGCCGGAATAGACCGTGGTTGAGGTGATTTGGGTCCCCAGTGACCCTTCAGGCGCTTTTTTCTCATTATTGTTTGAGATTAGGCCTATCAATGTAGTGGCATCGGCAAATTTAATTAGCAGATTAGAGCCGTGGGTGGCGACACAGTCATGGGTATACAGGGACTAAAGGAGGGGACTTAGTACACATCCCTGAGGGGCTCCTGTGTTGAGAGTCAGAGGGTTGAAGGTGAGGGAGCCCACTCTTACCACCTGCCGGTGATCTGACAGGAAGTCCAGGATCCAGCTGAACAAGGCAGGATCAAGGCTGAGGTCTTGAGCTTCCTTTCGAGCCTGGATGGAACTATGGTGTTGAATGCTGAACTGTAGTCCAAGAACAGCATTCTCACATAAGCATCCCTCTTCTCCAGGTGTGTAAGGACGGTGCGTGGAGCTGTGGCTATTGAGTCATCTGTTGTTCGGTTGTGTTGGTAGGTGAATTGTAGGGTGTCCAGTTTCAGTGGTAGCATGCTGCAGATGTAGCCCTTGACCAGCCTCTCAAAGCATTTAATTATTATTGAGGTGAGTGCAACAGGACGCCAGTTGTTCAGGCATGTTACCTTGGTCTTTTTTGGAATGGGGCAATGGTGGATAATTTGAAGCGGGGACACTCTACACTGGGAGAGGGAGAGATTAAAAATGTCTGTAAACACACCTGCCAGTTGTGCTGCATATGTCTTGAGTACTCGCCCTGGGATGCCGTCCGGTCCCGCAGCCTTGCGACTGCCCACTCATTGGAAACACCTGCGTACCTCAGCCTCAGAGATGACCAGGTTGCAGGTTGTAGCAGTGGCTTTCCTTGGAGGCTCGGATTTAGCAACAGCGAACCGAGTGTAAAAATGATTGAGCTCATCCAGGAGAGAGGCCGCAATGTTGGTGGTACCACTATGCAAGTATGGCATTGGAGCTGTGCTTAAACACAGTCACAAGTGTGAAGCAAGTAGAGCAGAGGACTGAGCACACACACAGCATTGTGATGCACCCGTGCTGATGGAGATCGTGTAGGAGATGTCGTTGCCAACTCGCACTGACTGGAGTCTGCAAGTGAAGAAAACGAGGATCCAATTGCACAAGGAGGTATTGAGGTCAAGGTCTTGAAGCTTATTGATTAGTTCTGTGGTGATGATAGTATTGAATCCCTCCTACCTGGAGGGAGGAGAAGATGGCCGTTCCAAATGAATATCGATATGTGTAACTAGGGGTGCCGTGCACAATCTGGACTTGATGGGGACAGCCGTGAAGCGCAGAGGAACACCTGGAGAAACTTCTGAAATGCTTGCTTCGCTGCCGCTGCTACTGTGTGATCGAGAATCTCCGGAGACAAAGACCCCAAATCCTCGGCTTTGTGTATCGCCTGTTTCCGGGGCCGGGGTCGAAACGCTCGGCAGAGATGGTGCTCGGTGCTCGGTGTCGGAGAGCTGATCGGAGGCTCGGAGTTTTCGGACGGACTCGGAGTCAGACTGTGATCGGATGCTTCTGGGATGATGCATCGGCAAGTTGGCGGCGCTGGAGGTTTACCGTCTGCATGAGATGATGGGACTTTCGAGAGACTTTGAGATTTTTACTGTGCCATGGTCTGTTCTTATCAAATTATGGTATTGCTTTGCACTGTTGTAACTATATGTTATAATTATGTGCTTTTTGTTAGTTTTTAAGTCAGTTTGTCATGTGTTTTCGTGATATCATTCTGGAAAAACATTTTTATCATTTCTTAATGCATGCATTACTAAATGACAAAAGGGGACTGCGTGTCATCATAATAATAATAATAATAATAATAATAATAATTGAATGCTGAGCTGTAGTCGATAAAGAGCATCCTGATGTATGTATCTTCGGTGTCCAGATGTTCCAGGGTTGAGTGGGGAGCCAGTGAGATGGCATCTGCTGTGGACCTGTTGCATCAGTAGGCAAACTGGAGTGGATCCATGTTGCTTCTGGGCAGGAGTTGATATGTTTCATTACCAACCTCTCAAAATGATCCATCACTGTGGACGTAAGTGCTACAGGATGATAGTCATTGAGGCAGGTCACCACGTTCTTCTTAGGCACCGATATAATTGAAACCAGCTTGAAGGTGGGTACCTCAGAGTGCTGAAGTGAGAGGTTATCACTGCAGCCAACTGATCAGCACAGGTCTTTAAATACTCAGCCGGGTACCTCATCTTTTTGTGGGTTCACCCTCCTGAAGGCTGCTCGCACATCAGCCTCAGAGACTGAATTCACAGGATCATTGGGGGCTGTGGGACTTGGTGATGATTTTTCCATGCTTTGATGGTTAAAGCAATCCTGAAAGGTATTGAGTTGATCTGGAAGCAAAGCCTTGTTGTTGCTTATGCCCATGTATAGGAGAAGTTAAAATGAGAATGGGGGATCATGTTGCAAGGTCAAGGAGCACGATGATGGACTGATCAGTTGCTGAACTGTCCAAATTACAGCAGTGGCCACTTCAGAGCAACTGTTCTGTCTGTAAAGTGGTTTCAAGCAGCCTGTAAGGGATATGGAAGTGCCAATAGAAATCCAAGTCTATGATTTTATTAATACATCTGTAGCAATGCTTCACGCCATTGTGGAATGTGTCGAGGTACAGACGCACTAAGAAGCAGTGACAGATACAGCACTACGGAGTTCAGATACCCAGCCCAAACTGATGAAAGGTCTGGGCCAACGTTCCCTCCCATTCTCTTTGCAGCTCTGTGTCCCAACCATTACTCCATAAGGAAATTTTTACACGGCCTGAAAACCGCGTGACACTTCAAATATTTATTTTTGTAATATGCATAATATGAACATTTAGCATGAAAATTGAAAAATCACATACTTCTTATTTTATTTAATAATTGAAAGGTATATTGAAATACTGTACAGAGAAATTCTTTCACATTTCACAAACCTTTTCTAGCTGCGTCCAAATCCAGCTGCATGGCAACGAAGTCTATGTGCATGGGAGCATTTCAGTTATTCCGGAGCCGCGAACCCACTCAGCTTAGAAGGAAAAGTGAGCTTTGCCCAAAAAGTTGACTTTTCACAAACGAAAGAAACTCTACAGATGATGGAAATCAAAGTAATACACCAAAATGCTGGAGGAACTCAGCAGGCCAGGCAGCATCTATGAAAAAGAGGAAACAGTGGATGATTCAGGCTGAGACCCTTCATCAGGACTTGGAAAAAAAGAGATGAGAAGGGAGAGTAAGAAGTTGGGGGGAGGGGAGGAAGAAGAACAAGGTAGTAGGTGATCGGTGAAACCGGGGTGGTGGGGGGAAGGAGTGAAGTAAAGAGCTGGGAAGTTGATTGGTAAAAGAGATAAAGGGCTGGAAAAGGGGGAAATCTGATAGGAGAGGACAGAAGGCCATGGAAGAAAGGGAAGGGGGAGGAGCACCAGAGGGAGGTGATGAGCAGAGCAGGAGATAAGCTGAGAGACGAAAATGAGAATGGGGAACGGTGAAGGGGGGGGTGTACCCATTACAGGAAGTTAGACAAATCAATCTTGTTGCCATCAGTTTGGAGGTTACCCAGACGGAATACAAGGTGTTACTCCTCCACCCTGAGTGTAGCCTCATTGCGGCAGTAGAGGAGGCCATAGACTGAAATGTCAGAATGGGAGGGGGAAGTAGAATTGAAATGGGCGGCCACCAGGATATCCCACATTTTCTGGCAGATAGAGCGTAGGTGCTCAGCAAAGCGGTCTCCCAATCTACGTCAGGTCTCACCGATATACGGGATGCCACACCGGCAGCACTGGATACAGTAGATGACCCAACCAACTCACAGGTAAACTGTTGTCTCACTTCAAAGGACTATATGGGGCCCTGGATGGTAGTGAGTGAGGAGGTGTAGGGGCAGTGTGGCACTTGTTCCACTTGCAGGGATACAGTGCCTATTAAAAGTATTCACCCACCTTGGAAGTTTTCATATTTTATTGTTTTACAACATTGAATCAGAGTGGATTTAATTTGGCTTTTTTGACACTGATCAACACAGAAAGACTCTTTCTTGTCAAAGTGAAAACAAATTTATACAAATTGGTCTAAATATATTACAATTATTAAACACCAAACAATTGATTGCATAATTACTCACCCCTTCAAGTCAATATTTAGTAGATGCACCTTTGGCAGCAATTACAGCCTAGAGTCTGTGTGGATAGGTCTCTATCAGCTTTGCACATCTGGGCACTGCAAAGTTTTCCCCATTCTTCTTCACAAAACTGCTCATGCTCTGTCAGATTGCATGGGGATCATGAGTGAACAGCCCTTTTCAAGACAAGCCACCCATTCTCAATTGGATTGAGGTCTGGTCTCTGACTTGGCCACTCTGGGACATTATCCTTGTTGTTTAAGCCATTCCTGTGTAGCTTTGGCTTTATGCTTGTGGTCATTGTCTTACTGGAAAACAAATCTTCTCCCAAGTCACAGTACTCATGCAGACTGCATCAAGATTTCCTCCAGGATTTCCCTGTATTTTGCTGCATTCATTTTACCTTCTACCTTTACAAGCCTTACAGGGCCTGCTGCAGTGAAGCATCCCCATAGCATGATGCAGCCACCACCGTGCTTCACGATCGGGATGATAATTTTCGATGATGTGCGGTATTTGGCTTATACCAAATATAGTGTTTAGTCTGATGGCCATAAAGCTCAATTTTGGTTTCATCAGACCATTGAACCTTCTTCCAGCTGAGTCTCCAACTTCCCTTCTGGGAAACTCCAGCTGAGATTTCATTGAGAGTTTCTTTTCAACAGTGGCTTTCTCTTTGCCACTCTCCCATAAAGCTGCGACTGGTGAAGCACCTGGGCAGCAGATGTTGTCTGTGCAGTCTCTCCCATCTCAGCTACTGAAACTTGTAACTCCTCCAGAGTTGTCATTGTCTCTTGGGGGCCTCCCTCACTAGTCCCCTTCTTGCACGGTCACTCAGTTTTTGAGGACAGCCTGTTCTAGGCAGATTTACAGCTGTACCAAATCCTTTCCATTGCTTGATGATTGACAACTGTACTCCAAATTTTCTTGTATCCATCTCCCGACTTGTGTTCTACAGTAACCTTTTTGCAGAGTTGCTTGGAGTGTTCTTTTGTCTTCATGGTGTAGTTTTTGCCAGGATACTGACTCACCAGCAGTTGGACCTTCCAGATACAGGTGTATTTTTACTACAATCAATTGAAACACCTTGACTGCACACAGGTGATCTCTATTTAACTAATTATGTGACGTAAAATCAAATGGCTGTACCAGCGATGATTTGGTGTGTCATATTAAAGAGGGTGAATAGTTGTGCAATCAATTATTTTGTGTTTTATTTTTGTAATTAATTTAGATTACTTTGTAGAAATCTGTTTTCACTCTGACATGAATGAGTCTTTTTCTGATGATCAGTCTCAAAAACCCAAATTAAATCCACTGTGATTCAATGTTGTAAAACAATAAAATATGAAAATTCCAAGAGGGGTGAATTCTTTTTACAGGCACTGGAAGTACCAGGAGAGATATCAGCGAGGAGGTATGAATGGACAAGGGAGTTGCGTATGGAGCAATCTCTGTGGAAAGTGGAAAATGGGGATGAGGGAAAGGTGCACTTGGTGGTGGGATCCCATTGGAGATGACAGAAGTTATGGAAAATTATATGCTAGATGCAGAGGCGAGGACAAGAGAAACCCTATCCCTGGTGGGGTTGGGATGAGGGCAGACGTGCGTGAAGTGGGTGAGGGCAGCGTTGACAGTAGAGGAAGGAAAGCCTCTTCCTTTGAATGAGGACATCTCAATAGAACCATAATGAAAAGCCTCATCCTGGGAGCAGATGTGGTAGAGATGGAGGATCTGAAAGAAAGGGATGGCACTTTTCCAAGTGACAGGGTGGGAAGAGGAATGAAGGAATTATGAGGAGGGATTGGGTCTCTCTTGTCTACCAGGGATAGGGTTTACTCTTTTCAATAGATGCTGCCTGGCCAGCATTTTGTGAGTGTTACTGTAGACCTGATTATGTCTTGGTTTTGGACGATAAAGTAAAAGTAATAAAACACAGAAGTAGTATTAGGCCATTCTGTCCATCGAGTCTGCTCCGCCATTCCATCATGGGTGATTTACTATCCTTCTCAACCCCATTGTCCTGCCTTCCCCTGTAATTTTTCATGCCCTGACTGATTGAGAACCCATCAGAATTAGGTTTAATATCACCAGCATAGGTCATGAAATTTGTTAACTTTTCAGCAGCAGTACCATGCAATACATGATAAATACAGGGAAAAAACTGAATTACAGTAATTATATATATGGATATTAAATAGTTAAGTTAAAATAAGTGGAGCAAAAACAGAAATTAAAAAAGCATTGAAGTAGTATTCATGAGTTCAATGTCCATTCAGAAATCGGATGGCAGAGGGGAAGGAGCTGTTCCTGAATTGCTGTGTGTGCCTCCAGGCTCTTGTATCTCCTTCCTGATGGTAACAGTGAGAAAAGGGCATGCCCTGGGTGATGAGGCTTCTTGATAACTGACGCCGCCTTTTTGAGGCACCACTCCTTGAAGATTCCTTGGATACTACAGAGGCTGGTAGAGCTGACTAATTTTACAACTTTCTGCCACTTACTTCGATCCTGTGCAGTGCCCTCTCCCCCCCCCACCCATACCGGATGGTGGTGTAACCAATCAGAATGCTCTCCATGGTACATCCGTACCGGACTGTCTCCTCTTTAAATATACTGGATGACTTGACCTCCACAGCCATCTGTGACGATGAATTCCATAGATCTACCATTCTCTGGCTAAAGAAATTTTGAGTGAAGTTAGTTGTCGTGTCATTTTGGTTCATTTCTCATGTCAGAAAATCATTTTCCAATTTGGAGCCAAGCCCAGGTTCGGGAGCGGATATTGCCAACCATCAGGCTCCTGAACCGGTTTCAACCTATAACTTTGTTTGCAGAAGGAAATCTGCCTTTCTTGCCCACTCTCTTAAGTGACTCTTACCTAGCTTCTCAGTTAGTGATGTCCACACCTCACAATTGAACAAACAAAAACAAACTCTCATGCCTGGAAAACTACGGAAGGGAGAAATGGTCACCTCTGGGGCTTGGACCTGCCAGTGCAGGGGGTACAACCCAAAAATCTGAACAATGCCGTCCAGGCTGACACACACAAAATACTGGAGGAATTCAGCAGGACAGGCAACATGTGAACAGTCAACATTTTGGGCCAAGACCCTTCATCAAGACTGGAAAGGAAAGGGGCAGAAGCCATAATGAGAAAGTGCGAGAGGGGAAGGTGTACAAGCTAGAAGAAGGTAGGTGAACGCAAGACTTCCTGCAGATGCTGGAAATCTAAAGCAACACACACAAAATGCTGGAAGAACTCAGCAGGTCAGGCAGCATCTATGGACATTTCAGGCTGAGACCCTTCTTCAGGACTGGAAGGGAAGGGGGAAGATGCCGGAATAAATAGGTGAGAGGAGGGTAAGGAGGACAGGTGATGTCAGGTGAGGGGAAAGGTGCATGGGGGAATGAAGTGAGAAGCAATGAGATGATAGGTGGAAGAGGTAAAGGGTTGAAGTAGGAACCATCCGGGTTAATTAGAGTTTTTCAGAAGAGATGAAATTCAGGCACTATATCCTTCACAAAGGCTGGAGGTGGAGTGGATTACTTGTAAAAATCATCTGATTGTTAGATTTTCAGTAAGCAAGGGGATTTAGGATTAGTGAAGCAAGAAAAAGAATTACTGTTAACGGACCACCTATCAGAAAATGAAGAGGGAAAGGCATGAAGTGACACTCCTGGAGTCCAGGTGTTGGCACATAATTGGCAGCAAAATGGAGAAACAACCCAACGCCACAGTGATCCGAGTTCAGTTCCCTCAGCCGAGGAAGCAATTCAGAGCCTCAGCAAACAACGTCTTCAGCCAAGATTCCTGATTGCTGTCTGGAGAGGAAATATACACGGACTCACACACAAACAAATAACCAAACACACACACACTGGCATGCACACATACATGCACAGAAACCTGCACATATGCATACACATATACACACATTCACGCACACAACCATATACATGCACACAGACACATACACACACAAACACACACAGACTTGCATGCACATATATGTGCACAGAAACCTGCACATACACATTCACACACACACACACACAGAACCCTTTGGGCATCAGATGTTACTCTCCCCAAACAGACAAGGCAGAAGCTCCACGTAATTACAGCCAGGATGGCGAGTCCTGATTGGTGGAATTTGCTGCTGCCAACAGGTTGCAGCCTGGAAGCTATGTGTTATTTTTCTATGACATCCTTTGAAGGAAACGTGTCCTCTTCTGATGCAATAATATCATGTGCTTAAAGCTGCAGTTTACTGAGCTCCCTCCCCACCCCAGGTGTGCTTAATAGAGTAAATATGATAATTACCACATGAAATAAAAGATCGCTACCAGATGGACTGCCATATGTCACCCTTTGTGTCCCTGTTATCTGCCCTGATATGACAGGATCATCTACCAGCAGAGATCAGCTCAACAAAACTTTATTTTCCCCCCACCGTCACACACCACACCTACACTTTCCGTCCAGCTTTCCACCCCCACCTGTTTCTCCCCTACTATTCTGAGGTCCCAGATGTGCAACATTAATTGTTTCTCCCCCTTTGATACTTGGTTTGACGCCCGTTATTTCAGCACAAGTTAGGCAGTACAGTTAAGCTCCAAGCACAGCTTGGTTTTTATGGTGACAGTCACACACTCTCCGACAAGACCTCACTAGATAGTTATCTCACCCAAAACCGAGAACATTGAGGTGATGTCAGTGATCCCACCAGCTCTGAGCCCAAGGTCTGCTGAGACAGAAGAAAGATTATCTTGCAACACTGGCAACTCTCAGCAGGTCGGGCAGCATCTGTGGAGGGAGAAACAGAGGTGATGTTCAGATCGAAGATCTTTCAGTAGAATTGCGATAGAGAGAAAAAAAAACATTTTTTTCGCACTTTCCCAAAACGTCGACTGTTTGGACTTCCGGTCAAGACGGCGTCAGCAAACAATGATTCCCTGAGCACATCTTTCAGATAGCAAATCTTTCGAATTATTTCACATTTACTACGTCTTTTGCTTGTTCTTTTTGTCATGTTTTTCTTACAGAAACTGTTGAAGCCTGTGACGTACAGTTTGCATCTCGATCGAAAGATCCAGCACTGTGCTGTGTCCAGAGAGCTGCCTCGCGGAGGTTAGAGACAGGAGGCTGAGAAGGTTGGAGAAGACAAGCTAACTCATGGAACAAACCAGACACGAGGTGCCGGCTCATGAGTGACTCCATCTTGAAGCAGCGAGGTGAATGCAGAGGGGTCAGCGTTGACTCCCAACGGAGGCGGTCAGCAACCGGAACAGCACGTTCAGACTTGGATCGATGGCGTTCGGACCGGGGTTGGCGGTCAGTCTTTATGGAAGGACTGAGTTCGTGCAGCTGCTCTCCTCATATGGAGATGAAAAGATGTTTCCCATATTCTGAGATTTATGTGATTATTGGACGGTACTTTATATAGGTCTCCTTCAGCTTTTCAGTGTTTTCTTCCTTGTGGACGATTAGCGGGTGGGTGATCTGTTAATGTTTGTTTGTAAGAGGGGGTTGTGGGGTCTGGTGTTACTGTCACTATTTTTTTCTGCAAGTGAGGGGTTCGGAGATTGTTATGTGTAGGGGTTCGTTGATTATTATCGTGGCTGTTTTTTGCTGTAGGGAGGGGGTTATTTTGGGGTCTGTGAGTTTTGTTTCTTTTTTGTGCTGTTTAGTGGTGGTGTGGGGGGGGTGGTAGTTGATGTCTTTTCTTTCATCAACACCCATGGTCTTTCTGTAGTTAATGGGTATCTGGAGAAGAAAAATATCAGAGTTATATTGTACAGGCATACTTTCACAATAAGATGAACCTCTGAACATTTGAAACATCTCCATAGGCACTGCCTGACCTGCTGAGTTCCTCCGGCATTTTGTGCAGGTGTTGCTCTGAATTTCCAGCATCTGCAGAATCTCGTGTGAGAAAAGCATCAGTTTAAAGTTGTAGTAAATTTTGGGGGGAGGGATGGATATAACAAAGGAAAAATTCAAGGGCCATTGTCCCAATGCAGGTCGATGGGAGTAGGCAGTTTAAATAGCTTGGCACAGACTAGATGGGCCAAAGGGCCTGTTTCTGTGCTGTACTTTTCTGTAACTCTATCTGTGAGTAATACAATGTAGAAGCAGGCTACTTAGCCCAACTCTTCCATGCCATCCAAAATATCCAGCTAAACTAGTCTCGTTTACCTGTAACACACATCAAAGTTGCTGGTGAACGCAGCAGGCCAGGCAGCATCTCCAGGAAGAGGTACAGTCAATGTTTCAGGCTGAGACCCTTTGCCAGTCCTGACGAAGAGCCTCGGCCTGAAACGTCGACTGTACCTCTTCCTGGAGATGCTGCCTGGCCTGCTGCGTTCACCAGCAACTTCGATGTGTGTTGCTTGAATTTCCAGCATCTGCAGAATTCCTGTTATTTGCTCATTTACCTGTATTTGGCCAATGCCCCTCTAAACCAGGGGTTCCCAAACTGGGCTCCACAGACCTCTTGCTTAATGGCTTTGGTCCATGGCAGAAAAAAATGCTGGGAACCCCTGCTCTAAACCTTGCCTTTCCATTAGATTAGATTAGATTATGAAGACACGCAGTCCCCTTTTATTGTCATTTAGTAATGCATGCATTAAGAAATGATACAATATTTCCTCCGGTGTGATATCACAAAACACAGGACAGACCAAGACTGAAAAAACTAACAAAACCACATAAATATAACATATAGTTACAACAGTGCAACAATACCATAACTTGATGAAGAACAGTCCATGAGCACAGTAAGAAGTTCAAAGTCTCTCACATGTCCCACATCTCACGCAGACGGGAGAAGGAAGAAAACTCTCCCTGCCATGCCCAACCACAGTCTGACTCTGAGTCGTCCAAAAACTTCAAGCCTCTGATCAGCCCTCCGACAGCGAGTACCGAGCACCATCTCTATCCGAATAATTTGACCTCAATCTCGGTCGCCAGCAGCAGGCAAAGCCGGGGATTTTGAGGCCTACCCTCCGGAGATTCTCGATTGCGCGGTAACAACAGCAGCAAATGGGCATTTCAGAAATTTCTCCTGATGTTCCTCTGTGCTTTCACGTCTGTCTCCATCAAATCAGAATTGTCCACGGCCCCTATTTAACGGATAAGATATCATTTTCACTGGAAGGCTGCGTGCGCGCATTACCTTTTAAATATTGCAAATGTTCCTATCCTACCTACCTACAGCAGATGTCCAATCAGGTAATAGGGTGAGACCAGGGTTGCTGTGGGGATAAGTCGTTAATGGCATCGTTAGTGGAGAATGAAGAACGTCAGTGCATGGCAAGCAACAGGTCAGGGCGCGCTGAAGGAGAATATCTTGTGCCTTTTCTAATCTCAGTCAATGTCAAAGGTTTATTTCAGTCAATAACTATGAAGTCACTGTTTTAATGTCAGAAATGCTAATGTGCACAGCAAGATACCCCAGACACTGGTGAGACCATGGACAGACCATCTGCCTTTCTCATGATGCATGAATGTGAGTCAGGTAAAATCACACCGTGCCCCTTCAGAGAGCAGAATGGGGTCTTTGACACCTGCCCAAGAGGGAGATAGAGTCACATGTTAAGTGAAATATCCTAGCAATGCAGCACTCCATCAGTTCACCATTATATGTCCTTGTGACATGGAAGGAGGCTATTTTGGCCATTGAGTTGACGTGAAGTGACTGCACAATCCCGACCACTCCACTAAGTTTTCCAACTCCCCTAATTCCTCGGAAGGTTAAAGAAATTCGGCATGTCCCCATTGAAACATACCAATTTTTATCAGTGCACTGTAGAAAGCATTCTATCTGGATGCATGACAGCTTGGTATAGCAACAGCTCTGCATGTGACCACAAGAAACTGCAGAGCGCTGTGGACACAGCTCAGCACGCAAACCAACCACCCCTCTATGGGCCCTCTGTACACTTCTCAATACCTCAGTAAACCAGCCAGCTTTATCAAAGACTCCACTCACCCTGGACATTTTGTCTTCCCTCTCCCGTCGGTTAGAAGATACAAAAGCGTGAAAGCACATGCCACTTCAGGCTCAAGGACAGCTTCTACCCCACTGTTATCAGACTCTTGAATGGACTCTTACATAAGAAATAAGAGCAGGAGTCGGCCATCTGGCCCATCGAGCCTGCTCCACCATTCAACAAGATCATGGCTGATCTGGCCATGGACTCATCTCCACCTACCTGCCTTTTCCCCATAACCCTTAAATCCCCTACTATGCAAAAATCTATCCAACCTTGTCCTAAATATACTTACTGAGGTAGCCTCCACTGCTTCATTGGGCAGAGAATTCCACAGATTCACCACTCCCTGGGAAAAGCAGTTCCTCCTCATCTCCGTCTTAAATTTACCCCCCGAATCTCAAGGCTATGTCCCCTAGTTCTAGTCTCTTGTACGATAAGATGGACTCTTGACCTCTGGATCTACCTCATTATGATCTTGCACTTTCTCTGTAGCTGTTGCACTTTATGCTCCATTGTTTTTGTTTTACTGGGTGGCGCAGTGACAGAACACTTTACAGCACCAGTGACGGGAAGAGTGGGGTTCAGTTCCCACTGCTGTCTGCAAAGAGTTTGTACATTCTCGCTGTGACCGTGTGGGTTTCCTCGGGTTTCCTCCCACAGTCCAGAGAAATACAGGTTAGGGTTAGCAAGTTGAGGTGCTGGAAGCACGGTGACCCTCACGGGCTGCCCCAGCACATCCCCGCTAACGCACACAATGTGTTTCAGTGCAACGCACCCAAATTGCTGGGGGAGCTCAGCAGGTCAGGCAGCACCTGTGGAGATGGTAGTGGTTTTTTGGCTGAGACCCTTCCTCAGGACTGAGAAGGAAGGGGGAAGATGTCAGAATAAAGAGGTGGGGGGTGGAGAGGAAGGAGGCTAGCTGGATTTTACTGCATTTCACTATTTGTTTTGACACTTGAATGTACATATGATAAATAAAGCTAATCTTTAAAAAAACCTCTTTACCCTATTCTACCTCAGTGCACTGTGTAGTGATCTGGTCTGAATGAACTGTATGCAAGACAAGCTTTTCACTGTCATCATCATTACGCGCCATGTTGTGTGACATGGGTGTTCATGTTCTCACGATCATGATTGTTCTGGGCAAATTTTCCTACAGAAGTGGTTTGCCATTGTCTTCTTTCCAGTCAGTGTCTTTACAAGACGGGTGACCTCAGCCACTATCAATACTCTTCAGAGATTGTCTGCCTGGCATCAATGGTCACGAAACCAGGACTTGTGATGTGCACCAGCTGCTCATATGACCATCCACCACCTGCTCCCATGGCTTCACGTGACCCTGAGCAGTGGCAGGGTGTGGGAGTACATCTTGTCCTAGGGTGACCTGCAGGCTAACGGAGGGAAGGAGCATCCTACATCTCCTTTGGTAGAGACGTATCTCCGCCCCACCACTCTATTTTCACTGTATATGTGACAATAATAAACCAGTACTAATAACAACATCACTTGCATTCTCCTCACATTCTCATTAATTCCACACCCCTCCCCCAAATTACTTCCCCAGACTCTGCTTCTGTGCGGCCACTGACTGCCAGCTGCCCTGAAGGAAACAGAGACCATGTGAAACACTGGGAACCCCTTTCACTGGGAGTGAACCCCCATCATCAGCCAAGAAAGGTAGAATCATAGAAACATAGAACACTATAGCACAGAAACACCTAGTCCATGCTGAACCATTAATCTGCCTATTCCCATCAACCTGCATCCACACCATAGCCCTCCATATCTCTCCCATCGATGTACCTATCCAAACTTCTCTTAAATGTTGAAATCAAACCTGCATCCATCACTTCCACTGGCAGCCCGTTCCACACTTTCATCGCCCTCTGAGTGAAGAAGTTTCCCCTCATTTTCCCTTTAAACATTTCAGCTTTCACCCTTAACCCATAACCTCTGGTTGTAGTCCCATCCAACCTCAGTGGAAAAAGCCTGTTTGTATTTACTCAATCTATACCTCTCATAATTTTGTATACCTCTATCACATCTCCCCTCAATCTTTTATGTTCCAAGGAATAAAGTCCTAACTTATTCAATCTTTCCTTTTAACTCAGGTCCTCCAGACCCGGCAATATTCTTGTAAATTTTCTCTGTACTCTTTCAATGTTATTTACATTTTTCCTGTCGGTAGGTCACTCTACTCCAAATTAGGCTTCACCAATGTCTTATACAATTTCAACATAACATCCCAAATCCTGTACTCAATCATTGATTTATGAAGGCCAATGTGTCAAAAGATTTCTCTACATCCCTGTCTACCTGTAACGCCACTTCCAGGGAATTATGAATCTCTAGTCCCAGATCCCTTTGTTCTACCATGCTCCTCAATATCCTACCACTGACTGTGTGATAGCTACCCTGGTTGGTCCTCCCAAAGTGTAACACCTCACATTTGTCTGCATTAAATTCCATCTGCCATTACTCTGCCCAATTTTCCAGCTGGTCCAGATCCCGCTGCAAGCTTTGATAGTCTTCTTCGCTGTCCATGGCACCCCAAATCTGATGTTACCCGCTGATTTGCTGATCCAGCTTACCACATTATCTTCCAGATTGTTGATATAGATGACAAACAACAATGGACCCAGCACTGATCCCTGCGGCACTGCACTAGTCATGGGTCTCCAATCAGAGAGGCAACAATCTGCTACCACTGCCTGGGTTCTCCTGCGAAGCCAAAAGGTAAACCTTTCCTCCCAGTCACTGGCCCACCCACTCATTCTCTTTGTCTCCCGTGCGACGAATCTTTACAGAAGACTGACCCAGTAGTGTTCTGTATACTGGGTCAGTAGCAGCGAACAGTTGGTATTCAGTGTACAAGTAGAGTGTGAAAGAAATGTCTAAAGTGGAGCATTATGATTAGCTTCATTCTGATTGGTTTGAAACCTGCTTTGTATTCCCTCAGGTCACCCCCACCATCTCACTCACCTTCTCCTCTTTGATGTCTTGCTGTCCCTGGCAAGCTCATCATCTGTCTCTCCTTTCGCTCCCCTATTCTTCCGCAAGCCTCCTTTCCACTTTCGCTTTTTCTCCATTTATTCCGCTCAGCCTCTTCCCTCCTCACATACCTCCTTACTCCTTCTTTCACCCTCCCCCCCAGGCTTTAACCCTTATTCGCATCCCCTTCTAGGGCGGCACTGTAGTGAAGCCGTTAGTGTAATGCTTTACAGCACCACCAATTGAAAGATCAGGATTCAATTCCCACTGTCGTCTGTTAGGGGGTTGTACATCCTCCCTGTGATTGTGTAGGTTTCCTCCGGGTGCTCCAGTTTCCTCCCACATTCCAAAGGCATGCAGGTTAGGGTTGGTGAGTTTGTGCCAAATGCATGGCGACACTTGCGGGCTGGCCCGAGCGCATCCTCGGACTGCGTCGGCCGTTGATGCAAATGATGCATTTCATTAAATATTTTGATGTTTTGATGTAGAAATGCAGCTGATATTTCATTATTTAAAGGAAAGATATTTAAATCTCTTCTCCTCAGCCACTTTTCTGTTTTCTCATCCCCTTTTCCCTTGCCCTTTTATTTTCTCAGTTTCTCATCCCTCTCCTTCACTGCCTCATTCAAAGTTCAAAGTACATTTATTATCAAAGTATGTGTGCTTTATACAACATTGAGATTCACTTCCTAACAGGCAGCCACAAGCAAGAAACCCACTAGAACCTGCTAAAAAAAAGACTGACAAACATCCAATGTGCAGAGAGAAAAAAATGGTGCGAACAATAAAAGCAAGCAGCATTCAGAATGAAAGTGACCCCTCAGACACAAAGGCCGGAGCAGGCCTACAGCCTCAGCCTCAGTTTAGGACATAGCAGAGTAAACATTGCGGTGCCCACCGACACAAAGCCCTTCTTCTCTCCTCCCGTCCGGCCTCAGCTCTCATCTCCAGCCTCCTCAGTTTCTATTTCTCCTGTTCCTCTTTCTGTTGTCTCTGCCTCTTGATCTCTCTGCCTTGGTTTCACTCTTTCATGGCATTTTTTTTATGCATCTTCTTCCTTCTATTTGTATTTTCACAGTTTGTTGTTTTGTTTTTGCATTGGCTGCCTGTCCTGTTGGGTGTGGTCTTTTATTGATTATATTGTGTTTCTTGTATTCACTGTGAACGCCCACAAGAAAATGAATCTCAGGATTGTGTATGACAACATATATGTACTTTGATAATAAATTTACTGCACTTTGAACTTTTTAGCTATGAACTGGCAGCTCTTTGCCTCCTGATTCCCACTTCAGCTGACGCAGCTGCCTTGGCTTCTGGTGAGGAGGCTGACAGGTAGATGATTATACCTGCCTGCCTCACCCATTCTGCATGGAAACGTTGTCCCTCAAGTGCCCTTTAAATCTTTCCCCCTCTCACCTTTAAGCCCATGGCTCCTAGTTTTGGGCTGCTCTACCCTGGGGAAAAGACCATTTATCTTATCTGCACCCTCATAGTTTTATAAACTTCAGCCTCTTATACTTCAGGAGAAAAAAAGGTCCAGCCTCTCCTTTTAACCACAGAAGTTCTGCAGATACTGGAAATCTTGAGCAACACACACACAAAATGCTGGAGGAACTCAACAGGCCTGGAAGTATCTATGGAGAGGAATAAACAGTCAACATTTCTGGCTGAGACCTTTTATCAGAACTGGAAAGGAAGGGGAAGAAGCCAAAAAGGTTGCAGTTCATTGCATGGATACATATTGAGGCACACTGCTTGTTACTTCCTCAAAGACCTCTAACAGATTTGTCGGGCAATATTTCCCTTTACAGAAACCATACTGCCTTTGTCTTACTTTATCATTAGTCTTGATGTACCCCAAAAACCTCATACTTAATAGACTCCAACACTTTCCCTACCACTGAAGTTAGGCTCATTGGCCTTTAATTTTCTTTCTTTTGCCTTCCTCCCTTCTTAAAGAGTGGAGTGACAGTTGCAATTTTCCGTTCCTCTGGGACCATGCCAGAATCAAGTGAATCTTGAAAGATCATGACCAATGCATCTGTTATCTCTTCAGTAACCTCTCTCAGGACTCTGCGATGTAGTCCTTCTGGCCCAGGTGACTTATCCACCTTAAGACCTTAGAGTTTGCATAGCTTTTTTTCCCCTTTGTAACAGCAATTGCACTCATTCCTGCTCCCTAGTCATATTTACTGATAGTGATACTGTGACAGAGGGCATTTGGTAAACACACTCCTTACGCACGCACATTTACACACACGAAATCTCAGTTTGCTGTCACTGCACTGAGTGCACACACTTCAGTGTCTCCCCATGGAATGTGTGGGTTTCCCCCGAGTGCTCCAGTTTCCTCCCACAGTCCAAAGACGTACCAGGTAAGTTAATTGGTCATTGTAAATGGTTAGTGCTGTGGGATTGCAAGACTGAAAATCCAAAAGGCCCTACTCCACTCTGTATTGCTAAATAAAACAAAACAAGAAATAAAAGGAAAGGGGAAGAAGCCAGAGTGGTGGGGGGGTGTGGGGGAAGGTAAGGAGGAATGCTGACAGGTGATAGGAGGCACCAGGTGAGGGGAAGGTAGGTGGGTGGAGCAGGGGAGAAACTGGCAGGTGATAGGTGGAAAAGGTAAAGGCCGGAGAGGAAGGAATCTGATAGGAGAGGAGAGTGGACCCTGGGAGAGAGGGAAGGAGGAGGGGACCCGGGGGAGGTGATGGGAAGCTGAAGAGAAGAGAAGGGCTGAGGAGGGGAGCCGGAAAGGGGAATGGGGAAGAGAGTGGGGGAGTAGAAGTTAGAGAAATCTATGTTAATGCTGTATTATTTTGAATAATAATTAGTTCCTTCAGTTCCACTTTCTTGATTCTCTAAAATATTCAATGGATTTTTGGTGACTTGTTCCACGAAAACAAATGAGAGGGTTTATTTGGAGGTGATCTGGTGAAATAGCATAGGGCCGGGCTATAAAGACGCGAAGATGTTGGAAAACTGGGAGAGGGAGACTCGACAGCAAAGGGTGAGAAAGCAGGGTGGTGTTCAGAAATTCAGAAGGAGGTCTGGGAACGGGAACCATCTCTCACTGTTTCCATTCCAGTCACATCCATCGGCAGCATCACCCTGCATCGTGCTGGCTCTGGTTAAATGAGGAAATTGATTGTGGAAAGGGTTGGGTCCAGGTTCACGAGGTGGAACTCGAGAAGCGGGCGCTGGAGCCACAGGGGCGGTGAGGACTGACATCTCTGAATGTGACCCCCCGCAGTTTCCCACATTACACTTTCAATGGGAAATGTTTAATTGACCATGGCACCAAAATGACTTTTCCCTTAAAGACCCTCAGGCAGAAACATTAAACTAATTAAATGCCACATTCTGTAGATTAAGATAACCCAAGGATGAACTTTGTCATTACTCCCCTCCATCTCTATAACAAAGATATTAGTTTAAAGCACTCACTCCATTTCAAGGGACGCTGACGTCCTTTCGAGGCACTTTGCCGCATTTGCCAGAGGTGGGGCGTTGAAAAAAGGTGATTGGCAGCAGGGCAAAGAGCTCAACTGTGCTCCAGTCACTCCCCTCAGGGGTGGTGCGGGCAATAGAAACGTGCGCTTGAATCTTTAGCCCGCGCTGGTACAATGGTCGCTCTCTCTTCGCTGAGACAAAGACCAGGGCTTAATTCCACTGCCGAGAGTAAATCCAACATTCACGTGTAGTTCTGAGCGAATGTGCCATCACTCAGGGGAGATGTACCGCTTCCTACCGAAGCAGCGTTAAGATCATTAGAACTGGTTCATAGAAAAACTGAAGAAATATCTGCCACTTCAACAAATATCTGTCCTCAATCAATATATCAGAAAGCAGATTCTGTTATCATTATGGGCGTGCACACACACGTGTGTGTGTGTGTGTGTGTGTGTGTGTGTCTGTCTGTCTGTCTATATGTGCATCTATGTGTGTGTGTGTGTGTGTGTGTCTGTCTGTCTGTCTATATGTCCATCTGTGTGTGTGTGTCTGTCTGTCTATATGTGTATCTGTGTGTGTGTGTGTCTGTCTGTCTGTCTATATGTCCATCTGTGTGTGTGTGTCTGTCTGTCTGTACATTGTGTGTGTGTGTGTGTGTGTGTGTCTGTCTATATGTGTATCTGTGTGTGTGTGTCTGTCTGTCTATATGTCCACCTGTGTGTGTGTCTGTCTGTCTGTCTGTCTATATGTCCATCTGTGTGTGTCTGTCTGTCTGTACATTGTGTGTGTGTGTGTGTCTGTCTATGTGTGCATCTCTGTGTGTGTGTGTGTGTGTGTGTGTGTGTGTGTGTGTCTGTCTGTCTGTCTATATGTGCATCTGTGTGTGTGTGTGTCTGTCTGTATGTGCATCTGTGTGTGTGTGTGTGTGTCTGTCTGTCTATATGTGCATCTGTGTGTGTGTGTGTGTGTGTGTGTGTGTCTGTCTGTCTGTCTATATGTGCATCTGCGTGTGTGTGTGTCTGTCTATATGTGCATCTGTGTGTGTGTATGTGTGTCTATATGTGCATGTGTGTGTGTATGTGTGTGTGTGTGTGTGTGTCTGTCTGTCTATATGTGCATCTGTGTGAGTATGTCTGTCTGTCCCTAAGTGTGTGTGTGTGTGTGTGTGTGTGTCTATATGTGCATCTGTGTGTGTGTGTGTGTCTGTCCATCTATATGCGCATCTGTTTATGTGTTGTATGTGTGTGTGTATCTGTCTGTCTATATGTGCATCTGTGTATGTGTCTGTCTGTCTATATGTGCATGTGTGTGTCTGTCTCTCTGTCTTGGTGCCTATATATGCATCTGCGTGTGTGTGTGTGTATGTATGTGTGTGTGTGTAGCTGTCTATCTATATGTGCATCTGTGTGTGTGTCTGAGAGAGAGATTGTCTATCTGTCTCTGTGTGTATATAATACTGAAGCAGATACATTAAGGCATTAAGAAACTCTTAGATAGGCCCATGGATGAGAGAAAAGTGGAGGGCCAGGTAGCAGGGAAGTGTTCAATTGATCTTGCCATAGGTTACAAGCTTGTCACCCCACTGTGGGCCAAAGAGCCTGTATTGTACAGTGAATAGTGTTCTATGTTCTATGTTGGTGTGCAAGTTACTGACCTGATCATTGTTTCTCTCTCTACAGTTACTATTGATCTATGGATCTATGGAGAAAATATTTGAAGAAGAAGAAGAATATCTTTATTGTCATTGTTGTGGAGCAATGAAACACAGTTTAGCAGCTCAACGTTTTGCAGCATGACGAAGAATATATACATAAAATAAACTCTTTTTATTTTCAGCATCCATGTTACTTTGATTTGAATTTGTCATCTACAAATGGGTTTTGTGGGGAGCCTTCCGTGGTTGAACAGGCCACGGGCATGCACTGTAGATCTTACAAACATAGAAACATAGAAAATAGGTGCAGGAGTAGGCCATTCGGCCCTTCGAGCCTGCACCGCCATTTATTATGATCATGGCTGATCATCCAACTCTGAACCCTGCCCCAGCCTTCCCTCCATACCCCCTGACCCCCGTAGCCACAAGGGCCATATCTAACTCCCTCTTAAATATAGCCAATGAACTGGCCTTAACTGTTTCCTGTGGCAGAGAATTCCACAGATTCACCACTCTCTGTGTGAAGAAGTTTTTCCTAATCTCGGTCCTAAAAGGCTTCCCCTCTATCCTCAAACTGTGACCCCTCTTTCTGGACTTCCCCAACATTGGGAACAATCTTCCTGCATCTAGCCTGTCCAATCCCTTTAGGATCTTATACATTTCAATCAGATCCCCCCTCAATCTTCTAAATTCCAACGAGTACAAGCCCAGTTCATCCAGTCTTTCTTCATATGAAAGTCCTGCCATCCCAGGAATCAATCTGGTGAACCTTCTTTGTACTCCCTCTATGGCAAGGATGTCTTTCCTCAGATTAGGGGACCAAAACTGCACACAATACTCCAGGTGTGGTCTCACCAAGGCCTTGTACAACTGCAGTATTACCTCCCTGCTCCTGTACTCGAATCCTCTCGCTATAAATGCCAGCATACCATTCGCCTTTTTCACCGCCTGCTGTACCTGCATGCCCACTTTCAATGACTGGTGTATATCTCGCATAACCATTGGGCACTTGGAAAAACAAAAGATGGGACCGAGGTCCCGGCAATCATCACCATCTACACCACACACGCACACACACACACATATACACACACACACACTCATACACAGACAGACAGACACACACACACAGGCACACACAAAATCACACATACACACAATCACACACACACACACACACACACACACACAAACTTGTACACAGACAGACAGACGCATACACACACACACACACACACTTTTGTATGGTCTAACTCAAAACAAAGGTCTACAATGATGCCATTGTAGCCATTCTTTTGAAAAGTGGAAAAAGTTAATTACCCTAGAGCCCTGGGAAATTTGATAAAAACAATGAGCGTGATTGCAGTCCTACTATGGGTTTCCACCCAGAATGGGAGCAATTCTCTTACCTTACACCACAGATGCTGCTCGGCCCAATTTGTTCCTCCTGTAGATTGTCTATTACTCCAGGTCCCCAGATACCAGCATCTGCAGTCCTCTAACATTGCTGTTTGTGGGATCTTTTTGTGCACAAGTGTGCTGCTCGTATTTCCTACAAGAACTCTTTCAAAAAAAGTTGCATCCTGCGGTAGGTCACCTCAATTTGTGCAAGTCAGATCTAAATTGAGGATGGGGGGAGGTGGGGAGATAGAGGTGGGAGAGAGAAAGAGAGGGGACAGGGGAGAGACAAAGCAAGAGAAAGAGTGGGAAGGGGAGAGAGAGGGTGGGGAGAGAGGAGGAGAGAAAGAGAGAGCAGAGGGGAGAGACAGAGGGGGATGCGAGAGTGAGGGGGATGAGAGGGGGAGAGAGATAGGGAGAGAAAGAGAGGGGGGAGAGACGGGAGGAGGGAGACAAGTGGAGAGAAGGAAGAGGAGAGAGCGGCTGAGAGTTATAGGGGGAAGAGGGGTGAGAAAGAGAGGGAGGGGAGAGAAAGAGAGATGGGGAGAGAGGGGGAAGAGAGGGGAGAGAGCGCAAGGGGTGAGGGAAAGAGTGTGGAGGAGAGAGGGGAGAGAGAGGGGGAGGATGAGTGACTAAAGAGAGGGGTGAGGGGAGGGGAGACAGAGAGGGGGAGGGAGAGCGAGAAGAGGGGGATGGAAATGTGAGGGAATGGACAGGGTAGAGGGGGTTAGAGAGAGTGAGGGGGAGAGGAGAGAGGGGGAGGGGAGATAAAGGGTGAGCAGGGAGATTGGGGACAGGTGATGGGGAGGACGAGTAAGAGAGGGTAGAGAGAGGGGAGGGAGAGTGGGAGACTGGAGGAGAGGGGAGGGAGAGGGTAGAGAGAGGGGAGGGAGAGTGGGAGACTGGACGAGAGGGGAGGGAGAGGGTCAGTGGGGAGAATGGGGAGAGTGAGCGAGTGGGAGAAAGGGAGAGAGGAGAGGGAGTGAGGGGGAGTGGAGGGACAGTAGGAAGGGGGAGAGGGGGAGAGGGGGAATAGGGCAGAGGGGTAGAGGGGGAGGGAGAGGGAAAGAGAGGGGAAGTGGAAGAGAGGGAAAGAAAGGGAGAGTAAGAAAATGGAGCCGAAGAGAAAGGAGAGAGTGAGGGAGAGAGAGAGTGGGAGAAAGGGAGAGTAGGAAGGGAGAGAGAGAGAATGAGAGAGCGAAAATAAATTTAAAACTTGAGACTCAAGAGACTGCAGGTACTGGAATCTACAGGAAGGGGCGATTTGCGGGAGGAACTCAGAGGGTCGAGCAGTATCTCTGACGGTGCGGGGTGGAAGGAATTGTCGACGATTCAGATCAAAACCCTGCGGCAGGAAACCTTAAACGGTCTCCTTAAGGGATAATGTCAAAGTCACACCTGGGGACGTGGAAAAGTTCAGCCAGATGGGGAGCTATCTTATCTGTCTGACCATGAGAGAGCCCTGTCTCCGTTACCATCTCCTGAACAGCTGCTCACAAAGCGCGCGTACACACTCTCGCCAGAGGGCAGCTGGGGTCTTCTCCGCAGACAGGGAGCAGCTCGTCCATCTGACCAGGAGACAGGTGGGGACAGAGGAGGGGGCACTAACAAAATAATAACAGCGCAACATGTTGCCTGGATAGAAACAGGTGCCAGACACACACACACAGAAAGAGGAGAAAACGCAGGAGGATCCGGACGAGTAAAACCTGATGTTTCAAACTCCACAGAGAATTAACAGTCTGCTGGGTCCTACCCAGGTGCTCTGGCTGGGACTGTGTGAGGAAGGCAGTAAGGTCGACAGAAGGAAGCGAAATGAAAATATCTGCATCCATCTCAAACACCATCTGATCTGGAGCCTTGACAGGGAAGGTGAAAGGTTATTTCTCTGCTGCCACGATGTGACCGATATCTGAATTTTCTGCTTAGCATAGATGACATTTTTGACAAAGGCAATGCTATCATTTCTAGTTTTTTTTTTGGAAAGAGATTACTTTCACAGAGCAGATGACAGCAGTTCGAGAGTGAAATTTTAAACTGTGGCTTGTCTGGCAGACGCACTCAATGGCCAGTTTATTAGGTACACCTTGGAATCCAGTGGGGTCTTCTCCTGCTTTAACCCATTCCCTTCAAAGTTCGATGTGCTGTGCGTTCAGAGATGCTTTCTGTGGTTGGTTGAGTTACTGTCGCCTTCCTGTCAGTGTGAACCAGTCTGTCCATACTCCTCTGACGTCTCTCATTCACAAGCTGATTTTGCCCACAGAACTGCCACACTACTGGCTGTTTTTGAACCTCGATCCTGTCTGCACGCTTTTATGCGTCAATTTGCTGCCACATGATTGGCTGATTAGATATTTGTATTAACATACTGGTATAAATCTAGAGACTGTTGTGCGTGAAAACCCCAGGAGGTCAGCAGTTTCTGAGATATCTGTCTTCAAATCTCCCCATCTGGCACCAACAATCATTCCATGGTCAAAGCCACTTAGATCACATTTCTTCCCCTTTCTGATGTTTGGTCTGAACAACAACTGAACCTCTTGACCTATCCACCTGAAAGTTGCCTCACAGGTGGATAGGGTAGTTAAGAAAGCTTATGGGGTGTTAGCTTTCATAAGTCGAGGGATAGAGTTTAAGAGTTGCGATGTAATGATGCAGCTCTATAAAACACTGGTTAGGCCACACTTGGAGTACTGTGTCCAGTTCTGGTCACCTCACTATAGGAAGGATGTGGAAGCATTGGAAGGGGTACAGAGGAGATTTACCAGGATGCTGCCTGGTTTAGAAAGTATGTATTATGATCAGAGATTAAGGGAGCTAGGGCTTTACCCTTTGGAGAGAAGGAGGATGAGAGGAGACATGATAGGGGTGTACAAGATAATAAGAGGAATAGATAGAGTGGATAGCCAGCGCCTCTTCCCCAGGGCACCACTGCTCAATACAGGAGGACATGGCTTTAAGGTAAGGGGTGGGAAGTTCAAGGGGGATATTAGAGGAAGGTTTTTTACTCAGAGAGTGGTTGGTGCGTGGAATGCACGGCCTGAGTCAGTGGTGGAGGCAGATACACTAGTGATGTTTAAGAGACTACTAGACAGATATATGGAGGAATTTAAGGTGGGGGCTTATATGGGAGGCAGGGTTTGAGGGTTGGCACAACATTGTGGGCTGAATGGCCTGTACTGTGCTGTACTATTCTATGTTCTATGTTCTATGTCTGCATGCTCTCATTCATTGAGTTGCTGCCTTGTGATTGGCTGATTAGATATTTGCATTAATGAGCAGGTGTGCAGGTGTACCTAATAAAGTGGCCACTGAGTGTATGCTCTTTTCCTACTCCCGCTGGTGTATCATTTGTTCACCCTCCATCCCTCACCCTCATTACCTAGATTTATCATCCTCTCCTATCTGGTTTCCACCTACCCATTAATGAACAGGTGTATGGGTGCACCTAATAAAGTAGCAACTGAGTGTATATCTTAAAAGACACACAGGCCAGTCAACGTAACTGGTTCATTCCAGCTCCTGAGATACATGGTTCAAGGTTTCAAAGTTCATTTATTATTAAAGTAGGTATGCAGTACACAACACTGAGATTTGTCTTCCCTAGATAGCCATGAAACAAAGAAACACCATGGAACTCTTTCAAAGAAAACATCAAACACCCAATGTGCAACAAAAAAAGAACAAATCACACAAATGGCAAAAGACGAGCAAAAATCACAAAATATAAAACATCAAACCATTGAGACAGTCTAGGAATATTCAATTTGGCTCAGCTCAGTTCAGTCTAGAGCTGTGTCATTTGCTAACTGCAGACTGTAGAGCCAGTCTGCCCCGACCAAAACCGCACAAAATCCTCTCTAGAGGGTGGTGAATCTCCAGAATTTTCTGTCTCTGAGTCTAATGGAGGATGTATCATTAAACTAAAGGTGAAGATGGATAAACAGTCTAAGTTGAGTTTATTCCCATAGGCATGTGTGTGCACGGGTGTGACAAAATACTCACTTGCACCAGCATCGCAGGCACGGAACATCAGAGACACCATGTTCACCAGATGCATATAAATTAAACATAAGAAATCATGTGAGATTGAGGGATTATGGGGAAAGGGCACAGAAGAGGAATTGATATCAGCATAGATCACATGATCATTTTGAATGGTGGGTCAGGCTTCAGAGGACTGATTATAAGATTAGCTTTATTTCTCACGTGCACATTGAAACATACAGTGAAGTACATCGTTTGCATCAAATCAAGTCAGCAACGATTGAGCCTGGCAGCCCACAATTATCACCACTCTCCCAGTGCCAAAATAGTATGCCCACAGCCTACTTACCCTGACCTGTATGTCTCTAGAATGTGGGAGAAACGTGGAGCACCCGGATGAAACCCATTTGGTCATGGGGAGAATGTAGAAACTCTCTACAGACAGTGGATATCGTTGGCCTGCACGCAACATTTTAGGAACAGCTTCTTCCCCTTTTCCATCAGGTTTCTGAACTGACCGTGAACACTATTTTTTATTTTTATACATTACTTATTATAACTTTACAGTATTTTTATTTATTGCATTGAACTGTTGCTGTGAAACAATAACAAATTTCACAATGTATTATGTCAGTGCTAATAAACCTGATTCAGATTCTAATTCTGAGGCTAGTCAGGCTCAGTCTTTGCTCCTTGGAGCATAGGAGGAAGATGGGAGAGCTTACAGTGGTTTGTGTATGTAACCCTCAGGCTTGGGCAGCACGTGTTCGTCTAGGGGAAAACAACTTCTGGCCCCGTCAAACTGAGAAACCTCATTTGTGTGGATGCTGCGTGATGTGTTGCCCGGTTACAAATCCGCACCGCAAAAATATCCAACGGTACACCGTATGCAATTAAATGACTGAGCTTTATAAATCTTAATCTGGATATAGGGTTAGTAAAGAAAATAAAAAGTAAAATGGCCCATTTTAAGGAAAAAGTCAAAAGTGCATGCTGGAGCTCACAAATATGGCCATTCATCAACCATCGACCTCCTCCGAGTATCGCCGACCTTCAGACCCTTGCTCCCGGTCCACTCCGTCCGGTGGTCTACCAGCTTTCTCCACACACGTCTCCTTTCTTCTTCTCTCTCTGAGAAAAAACCCGCGAAAGTCTCTCTTCCAGACTCACAAGAAAGAACATTGGATAGCCCCTGCATTCCAAAGCCCTGTTATCTCTATTCATAACCCAAAACATTAGCAGTGAAACATTACAGCACGTTACATGTAATCATGACAAACATAGTTAAGGTGACGGTCACAGTATGGGATAGAGGAGCATAGTTTTAGGGTGAGAAGGGAAAATGGACTCGAGGGGCAACTTTTTCAAGCAGAGAACATGAGTATATAGAACTCACCATATGCTCACCAGAGGAAATGGTTTAGGCAGGTACATTTGTATCGTTTGCATCTGTCACCCAGGACATGCCCTCTTCTCATTGCTACCATCAGGAAGGAGGTACAGGAGCCTGAAGACACACACTCAGTGTTTTAGGAACAGCTCTTTCCCCACTGCCATCAGATTTCTGAATGGACAATAAACCCATGTACACCACCTCACTATTTTTTTGCTCTCTTATTGCACTACTTATTTAACTTAATTTTTATATACATATTTCTCGTTGTAATTTGCAGTTTTGTTTGTTGCACTGTTCTGCTGCCACAAAGACGACATATTTCATGGAATATGCTGGTGATATTGAATCTGGTACTGATTCCGATTCTGAAGCACTTGAACAGGTATTGTTCGTGGCGGGGCGAGGCTTAGGGATAAGGGCTGACACAAGAAGTTGGGACTAGCTGCGTGGGCACCAATGTCAGCATGCATTGTTTGGGCCGAATGGCCTGTATTTGTGCTGTATTGCTCTGTGACTCTACAAACAAAACAGATAAATACTCGCTTACCAATTGTCAAATATTTGAGAGGAGGCTTCTGCCAATCAGGCGGCTGTATTAACAAGGATATCCTGCAAACATAAAATTGTTAAACAAATATATAACAGATTGAAGGCTGGACACCCCTCTAGTGTCTGATCTAAGAGGCGGGTTGCATTTTGTGTTGGATGACAGACACCACAGCCTCACCAATATAACTGAGCCCTCTCTGGTTCCTGGTAATCATAAACAAATATGCAGATGCTGGGAATCTAAAGTAGAAACAGAAAATGATGGAAACACTCAAAAAGTTCAAAGTAAATTTCAAAGCTCAAGGTAAGTTTATTCTCAATATCCATATATGTCATGAGATACTACCCTGAAACTCATTTTCTTGTGGGCATTCACAGTAAGACACAAAAGAAACAATGAAAAAGCACACACAATACTGATAAACAACCAATCTGCAAACGACAACGTACTGTGTAAATACAATAAAGAAAAGTAAATCATAATAATAATAATAAATAAATAAGCAATAAATATTGAGTGCATGAAATGACGAGGCCTTGAAAACGAATCCATATGTTGTAGGAACAGGTCAGGCTCCATCTGTTGGCAGAGAAAAAGATAACATTTCAGGTCTGGAAATTTTTTTTGACTTTTGACAAAGTTATTTCCAGAAATTTCTATTTATACCTCTCCAATTTCTTGAATCAGAATAGGCTGTTGTAAACTTGCTCAGAAACAGGAGTTAGCACGACCTCAAATACCACAGGAACAGCACAAGTTCCTGGGTGTCAACATCTCTGAAGATCTATCCTGGGCTCAACATATTGATGCCATTACAAAGATGGCACAACATCACCCATATTTCAATAGGACAAGGGTTCTCTACCTTTTCTACCATTTACCGAGGGGTCTGTGGACCTCAGGTTGGGAACCCTTGCATAAGGGTTTGAGGAGACTTGATATGTCACCAAAGACTCACACATGTCTACAAATGTACCATGGAGGGCATTTTAACTGGTTGCTTCACCATCTAGTATGGAGGATGATGGCACAGGATTGGAAAAAGCTGCAGAGAGTGTAAACTCGGCCACTCCATCATGGACACTAGCCTCCCCAGCATTGAAGACATCTTCAAAACACGATGCCTCGAAAAGGCAGCATCCATCATTAAGGACAACTATCACCCAGGACATGCCCTCCTCTCAATATTATCAACAAGGAGAAGGTACAGGAGCCTGAAGACACACACTCAACACTTCAGGAACAGCTCCTTCCCTCCTGCCATCAGATTTCTGAGTAGACAATGAACCCATGTACACTACCTCACTACTTTTTTTACATATCTAATTTACTTTTTAATTACACAGTGGTGTGGGACAGGTGGCAGAGAAAGATTGCCAGGCACACCCAGCTCTGAGACACCAGCCAATGTCAATTGATTCCAAACAACTGGTTATTTGATCATTACAGAAAGTCTCTCTGATGCTTCCCTCTCTCTCCCCCATGCCTTATTCTCTTGAGTGCTCAGGTAGTAAACTGATCAGAGGAAATCGCAGAGAGTTAGTCTACAGAAGGAGGCCATTTGGCCCATCATGCACATTTTGGAATCTATAAGACCATGTGACATAGGAGCAGAATTAGGCCATTCAGCCCTTCAAGTCCACCCTAATATTTGATCACAACTGATTCATTTCCCTCTCAACCCCATTCTCCCGCCTTCTCCCCATAACCTTTGACACACTTATTAATCAAGAAACTATATTGACCTCCGTTTAAATACCTAATGCAGAGTAAGGTATGATAGTGTAGTGGTTAGCATAACACTTTACAATACAATCAAGCTGTGTTCAATTCCACCACTGACTGCCTGGGGTTTCTTCAGCTGCTCCAGTTTCCTCCCACATTCCAAAGACATACAGTTGGGTTTAGGGTTAGTAAATCGTGAGCATGCTATGTAAGCATACTGGCACTTGCAGTTGTTTGTGTCAACGACCAACATCATACTCGGACTCGTTTCTCTGCACGTTCTGACATACGTGTGACAAATAAAACTAATCTTCTTCTTTTGATGTAATCTACAACCATCTGTAGCAATGAGTTCCACAGATTTACCACCCACAGGCAAAAAAAAATTCCTCCTCATCTCTGTTCTAAAGGGATGTCCTTCTACTCTGAGCCTGTGCCCCTGGTCCTAGACTTCCCCAGTATAAGAAACATCCACTCTATTTAGGCCTTTCAATATTTGGTAAGTTTCTATGAGGCCACCCCCCCCCCCCCTCCAACTCTTCTGAACTCCAGCCTTTGGGCTTCTTGCTACAGTCATTGTTCCCACTCCCCTGACCAGCACTCTCTCTGCTGTGAAGCTTGGGGATGCACAGCCAGTAAACATGGGTTCAGTCTTGATCTCTGGTGCTCTCTGTGTGGAGTTTGCATGTACACCCAGTGACCACCTGGGTTTTGTTATATTTTGTAACTTCAAAACTAATTCAAAAGGAAGACACGGGAGATCAGCAATGCAGGCTTAACTTCGAGGTTATTTTCAGCGAGGCTTGCATGTATCACATGGTAGCATGATGACATATGCAATTCATGTATTTATACGTATAACCTATACAAATAATTTAAATAATCAAGAATGCTTAATCAAACTACAGACATACAAGATTACTCGAATATCCTGAAATATTAAATACACAACTGGATTCCTGCGAATGCTCTGGTTTCCTTCCATGTCCCAAAAATATGTGCAGATAGTCTAAGTCAAAGTTGAGTTGATTGTCATCGGCACAAGTACGTGTATTCACAGGAGCAACAAAAAACTGGCAGCAGCGTCACAGCCCTCAGCATCATACATGCAACATTCACAAGAAAAACACAAACTATATGCCAATGCTACAAGAACGAACATAAGCAGAACAAAATAAAAGTCAATTTCATTGTTGTGTCAAGTAATCAAAGTAATGGTAGCATTGCCATACTGAGGTAGTTATTAGGGTTGTGCAGGTTGTTTCAAGAATAGTTGAAGGGAAGTAGCTGTTCTTGAACCAGCACTGTTGGACATCAGGCTTCTGTACCTCCTGCCTGATAGCAGCTGTGAAAAGACGGCCTGGTCTGGACGGTGGGGATCCTTAATAATAGATGTTGTCCTCTTGAGGCCCTGTAGATACTACTGATGGTGGGGAGGATTGTACTTTGATGTACTGGGCAGAATTCACTACTCTCAGCTGCCTCTTACACTCTTGTGCATTTGAATTGTCATGCCAGGCAATAATGAAACCAGTCAGGACACACTCAACAGTCCATCTGTTGATGCTTGCTGGAGTGTTCGGCGTCTGGTTCTATCTTCAACAACAGGGGTCCCCAACCATTTTTGCACCGCGGACCGGTTTAATATTGACAATATTCCTGTGGACCGGCCGACGGGTGAGGGGGGGGCGGTGTTCAAGTAGGGTTAAACCCACCTCAACATGTCTCAACATGTCTTTTACAGTTAGGGTTGCCAACTTTCTCACTCCCAAATAAGGGACAAAAGTAGCAGTCAAATCCCAGGACACTTTACTCCAGGAAAGACTACCATGACCATGAAGCCTTGCATGGGCACCTGTGTGCACATGTGTGTACGTGCCGATTTCTTTCCCCACAAGTCAGTTTTGCCTTCATCTTCCCGACTACACTGCACATACATTATTTCTACTTTATATAGGCTGTGTATTTATCATATCATTCCTGTTTTTACTATATGTTAGTGTTACTTATTTTCGGTTTTATGTGTTATTTGGTATGATTTGTTAGGTTATTTTTTGGGTCTGGGAACACTCAAAAATTTTTCCCATATAAATTAATGGTAATTGCTTCTTCGCTTTACGCCATTTCGGCACGAAAGGTTTCATAGGAACGCTCTACCTGAGTGGGGGAAATATGGGACAGACCAATTTAGCCCAATATACGGGATGTCCCGACAAATACGGGACAGTTGACAACCCTATGTTCAAGTTCAACAGTGCGTGACAGGAATGAGGAAAGGTGCAGCTGACTCATATCGTTTCCTCATGGCGCGGTAGCACATGCTTTGCGGCCCGGTGGTTGGGGACCACTGTTCAACAATATGCTTAGTGACTTCCTTGAAGAATCTAATCAAACTGGTGAGGTATGATCTGCCCCTCACAAACCCATACTGACTATCCTAATCAGACTTTGCTTCTCCAAAAACTCGTAAAGAATCTGTTCCAATAGTTTGCCCACCAGTGATGTGAAACGCAATGGTTTATAATTCCCAGGATTATCCCCATTACTTTTCTTGAACAAAGGAAGAACATTTGCCACCATCTAATCACATGGTGCTACTCCACAGAGATCATCACCAAAGGTGCTGCAGTCTTTTCTGTTGCTGCCCTGCAGTGTATCCCATTTGTCCCCAGGATAATATTAATTATCCATGCTGTTCCTTCTCTGTAGCTGCAACACAACATTCTGCATTCTGTTTTCTTTTTAGTGCCACAGTGTAATTATGTATTTTTGAATTTTTCGGGTTTTTTTCCCATTGGCGTTCAGAGAGGCAGGACTGCGCAGGCATGTGACGCCGGGCAGTGAAGCGCGGAAGATTTAAAAGGAACAGAGCCTCATACAGTGGGCAGCGTAGTTTGCGGGTGGCGGAGTGAGCCGGGAGCAGAGTGAAGGCTTAAGGGCTTCGGCTCAACGGGCTTAGGCGGAAATGGGCGAGGCGAGGAAGGTTTGGTATTCATTTTTTTTTGTTGTTATTTGAGGAGAGGGGCAGTATGAGTGTGAGGGCAGCTTGCTGTTCTCGGCGCTGGATATGGGAGGTCCTGGAGTCTCCAAGCCTCCCGGACGTCCACATCTGCGCCAGGTGCGCCGAGATGCAGCTCCTAAGGGACCGCTTTAGGGAACTGGAGCTGCAGTTCGATGACGTTCGTCTGGTCAGGGAGAGTGAGGAGCTGACAGACAGGAGTTACAGGCAGGTGGTCACGCCGGGGCCACGGGAGGCAGACCAGTGGGTCACGGTTAGGAAGAGGGAGGGGAAGAGTCAGGTAATAGAGAGTACCCCGGTGGCTGTGCCCCTTGACAATAAGTACTCCTGTTTGAGTACTGTTCGGGGGGACAGCTGGGGGAAGCGGCAGTGGCCGTGCCTCCGGCACAGAGTCTGGCCCTGTAGCTCAGGAAGGTAGGGAAAGGAAGAGAAGGGCAGGTGTAATAGGGGACTCGATAGTAAGGGGGTCAGATAGGCGATTCTGTGGACGCAGTCCAGAGACCCGGATGGTAGTTTGCCTCCCTGGTGCCAGGGTCCGGGATATTTCTGATCATGTCCAAGATATCCTGAAGTGGGAGGGTGAGGAGCCAGGGGTCGTGGTACATATAGATACCAATGACATAGGGAGGAAAAGGGAAGAGGTCCTGAAAGGAGAGTATAGGGAGCTAGGAAGGGAGTTGAGAAAAAGGACCGCAAAGGTAGCAATCTCGGGATTACTGCGTGTGCCACACGACAGTGAGAGTAGGAATGCAATGATGTGGAGGATAAATGTGTGGCTGAGGGATTGGAGCAGGGGGCAGAGATTCAAGTTTTTGGATCATTGGACCTCTTTTGGCACAGGAATGACCTGTTCAAAAAGGACGGGTTACACTTGAATCATAGGGACCAATATCCTGATTTGCGAGGGCTACTGAGGTGACTTTAAACTAGAATGGTTGCGGGGTGGGAATCAAATTAAAGAGACTAGGAGAGAGGAGGTTAATTCACAACAGGGGGATGGGAACAAGTGCAGAGAGACAGAGGGGTGTAAAATGAGGGTAGAAGCAAAAAGTAGTCAGGTGAAAAGTAAAAGTGGCAGGCCGGCAAATCCAGGGCAAAAATCAAAAAGGGACACTTTTCAACATAATTGTATAAGGGCTTAGGGTTTTGTAAAAGTGAGTCTGAAGGCTTTGTGTGTCAATGCAAGGAGCATTCGTAAGAAGGTGGATGAATTAAAAGTGCAGATTGTTATTAATGAATATGATATCGTTGGGATCACAGAGACATGGCTCCAGGGTGACCAGGGATGGGAGCTCAACTTTCAGGGATATTCAATATTCAGGAGGGATAGACATGAAAGAAAAGGAAGTGGGGTAGCATTGCTGGTTAGAGAGGAGATTAACGCAATAGAAAGGAAGGACATTAGCTGGGAGGATGTGGAATCGATATGGGTAGAGCTGCATAACACTAAGGGGCAGAAAACGCTGGTGGGAGTTGTGTACAGGCCACCTAACAGTAGTAGTGAGGTTGGGGATGGTATTAAACAGGAAATTAGAAATGTGTGCAATAAAGGAACAGCAGTTATAATGGGTGACTTCAATCTACATATAGATTGGGTGAACCAAATTGGTAAGGGTGCTGAGGAAGAGGATTTCTTGGAACGTATGTGGGATGGTTTTTTGAACCAACATACCGAGGAACCAACTAAAGAGCAGGCTATTCTAGACTGGGTATTGAGCAATGAGGAAGGGTTAATTAACAATCTTGTCGTGAGAGGCCCCTTGGGTAAGAGTGACCATAATATAGTGGAATTCTTTATTAAAATGGAGAGTGACATAGTTAATTCAGAAACAAAGGTTCTGAACTTAAAGAAGGGTAACTTTGAAGGTATGAGACATGAATTAGCTAAGATAGACTGGCAAATGATACTTAAAGGGTTGACGGTGAATATGCAATGGAAAGCATTTAAAGGTTGCATGGATGAACTACAACAATTGTTCATCCCAGTTTGGCAAAAGAATAAATCAAGGAAGGTAGTGCACCCGTGGCTGACAAGGGAAGTTAGGGATAGTATCAATTCCAAAGAAGCAGCATACAAATTAGCCAGAGAAAGTGGCTCACCTGAGGACTGGGAGAAATTCAGAGTCCACCAGAGGAGGACAAAGGGCTTAATTAGGAAGGGGAAAAAAGATTATGAGAGAAAACTGGCAGGGAACATAAAAACATAAAAACTGATTGTAAAACCTTTTATAGATATGTGAAAAGAAAAAAAATGGTTAAGACAAATGTAGGTCCCCTACAGACAGAAACAGGTGAATTGATTATTGGGAGCAAGGACATGGCAGACCAATTGAATAATTACTTTGGTTCTGTCTTCACTAAGGAGGACATAAATAATCTTCCAGAAATAGTAGGGGACAGAGGGTCCAGTGAGATGGAGGAACTGAGGGAAATACATGTTAGTAGGGAAGTGGTGTTAGGTAAATTGAAGGGATTAAAGGCAGATAAATCCCCAGGGCCAGATGGTCTGCATCCCAGAGTGCTTAAGGATGTAGCCCAAGAAATAGTGGATGCATTAGTATAATTTTTCAAAACTCTTTAGATTCTGGACTCGTTCCTGAGGATTGGAGGGTGGCTAATGTAACCCCACTTTTTAAAAAAGGAGGAAGAGAGAAACTGGGAAATTATAGACTGGTTAGCCTGACATCAGTGGTGGGGAAAATGCTAGAGTCGGTTATCAAAGATGTGTTAACAGCACATTTGGAAAGCGGTGAAATCATTGGACAAAGTCAGCATGGACTTGTGAAAGGAAAATCACGTCTGACGAATCTCATAGAATTTTTTGAGGATGTAACTAGTAAGGTGGATAGGGGAGAACCAGTGGATGTGGTATATTTGGATTTTCAAAAGGCTTTTGACGAAGTCCCACACAGGAGATTAGTGTGCAAACTTAAAGCACACGGTATTGGGGGTAAGGTATTGATGTGGATAGAGAATTGGTTAGCAGACAGGAAGCAGAGTGGGAATAAACGGGACCTTTTCAGAATGGCAGGCAGTGACTAGTGGGGTACTGCAAGGCTCAGTGCTGGGACCCCAGTTGTTTACAATATATATTAATGACTTAGACGAGGGAATTAAATGCAGCATCTCCAAGTTTGCGGATGACACGAAGCTGGGCTGCAGTGTTAGCTGTGAGGAGGATGCTAAGAGGATGCAGGGTGACTTGGATAGGTTAGGTGAGTGGACAAATTCATGGCAGATGCAATTTAATGTGGATAAATGTGAGGTTATCCACTTTGGTGGCAAAAATAGGAAAACAGATTTTTATCTGAATGGTGGTCGATTAGGAAAAGGGGAGGTGCAATGAGACCTGGGTGTCATACACCAGTCATTGAAAGTGGGCATGCAGGTACAGCAGGCGGTGAAAAAGGTGAATGGTATGCTGGCATTCATAGCAAGAGGATTCGAGTACAGGAGCAGGGAGGTACTGGTGCAGTTGTGCAAGGCCTTGGTGAAACCACACCTGGAGTATCGTGTGCAGTTTTGGTCCCCTAATCTGAGGAAAGACATCCTTGCCATAGAGGGAGTACAAAAAAGGTTCACCAGATTGATTCCTGGGATGGCAGGACTTTCATATGATGAAAGACTGGATCGACTAGGCTTATACTCGTTGGAATTTAGAAGATTGAGGGGGGATCTTATTGAAACATATAAAATCCTAAAGGGATTGGACAGGCTAGATGCAGGAAGATTGTTCCCGATGTTGGGGAAGTCCAGAACGAGGGGTCACAGTTTGAGGATAAGGGGTAAGCCTTTTAGGACTGAGATGAGGAAAAACTTCTTCACACAGAGAGTGGTGAATCTGTGGAATTCTCTGCCACAGGAAACAGCTGAGGCCAGTTCATTGGCTATATTTAAGAGGGAGTTAGATATGGCCCTTGTGGCTAAAGGGATCGGGGGTATCGGGGGAAGGCAGGTACAGGGTTCTGAGTTGGATGATCAGCCATGATCATACTGAATGGCAGTGCAGGCTCGAAGGGCCGAATGGCCTACTCCTGCACCTATTTTCTATGTTTCTATGTATGGCATGGACACCCTGGTTGGCACACAAACAGATCACTGAATCTCAGTACATGTGACAACATCCCTCTAGATCAGAGATGAGGAGGAATTTCTTTACCACACACACAAAATGCTGGAGGAACTCAGCAGGCCAGGCAGCAGCTATGGAACAGTGTACCGTCGACGTTTCAGGCCGAGACACTTCCTTAGCCAGGGGGTGGCGAATCTGTGGAATTCGTTGTCACAGACGGCTGTGGAGGCCAAGTCAATAATTATATTTAAAGCGGAGGCTGATTGGTTATTGATTAGTTAGGGTGTCAAAGGTTTATAGGGAGAAGGCAGGAGAATGGGGTCGAGAGAAAAAATAAATTAGCCATGTTGAAACGGCAGGGCAGACCCTATAGGACAAATGGTCTAACTCTGCTCCTTTGTCTTATGGTCCTAATAAATAAATACCAACACCAAAATTCTGGTGAAAGATCCTCTAATCTGAAATGTTATGTCCGCCTCCCTCTCCGCCTGACCTTCTGAGCGTGTCTTGCATTTTCTGTTTTTGTTTTCAGAGAATTATGGGCATGGCTCCGAAGAACCAAGGGTATAGAAAGGTCTAGCAGGAAAGAGCTGAGGGACTCTTAGAAATTCTTACAGTCATTGATAGAGTGGAAATAGGGGGTGAAATGGGCCAGATTTGGACCATAAGACCCTGAGACATAGGAGAAGAATTAAGCTACCTGGCGCATTTCTCCACCATTCCATCATAGCCAACTCCTTATTCCTCTCAACCCCAGTTACTACCTTCTCTTTGCAACCTTTGACGCCTTTACTAATCGAGATTCTATCAACCTCCACTTTAAAGATACCCAATGGCTTGGCCTCCACAGCCATCTATGCCAATGAATTCCATAGATTCAACACCTCCTGGCTAAAGAAATTCCTCCTCATCTCTGTTCTAAATGACATTCTTCTATTTTGAGACTGTACCCTCTGGTCCTAGACTCCCCCACTCCAGGAATCCTCCTCTCTAAACCTACTCTATCTATGCCTTTCAGTATCCAATAGGTTTCAATGAGATCCCTCCTCATTCTTCTAAACTCTAATGAGTAAAGACTCAGAGCCATCAAATGCTCCTCATACATTAACCCTTTCATTACCAGGATCATTCTCGTGAACCTGCTCCGGACCCTCTCCATCGAATCTCAGATTTGGGGCCCAAAACTCCTCACAATTTCCCAAGTGCGATCTGACTAATGCCTTATAAAGCATTTCCATCCCTGTCCTGAATCTGGGAATCCCAACTGGAAATTGATCCATGTCGGAGGGAGCCGCCCTTCTCCTGGATGGAATAACTTGCTCGGAGCCGCCGCCTTAACTCTGCAGCCTTGCAGTGGTGGAGGGGAGAGGACCAGGGGACATAAAGCAGGAGAGGGAACAATACGGAAAATATTAACCAGAACTCAAACAACAACAACACGCCCACTGATATCTCCCCCGTCCGCAGCGCGGAGCCTCCACAGCTGAAATTCTGCTAATACCAGGAAGAGCCACCATCTGATTCAGTGCTAATTAATTGTGGTGCATTCAAATCACCTTCCTTCTCCTCTGCCACCTAAACAATGCTGCAGCATCTTCAATGCTATCACCTGCACTGCGCCGTTTCCATGGTGACTGTCTCACTTCAGTAGGAAGCCAGCTGGCAGCTATTTTGGAATTCACATACTTGCTAGGAGCCTAAGTGATCTTAAAGGGATATTTACTCCCTCCGAATCATTGTCCTATTAGTCTTCTTAAAGGGATAGATATTCCTTACATTAGTTACCCTATTAATATTCTCAAAGGAGTATCTCTCCTTCCTCCAAATAATTCTCTGATGAGTATGCTTAAAGGGATACTTACTTCCTTACAAACAGATGCCCGATTAATATTCTTAAAGGAATATTTCTTCCTCTGACTAATACTTCAAGGAATAGTTAAATCCTTAGAATAGCTGTCCATTTAATATTCTTAGGGCAGCCCGGTAGCGGAGTGGTTAGCCCAGGTTTGATTCCCGCCGCCACCTTGTACGGAGCTTGCACGTCCTCCCCGTGACTGCGTGGGATCCCTCCCACATTCCAAAGACGTACTGGCTGGTCGGTTACCTGCTCATTGTAAATTGTCCTGTGATTAGGGTAGGGTTAAATTGGGGGACTGCTGTGCAGTGTGGCTCCAAAGGCCTATTCTGCACCGCTCTATGTCAATAACAGAATTAAATGCTTAAAGGGATGCTTCCTACCTTGGAATGATTAGACTCCCTTACAATAATTGACCATTTAATATTCTTAAAGGAATATTTCCTTGGAATAATTATTCATTAATATTCTTAAAGAAATATATACTTCCTTATAATAGTTGTTCAGTTAATATTCTTATGAGGTATTGCCTTCCTCTGCATAATTGTCCAATTAATATGCTGAAAGGAGTATTTACTCCTTTGAAACAATAGTTCTTTTAATATTCTCAAAGAGATATTTACCCCTTGGAATAATATTGATTTTATTATCCAGCCCAATATTGTCATAGAGTCATGGAGTCAGGCAGCTTGCAAGCAGGCCTTTCAGCCCATCATGCCTGTGCTAGATACTGGACACCATCATTATGTGCCGAGTGTTATGACGTGGGTGATATGGTCTTCCATCTGTCTTTAATCTGAAAAGTTCTAATAAGCTCTTCCAAACCTTTGCCTGTCCATCCCTTGACATAACCCATGAACGTCATACGCTGTTGAACGCAACCTCATCAGCTTTTCCTGTCACTGCAAGATGTTCGAGCTTCTCTTTCATCAGTACATGTCCCCGAAATCCCAGCTGCCATTTTCTGATGGTATCATCTCTCTTCTGATTCCAGCTTTCCGCAGCACTTCCTTATATACCAATCCCATTTCCCAGCCTTCGAAGTTACAACATTTCACAAGCTCATCAAAAAAATTCTAAATGTGGGACTATCCCCTTGCAACACCCCTTCATATTCTACGCGCCATCTAAGTGAAAGTAATTCTTCCTCAAAACCTCTCTGAAAATCCTACCCTGTGAATTTTGTTTTTCGACCCCAGTGCTGCGTGCAGAGGTTTCTCAGCCTAACAATGACCATAAGATCATAAGACATAGGAGAAGGAGAAGGGCATTTGGTCCATTCAACCCTTTGAGTCTGCTCTACCATGTCTGATTTATTTTCCCTCTCAACCCCATTCTCCTACCTTCTTCCAGTAATCTTTGACACTCTTACTAATCAGGAACCTGTCAACCTCCCCACAACTTGACCTCCAAAGGCATCTATGGCAATGAATTCCAGAGATTCACAACTCTCTGGCTAAAGAAATTCCTCCTCATCCCTGATCTAAAGGGATGATCTTTGACTCTGATGCCGTGCCCTCCGATACCAGTTTCTCCCACTATAGGAAACATTCTCTCCACGTCCACTCTATCTAGGCCTTGATCGGTTTCAATGAGATCTAAACTCCAGTGAGCAGAAGCCCAGAGCTATCAAACACACCTCACACATCAATGCTTTTCATAACCGGGATTATTCTCATGAATCCAGAGTCCTCCTCTAGACACTGTCCAATGGCAGCACTTCCTTCTTTTAGGTAAGGGGTCCTAAACCGTTCATCATAATATTGTAAACCTCAATGACACTCCCCGCCACCATCTCAGGCTTTCCTGTTCTGAGTTATACCACCCTAGGCTCTCCAGCCTCTCTTAATAACTGAAACACTCCACCCCAGGCAAGATCCTGGTGAATCTTCTCTGTATCCTCCTCCAGTGCAATCACATCCTCCTCCAGTGGAAACACATCCTTCCTATAGTTGTAGTTACCAGAACTGCACAGTGTACTCCACACCCCCAAAGTAACTCCTTGCTTGTATCCGATGCCTCATCCAATGAATGCACGTATCCAGTTTGCTTTCTTCTGCACCACTGCTGCCTCGTCCTGGGATCCTTAAGCATGTGTACCAAGGTCCCCCGGTCCACAATACTTCCTAATCTCCTACCATTCATTGTGTACTGGCTAATTGATTTAAATCTCCCAATAATAGACCTCCTCACATTTTTCAGAATTAAATTCCATCTGCTCAGCATTACTCTGAAATACTGCTTCTCAGCTCCAGAAATGTATAGATTAACGTAACACTGTCACCACGTCAGCAACCCGGGCTCAACTCCTGACACTGTCGGTGAGGAGTTTGCATGTCCTCCCTTTGACGGCGTGGGTTTCCTCCTGGTTTCCTCCCACATTTCAAAGGCGTAGGGTTATGGCTAGTGATCTGTGGACGTACTAAGTTGGCACTGGAAGCGTAGCAACAATTGCAGGAGGCCCAATGCCATCCTCACCAATTTGACGTAAACGCTGCGTTTCACTGTAGGTTTCGATGTACACGGAGGGATCTATGGAGGAAAATAAACAATCACTGTTTCGGGCTGAGACCCTTCATCAGGACTGGAAAGGAAGGATGCAGAGGCCAGAGTAAGAAGGTGGGGGTAGGGGAAGGAGTATGAGGCGACAGGTGATAGAGACCCACAAACATGAGAAAATCTGCTGATGCTGGAAATCCACAGCAACGCAAACAAAATGCTGGAGGAACTCAGCAGGCCAGGCAGCATCTGTGGAAAAGAGTAAACGGTTGATACTTCAGGCCGAGAAGAGCGGGAATACTGGAGTGCCTTTGGGGGTTGAAACATTGACCAAGTAAATTCACTGAATGTTTTACAGCATATAAACTGTTGAACTTTTTCAAGCACGTGATACTCAAGGAGAGTGGCAAAAACCATTCAAGGGGAAAACAGTAAGTAGAAGATAAAGAAATTTATACACTCAGTGGGCTCTTTATTAGGTACCGATAAAGTCATCCCTAAGTGTATATTTGTGGCCTTCTGCTGCTGTAGCCCATCATCTTCAAGGTTCGACATGTTGTGCATTCAGAAATGCTCTTCTGCACACCACTGTTGTAACACATGGTTATTCGAGTTACTGTTGCCTTCCTGTCAGCTTGAATTGTAAGGCCATTCTCCTCTGACCTCTCTCATTAACAAGGCATTTTTGCACACGGAACTGCCACTAACTGGGTGCTTTTTGTACCATTGTCCGTAAACTCTGGAGACTATTGCACGTGAAAATTGCAGAAGACCAGCAGTTTCTGAGATACTCAATCCACCCCGTCTGGCACTAATAACCATTCCATAGTCAAAGTCACTTAGATGACCTTTCTTTCCTGTTCTGATGTTTGGTCTGAACAACAACTGAACCTTTTGACCATGTCTGCATAATTTTATGCATTAAGTTGCTACCGCATGATTGGCTGATCAGATATTTGCATTAACAAGCAGGTGTACAGGTGTACCTAATAATGTGGCTACTGGGTATCTAAAGGCACGTAGAAAGTTTGAGGTGAAGTAGTTAGTAGTGCCAGGGTGGTCTGCAACATAACCCCTGGAAAGTGGCTGGCACGAATTACATGGGGTGAGAGGTCAAGGGACATGGAACAACTGAGCAGAATGGTGCCTATCATTCCTGAGATTAGAGGAATGAGGGATGCTCTCATTCTGAGATGGTTAACAGGGTAGAATTTGAGAGAATACCTCCCCCATTCAGGGGGTCCAGAATAAGAGGAGGTCTCCTTTGTTGAGGGATGAGATGGAATTACAAAGGCTCTTCAGTCCAATTTGTCCATGTTGATCAAGTTGGTTCTCCGAGCTTGTCCCATCTGTCTGCATTTGGCCCATGTCCTTCCAAACCTTTTGTATTTATGTATCTATCTGAATGTACTATCTGTGAACCTGCCCAAATGCCTTTTAAGCATTGGACCCACCTCTGCCACTTCCTCTGGCAGCTGGTTCCACACACCCCCACCACCCCATGTGGAAAAACCTGCCCTTCAGGTCCCATTTAAATCTTTCCCCTCTCACCTTAACCTATCCTTTCTAGCTTTACACTCCGCTACCCAAGGGGAAAGGACAGTGGCCATCCACCCAATAAAGATAGACAAAGTGGCATGTCTTCTCTCGGCAGGCCGAGAGTCCAAGATATCAGCCCTCTCATGGAGTCATACAACGCAGAAAGAGGCCTGTTGACCCAATCAGCCCATACTGACCAAGGTGCTCATCAGAGCTTGAACACCAAACATCAAGATGCCATCAAAGATTCTGCAGATGCTGGAAATCCAGAGTAACACACACAAAGCACTAGAAGAACTCAGGGAGCATCCATTCATCAGGGCCTTGGCCTAAAACATCGACTGTTTATTCCTCTTCATAGATGGTGCTGAGTTCCTCCAGCATTTGTGTCTGCTGCCCATCAAAGCTAATCTCGTTTGTTAGTATCTAGCCCAATATCCCTCTAAACTAGGGGTTCTCAACCTTTTTTTAAGCCATTGACCGATACATTAAGCAAGGAGTCCATAGGCCCCAGGTTGGGAACGCCTCTTCTAAATCTTTCCTGTCCACATACTGTCCTTTTTAAGTATTGATACTTCACCTGCCTCAATCACTTCTCCTTCCATAAACTCACGTGAAAAAGTTGTCCTCCAGGTTCCTATTAAATCTCTCCACTCTCACCTTAAACCTATGCCTTCTCTGTCATAAGGAGGTGGCTGGGATGGGACCCAAGTGCAAGACACAGACACTGAAGTACTAGGGACAGGACTAGGATACAGGCTGAGGGCAAGGACATGGACACGAAAACCGGGACCCCGGAACAGGACTGGACAAGGGAGCTAGGAGCCCGGGCTTGGACTCCGAGCCAGAGACTGGACAAGGACCCAGTACCTGGGTCTTGCCTCTGGCTCGGGCCCTAGAACTAGGCAAGGACAAGGCTTGGCAGGCAGGCAGGAGGAGGCTGGAGTCTTCAGGCTTGAGGCTAGAGGTGAAGCTTGGCAGGAGGCAGGAGGCTGGAGTCTTCAGGCTTGAGGCTAGAGGCTACAGGCTAGAGACTTGAGGCAAGGCTTGGCAGAAGGCTGGAGTCTTCAGGCTTGAGGCTAGAGGCTAGAGGTGAGACTTGGCAGGAGGCAGGAGGCTGGGGTCTTCAGGCTTGAGGCTAGAGGCTAGAGACGAGGCGAGGCTTGGCAGGAGGCAGGAGGCTGGAGTCTTTAGGCTTGAGGCCAGGCAGGAGGCTGGAGTCTTCAGGCTTGAGGCCAGGCAGGCTCCTCCTGAGCAGGGTGTGGTTCTCCTGGGCAGGGCGTGGATCACCACCCGACGGAGGCATGGAACAGGAAGGGACAGAACCAACCACAGGTAACGGCAAGACGGCCTGGCTTACCCGACGGAGGCAAGGGACAGGAAGGGACAGAACCAACCGCAGGTAACGGCAAGACGGCCTGGCTTACCCGACGGAGGCAAGGGACAGGAAGGGACAGAACCAACCGCAGGTAACGGCAAGACGGCCTGGCTTACCTGGGCGGAGGCAAGGGACAGAAAGGGAGCTAGGTACAGGGTGGCTCCAGGACAAGACTGCAGGCGAGATGAGACGAGAGTTACCGACAAGACAAGGCAAGGCTTCTGGCAAAGCAAGGCGACATGAGAACTTCAGGCGAGGCAAGAGTTACCGGCAAGACAAGGCAGGGATTCAGGCGAGGAAACAGGAGGCAGAGGAAGGAATACGAGTAGTAAGGACAAGAACAATCCAACAGCCACACCCTGGTCTCTGAAGGTATTTATGCAGCCAGGTCCAACGAGCATCAGCTGCCTCAATTAGAGCTCAACAAGAACAGAAACAGGGTAGACAGGAAAACCTGCAGCAAAGATCGATGGACCGGACCGTGAACCAGAATACGGACTTCACGGACCGGACCATGACACTCTCATTCTTGATTTCCCAATCCTGGGGGGAGAAGTGCCATGTTGGAAAATAAACCTAATGGGGTCTGGCTGGGATCCCATTGTAGCGTACTGATGATGTGACAAAACGTTTGCAATTGAGTTGCCAAAATCAGAGAATAACTCAACCCAACCATCAACCACATGAGCTACACATTTTCTGAACGACTTCTAATGGGATCTATCTGTTTATCTGAGAGGGCGTACAAGGGGAAAGTAGGCATAGTTTTTTGCACTCAAGCTTCAAAGCTGAACTTATCCAACTCAGATCTGCTAAAAACTGAACTAGCACACCATACAGGTAGTGCAATGGTTAGCTCAACACTTTTCAACGCCTCCTGTAAGATTGGGGCTGAGATCCCATTGCTGTTTGTAAAGTTTGTTATGCTCGTCCCTAGAACGTGAGCATTTCCTCAAACTTCCATAATACCTCCCCCCCACACTTCACCATTTCCCATCCCCTTGTCCCTCTCTCATGTATCTCCTTGCCCACCCATCACTTCCCCTGGTTCTCCTCCCCTCCCTTTTTTTTCTTCCATGGTCTTCTGTCTCTTTCACCAATCAACTTACTAGCTCTTTGCTTCATCCCTCCCCGTCCCAGTTTCACCTATCACCTGGAGTTTCTCTCTCCCCCTCCCCCCCGCCCGATCTTTCAAATCTACTCCTCAGCTTTTTTTCTCCAGTCCTGCCGAAACGTCGACTGCACTTTTTCCCACAGATGCTGTCTGGCCTGTTAAGTTCCTCCAGCATTTTGTGTGTGTTGCTTGGATTTCCAGCATCTGCAGATTTCCTCTTGCTTGTGATTCCAATCATTTTACATTTTTTTTAAAACTTGGAGTAATTTCAAATGTAGTCATTAAGCTCCTCCTATGTCATTGTTTTCAGCATGTGATGAAGAATTGGATTAAATATACGGTTACTCCTCTGTGATGTTTACAGAAGTATAATTATATGCAAAGAGCTGATTGTGGACTTCAGGAAGGGAAAGTCAAGTTAACAGACACCCGTCCTCATCGAGGGTAAGCGGTGGAAAGAGTGAGCAGTTTCAAGTTCCTGGGTGTCAACATCTCTGAAGATCTGTCCTGGGCCCAACGTATTAATGCAGTTACAAAGGAGGCATAACAGCAGATATATTTCATTAGGAGTTTGGGGAGATCTGGTATGTCAGCAAAGACCCTCACATATTTCTACAGATGACTGTGGAGAGCATTCTAACTGGTTTGCATCACTGTCTGGTATGGAGGGGCCACCGCACAGGACTGGAAAAAGCTGCGGAGGGCTGCAAATTCAGACTGCTCCGTCATAGGAACCAGCCTCCCAACCATCAAGGACATCTTCAAAAAGCATTGCCTCAAAAAGACGTCATCCATTATTAAAGGTACCCATCACCTTGGACATGCTCCCTTCTTATGACTACTCTCAGGGAGGGGAAACAGGAGCCTAAAGATACACACTACTTTTTAGAAACAGCTTCTTCCCCTCCACCATCAGATTTCTGAACAGACAATGGACCAACCCAAGTATACTACCTCACTATTCTTGCTCTCTTTCTGCAATACTTAATCAATTTTATACATATATTGTTAAAAATTTCAGTAAATTACAGTAAGAAATATAATATAGATATATTTCTTCATGTAATTTATTGTACTTACGTACTGCTCTGTAATGCTGTCACAAAACCACAAATTTCACAACATATGTCAGTGATATTAAGATTGATTCTGATTCTGAAAGGGTCTTTACAATATTGTAAGAGGTGGGTTTTATAGAAGGATTTACCTTTGGACCTCTTGATGAGAAACTTGTTTTAAAAAGCCTTTAGATTCGCTCCACCTAATAAAGTTGTCACAAAACAGTGTTCACATTTACAGTTTCATGTTCAGGCTGCTTATTAGTACTTCTTACAAGAAGATTAATTTGATATTGTAAATAAAACAGTGTCACCATGGTTACTGTGACTGGTGGCGACTGTGATGTCATCAACTCCATTCTCCACCCCAAGGTGTCCATGGAAGCAACCGGCAGGGTGGGGGGGTGACATGGCAGGGAGTGAGACGATGACATGGACCATTCTGTGCGTTGTGGAGGCAAATCTACCTCTAAGCCCTCAGAGCAGGAGGTTTCAAGTGATCTAGGGGAGGGTGGCAAATTAATGATCTGCCCTAAGTATTTCAGCATCTCTTCTTTGTGTGAGTAGGTCGGAAGGACTCGATTATAGAGCTGACTTGACGGGCTGAATGGCCTAACTCTGCTCCTATATGTTATGATTTTACAGACATTCCTATTGACAACCAAACCAAGAATAAATCCTACAGCAATCTAAGGAGCTGGATATCGTCTGCTGAAAAGTTTCAAGAATATTTTTCAAAAGGGAATTGGCTAAGGGTTTAATGGAGATGAATTTATTGCCTCATGGGGAAAGTCAGAACAAGATATTGTAAGATATCCATAAGATTGAAAAAGTACAGAGGAACTTTGCAAGGAAGTTGCCGGGACTTGAGGACCTGAGTTATAGGAAAGGCTGAATAGATTAGGAGTTTATTCCCTGGAGCGTAGGAAACTGAGGCGAGATTTGATAAAGATATACAAAATTATGAGGGTTTTTTTTAATATATAGTATTTCTGTTTTTGCACTTTTTTTAAAAGATCTATTCAATAAATGTAATTGATTTGCTTGTTTATTGATCAATATTATTTTTATTTTATTTTTTTTTTCTCTGCTAGATTATATATTGCATTGAACTGCTGCTGCTAAGTTAACAAATTTCACGTCACATGCCGGTGATAATAAACCTGATTCTGATTCTGATTCTGATAGGCTAAATGCAGGCAGGCTTTTTCCACTGGGGTTGTGCGGGACTAGAACTAGAGGCCATGGGTTAAGGGTGAAAGGTGAAATGTTTAAGGGGAATATGATGGGGAACTTCTTCGCTCAGAGGATGGTGAGGATGTGGAAAAAGCTGCCAGCAGAAGTGCCAGATATGAGTTCAGTTGCAATATTAAAGAGAAGTAGAAAAACAGAGGGCTATGGGTAACCCTGGGTAATTACTAAAGTAAGTACATGTTCAGCACAGCATTGTGGGCCAAAGGGCCTGTATTCTGCTGTAGGTTTTCTATGTTTCTATGTTTGGAAATGTACAGGACAGGAAGGGTCTGGTGGCTATGGTCTTGAAGTGTGTCAAATGGGACTAGGTAGAATAACAGTTCAGCACAGACTAGACGTTGTCGTGCTGTAGTGCTCTATCACTCTAAGGTGAAATTACCTGGTTCTTTCAAAGGATTGATGCAGATATATTGGGACAAATACCCTCCCATCTTAAAGGAATGCCCTGATCCTCTACCAGCAGAGCACGAAGGGAAGCATCATCAGAAACATATTTCAAACTTCTTGGGAGCATCCCCCAAAAGAGTTCCAATAGTTTTGATTTGGAGCTGCTACCTACGACAACCCTCGGCACCATCTGCAAATCCACCAACCTTCGTGTCATCTGCAAACCTCCTACCTAGCCTTCCAACTCTTCATCCAAGTAATCCAGAAGGGAAGCCTGGAAAGGGCGTGCACGCAGTGAGTTGGAGAGGAACTGGTAGACGCTTGGGGTGCCCTCCCTGCCTACTCCCAAGGCGTTCGCTCAAACAACTGGTGCACAGCTGCACTTGCCATCTGCCGTAGAGCAAAGCGGGCAGTGAAGCTCCCAGACATCAGGCTCCCGATCTGCTCTGGCACAGCACCAGCTGGGCAGCATCCAACACCCACGTCAATCAGCCACATTCTTCAGGAAGTAACAAGCGCAATGTACAAAGCGCAGTAACTAATGGACCACTTTGCTCCTGGCAAAGGTATAACAGCTAAAATGAAAAATAGCATCCCTGTCACACGTCACAGAAACAAGAACCGCCTCCCCTCCATCTCGCCCCAGGTACACTTCAAGATTCAAGACTCAAGTTTCGTTGTCACGTGTATATCGAATTATAGATTGAAATGCGCCATTTGCGTTAACAACCAACCCACCTGAGGCTGTGCTGGGGCGGCCCACAATGTCACCAGACAAACAGGTGCCAACCTAGCATACCCACAACGCTCAGCAGAACAACACGGAACACAACAAGCAACAAAACAACAGCAGCAAAACAAACCCCGTTACACACACACACACACACACACACACACACACACACACACACACACACACACACACACACACACACACACACACACACAGTCCTCCAACCCCAGGGTATCCATCTTCATTCT